>NC_134358.1:59006007-59343413 GCF_048569485.1 Anomaloglossus baeobatrachus
ATGCTGAAAGTCGGAGCCAAGAGGCCACGTCAGTGCAAAGGTGGAAGAGGAGCTGAAGTCACGTGGAAGCCTAAGGTCGGTAGCCCGGAGGTAACGTCAGATACAGATGAGGAGAAGAACCATAATCAGAGAGCAAGCCGGGGTCACAAGCCTAAGGGGAACGTAGTACAAAAGGGGGGAAGCAGGACTGGGGGAACAAGACAAGCGGAGAGTAAGCAAGTCAGTGAGCACAGACAAGATGCACAGAGCGGTGGACAGAGAAAGGAGTCGGGATAGCAGGACGAGGATCAGAACAGACTTATGGGAACCAGACGTGCACACTGCAGGTGAATCGTGACAGCTGTGTGTTGAGTTATTTAGAGGGAACCAAATTAACCTATTATCCAAGCTGAACTCTTTCTACTGTATATTGTATCAAAGTGTCAGATCTTCAATGTTGTCCCATAAAAAGATATAATAAATATTTACAAATATGTGAGGGATGTACTCACTTTTGTGATATACTGTAGATGAAACAGAACATTGTGAGCAGCCCTACTGTGTGTATTTCAAGCAAGTCTCCAAACAATACATTAAATTATGCAGGTCTGTGCTACTCAGAGAGTAATGACATGCAAATGAACATATGTAATGCAAATATTTAATAAAATCTAACAGAAAAAAAATAAGGTTAGGCACGTTATGTAAAATCTGTTTGCTGTCTGGTGTGGAAGGCATCATTACATTATACAAATGCTGTAATATGTGCTGTAAAAACATTGATGCTAGAACAAACTGTGCCTTGACATAATATTACTTCTTTCTTTCTATGCATAGTGATGTTAGATATAATTTTGCTGTTTCATCCTGAAATCTTACAAACAGGCTCTTTTTTTTTCTCCGGTTCTGATATTCCTTTATGATTGACATATCAATAAGATCTGGCCAAGTTTAAGGCTATGTACGCACGTTGCGTTCTGGTTTGACAACAAAACTGCAGCCTTTTAATAAATGTAAACACTGCATTTGACAAAAAAAGCGGTCAAAACACAAGCGTTTTGACTGCTTTTTCAATGCTTTTTTAGTGCTTTTTGGCCGTGTTTTGGACATTGCGTTTTGAGATTGAGAAGTCAAAGGGTGGAAAATGTAACCAAAATGCAACAAACAAGTAACATGCTGTGTTTTTTTATGCAACGATTTTGACAAATAGTTGTCAAAAAAAACGCTGCCTAAAAAACAGCAACGAGCGCATGGAAATTCTGACTTCTCATAGACTTTGCTGGGGAAGCAAAACGCATGTATTTTGTTATTGACACAGTACGGTTTAAAACGCAACCAAAACGCAAGAAAAAAGCAAATGTGCAGACAAAACCTATTAGGATATTCTTTCAATAATATATTTACATTGTGTCAACTCCTATTCCCAAAGGGAAGAAAATGCCATTCTGCAAAAACGCTAGTTCTTTACTTAATTAGTATTAAAACTAGAAAAACGAAGCGCTGATAGGCTATTACCAGATAACACGAGTAATATATAAAGAATATACACCCACCTACTGTGGTTGTGAAAGTAACAACCACTGTTTAAGTATGAGATAATGGCATCTGACGCAGCCCCACGTGGATGAGCATTCAAACAGGAGAAGAGAAGGGGTTAATGCCGCGCATAAGACAAATGAAGATGTAAAGTTGTTGATAAATTGATATATTTTTTTTATTTCATTGGTCTACGCGTAAACCTCTTCCTCAGGACCAGAATATCAACAGAGCATGAAACAGATGGAGATACCAGATTTATATACATATGGTGTACCCAAACTATCAGTAGGCAGTTTTCTGGGTACACCATATGTATATAAATCTGTTATCTCCATCTGTTTCAAGCTTTGTTGATATTCTGGTCCTGAGGAAGAGGTTTCTACCTCGAAACGTGTAGACCTATGAAATAAAAAAGATAGCAATTTATCAACAACTCTACATCTTCATTTGGCTGATGCGTGGCATTAACCCCTTCTCTTCTCCTGTTTGAATGGTTTACTTAATTAGTGTTCTTGAAGGTTAAATTTGTGTGTGTTCATAAGATCTTATGATAATTTTTAAGAAAATAAAAAAAAACTTTTTAGTTTTTCGAAGTAAAACAATTAATGCTTATCTAAGGGTTCTATCTAGAGATGAGTGAACCTGAGATTTGATTTTCAAATTGAACACCAACATAAAACAATAAAGGCTTGGGCTCGGAGTTTGGATGCTTTATGTGCGAACTTAACTAATGGAGAAATGCTGTGCTCGGGTATGCTTGGTGCTCAGCCCTGTGCAAACCCCTTACAGTGTTTGAATGGCTTGCACTGGGGATAACAACAGCGTGACCGGATGTAGCGTGTAACCCAAAAACATTGAAAATGCCCGTCCATCCTCCCCCGGAAGGGATCTACTTACGGCTGGCTGTATGTGGGCGAAGGCTCAAACTGCCAATCAGTGTTTCCGAACCTCCTCAGGTCAAGTTCGGACAAGTGGAGGTTCCGTTTGTTTGCTGCCACTGAACTGAATCTCCAAAGTTTCTCTCATCTCTACTTCTAAGTTAAAAAACAAATCAAAAATGGATATATTCATTTTTTTGCATGGGTTTTCCAAAATACTTAAAGGGAGTATGTCAATAGCATAAACACTCCTAAGCTGGCGGACATGTAAATCATAGGAAGCTGAATAAAATGATACCTTGATATCTGCATTCTGATGTCTCATTCCAGAGAAATTCATGTTTTTCTTATATGAAAAGGAACTGTAGAGCTGTGTGTGATTATAACTGACACAACTCCAGGTTCCTCTTGGTGCTTAAGCTTCCGATCTCACAGGCAGCCAATGGTCCAATACTGTCGTAATACAGCAGAGCTGTGATAGCTGCAGAAAATGTTTATGCTGGTAACACCTCCTTCTACTTAAAATAAGCAACTTATATAAAAGACAACATGGATTTATCTGAAATAAGAAATTACATCGCAGATATCAAGGTATCATTTTATTCAGCATCCTATGACGTAAAAGCCCATATAGATGGCTTAGGAGGGTTGACTCTACTAATAGATTCCCTTAAAATGAACTTAAAATTTAAATTCAAATTCCTGGGTTCCCCATCATCATGTTGCTTCTTTATCCCAAATCACAGCAGCTTTTTTTTTTTTTAATTGCAGACCGGCACAATTCACAGTTGTGTCAATGACCAGATCTATGAACATGATTTGTTGACTTCATGTATTCATAGTTTATCTAGCACCTTTCGCTGTCTCTGCATCAAATTTTGCAAATAAGTTTGGTTTATCTATTAAATTGACATCTGTTGATTTGCAAATTAATGGAAATAAAGTGGTCTCCTTGTGATGGGTTAGATTGCCGAAATCCAAATTCATCACTTCACTTAAATTTAGCCAGGAATCATGGTTTGGATTGAACTTACTTGATGGAAATTGTATGTACCTCATTCTGCTGTAGAGCATAATAAATATAAAGGTTAATTGATTAAAAACCTAATCTACTGCTGTAACTTTGTTTCCGTATCCAGGCTGGGTCCCTCCAGCTCCGGTCTCTTCTGGTATTCCAGGCAGGTGATATCCTACTTCACATCTTCATTCACTGTATGATGGGCTGACTTTACCTATCACTCATTATGGCATACACCATACACTGTGTATAGATGTTTCCAAACTTTAATGGGATTTCCTGCATTCTAAAAATCCTCAAACAAGTGTAAAGCCCTGATTGGTCAAAACTGGTGTGCAAAATGTTTGACTTAACAATAGATGTAGCCTGATTGATTAGGATATGCATGACTCTTAATGAACCCGGCACATCTAAAAAGTCTCATGTTGTTAGGGCCAGGTGGACGGGCAGACCCAGGAGGTGGATCCACTGGGCTGAACACCTCACCGAGGGCAAGGTGCCCGGTAGCCGGAGCACTAGCAGGACAGTCCGTTTAGAGGAGTGGAGTAAAGAAGTCCCTGGGACCACGGGGTCTCTGATGGTAGTCCGGGTGACGGAGCTCAGGTTCGGAGGCCGAGATGTCGTCAGGCAGAGTCCGGAACCAGTGGAGCGAGAAGACGGGTCATCACAGGGATCGGAGATGGCAGTAGCTGACGGGATGGCAGGCCGTCACCGTTCGGGGTTCGGGTATCGTCAGGACCGGTTGGCGAGGCAGGGTCGGCTCTACGAGAGAGATAGGTGAGTATATCACAGACACAAGGAGACCTGACTCCTAGCTTAGAAAACACGAAGAACAGGCCCCGCCCACTTGGAAAGGATCCCCCTATATACCCAGTACCTGATCCTTCAATATCCTGTTGGAGGACACTGGCCCTTTAAGAAAGGGTCAATGACCGCGCGCGCGCCCTAATGCGCATGCGCGAGGCCCGGGTGCCAGAAGCCAGGGCAGGGAGCGGTGAACAGGAGGCAGGGGAGCCGGCCTGGAGCAGAGCTGCCGACGGGCGCCGGGAGCGGGGACCGAGCCGCCTGGGGAGCGCAGGTGATGGGGGCTGGAGGCTGTGGAGCGGGGGACGCCTGATAGAGGAGCCGGGGAGCGAGGCAGGGAAGCCGGGGAGCGAGGCAGGGGAGCCGAGAAGCAAGGCAGGGGACCCGGGGAGCATGACACATGTGCCTCCTTGCACCCTTCCCACAAAAATTACTTCAGTTAGGATGCTGAGTATGATTTCTAACATAAGATGTGCCCTATCTTATCATGAATTAGATGATCCGTGGTGTCACACCTGTTTCTTTCCTATCCCTAACCCAAAAATTAGAAGAAAATACCAAGATTCACTTATATTCAAAAAGCTTGAATAATCTACCAAACTTAATATACCAATAAATACAACATACCTTATCAAAAAATATGAGCCTTCATTGATGACAGATAAAAAGCATAAACCACAAGAAACAAAGAATAAAATGTTTTAAAAAACTGTAGGCATGGATAGCAGGTCATACTCTGTAACTTCCATAGAATTACAATCAATTATAAATGGGGTATTTTACACCTTTATAATAGTGATAGTCAATGTCAAATACTAAACAGTGGAACCTCGCTTAACGAGTAACCCAGTTAACGAGAATTTCGCTTAACAAGCAAAGCTTTCTGTAAATTTGTAACTTGGTTTACGAGAAATCTTTGCTGTACGAGCAAAATACTCACCGCACACACTTCCGGTTCCGTACATCCACCGTGTTCTAACCCGCAGTTGCAACCCACACAAACACACACAAACACACACAAAACACACACAAACAAACACTCACGCACACACATACAGTATTATGCTCACCTTACCTTCCGTTTCATCGCCGGCCTGATGATTCTCAAGGCAAACTACAAGACCCAAGAAGCCGGCGATGGAACGGAAGGTAAGGCAAGCATAATATGTGTACCTTCAATTCCATCGCCGGCCTACTGGGTCCTGTAGTTCGCCGGTATAGGCTGTGCATCGGCAACCATAGCGATGAAGCAGGAACTTCCTCTGTCACCGCTACTCAAAGGCAGCGCGCTGGCCAATCTGAGGCAAATGTCTCCTGCCTTTGACGTCAGCCCTCTGGCAGTGGAAGTTCCTCCCTCATTGTTATGGTAACTCAATAGACATCCCGTACCAGTGAACAGCAAGTCCCAGGAGACGGGCTATGGAAAGGAAGGTAAGGTGAGCATAATATGTGCGTGTGTGTGCGTGCTTGTGTGTTTGTGTGTTTGTGTGTTTGTGTGTGTTTGTACGTGTTTGTGTGTGTTTGTGCATGTTTGTGCATGTGTGGAATGGCACAATAGGGGACCAGGATGGGACATTTAACAAGCTGTGGAACAAATTGTCTGCATTGCAATGATTTCCTATGGGAAATCTTGCTTTGCTGAATGAGTAACTTGGTTAACAAGCACACTCCCCAACGGATTGTTCTCGTTAACCAAGGTTCCACTGTCTATACAAATATAAAGGCACGCCACAGATAATGCAACCAAAACAATTAAGCCATTTATAATAAACTAGAAGGTGGCCCGATTGTAACGCATCGGGTATTCTAGAATTTACGTATTGTGTAGTTAATGTATGATTTTTGTTATATATATAGATGTTGTTGTGTGTAGTTGCCAAGTGTTTGTGTAGGGCGCTGTAAATGTTCTGGGCGTTGTCTGGGTGTTGGGTGTGTGTGAGAGCGGTGTTGTTCATGTGTTGCGTTGTGTGTTGCATTGTTTGTGGAGCGCTGTGTGTCTGCAGTGTTGTCTGTGTGTGGTGCTGTGTGTGTTGCACGGTTTGTGTGGGTGTGGGGTGCATGTGTGTGTTTTGGGGGGAGGTATGTTTTGTGCAATGTGTGTGTGTTGCGTGGTATGTGCGTATATTTGTGTATGCCGCAGTGTTTGTGTGTTGGGTGTTGTGTGCGTGCGGCGTTGTCTGTGTGTGTGGGTGTCTGTGTAGGTAGGTGCTTGTTGTTCCCAGTGTGTGTGGGGTGTGTTGTGCGGTGCGCGTGTGGCGGTGTGTGTGTTTCGGGGGGAGGTTTGCACCCCCATCGTGCTCCATCCCCCATGCTGCGCACCCCCCATCGTGCTCCATCCCTCATGCTGCGCACCCCCCATTTTGCTCCATCCCCCATACTGCGCACCCCCCATCGTGCTCCATCCCCCATGCTGCACACCCCCCATCGTGTTCCATCCCCCATGCTGCGCACCCCCCATCGTCCTCCTTCCCCCATGCTGCACACCCCCCATCATGCTCCATCCCCCATGCTGCGCACCCCCATTGTGCTCCATCCCCGATGCTGCCCACCCTTCATCATGCTCCATCCCCCATGCTGCGCACCCCTCATCATGCTCCATCCCCCATGCTGCGCACCCCCATCGTGCTCCATCCCCCATGCTGCGCACCCCCCATCGTGCTCCATCCCCCATGCTGCGCACCCCGCATCGTGCTCCATCCCCCATGCTGCGCACCCCCCATCGTGCTCCATTCCCCATGCTGCGCAGCCCCCATCGTGCTCCATCCCCCATGATGCACACCCCCCATCGTGCTCCATCCCCCATGCTGCACACCCCCCATCGTGCTCCATCCCCCATGCTATAATAGTACTCCTATTATACTCAGAGAGGAGTATAATAGGAGGACTATAATAGGAGGAATGGTCCTGGGGAAAGAGGAGTATAATGGGAGGAGTAGTCCTAGGGAAAGAGGAGTATAATGGGAGGAGTAGTCCTGGGGAAAGAGGAGTATAGTGGGAGGAGTAGTCCTGGGAAAAGAGGAGTATAATGGGAGGAGTAGTTCTGGGGGGAGGTGTATAGGTGCCCAACGTGTGGCGGAGCGGTGCTGAGCGGGCTAACGTGTGGTGGGGGTGGGGCTGAGCAGGCCAACATGTGCCGTGGCGGGGCCGAGTGGGCCACCGGGGGTGGGGCCGAGCGGGCCACCGGGGCGGGGCCGAGCGGGCCAACGTGTGCTGGAGGTGGGACCGAGCGGGCCAACTTGTGCCAGGGGCGGGGCCAAGCAGGCCGCCGGGGGCAGGGCTGAGCGTGCCAACGTGTTCTGGGGGCGGGGCCGAGCGGGCGAGGCGTCAGCGTATACCGGCTCCCTGCACATATGTACCGGAAGTCGGTGTACGCTGGTAACCATGATAAACATCGGGTAACTAAGGGAAGCGCTTCCTATAGTTACCCAATGTGTATCATGGTTACCAGCATACACCAGCTCTGTCACGATCCCAGCATCGTAAGGTTATGTCTGGGCTGGGTTTCCGGTGTGGACTCCTGGGAGTGCACTGTAGCAGTCACCTGGGAGTCGGGGCTTCGTTTCAATTCGGGGGAAGGGGCATGGCCGAGCGGGCAATGCGTGCGGAGGGCCGGGGCGAGCGGCCAATCCATAGAGGGGGCGGGGCCAGGTCGAGGCAAGCGGCCAATCCATGTGGGGAGCGGGGCCAGGCCAAGGCGAGCGGCCAATCCATGCGGGGGGCGGAGCCAGGCCGAGGCAAGCGGAAAATCCGTGGGGGGGGGGCGGGGCCAGGCCGAGCCCAGCGGCCAATCCGACGGTTGTCACTGTAACGACACTGTCACTGTAACGACACAATTTTGGAGCAAGACAGACAGACAGAATAAGGCAATTATATATATAGATAAAAATTTGTATATAGCATCATCTGTGGAAACTGCCCCATTATACCATCACACAAACAAACCTGATGCCATGATGTACTGAGTATGACACTGCTCCCTCGCCACGCACTCCAACGCTCGTTTCACAACCACTTCCTCATTCCTATCCCACCTAAGGTTTACCCATTTTGGATCTGTCTGCTTTACCTTGACTAACTCTGCAGACTAGATGGGATCCCACATTATTTTTTTAAACAATTTATAACTAAATCATTTAAAAAAACACCATGGGTTTCTCCCCATTTTTGATAACCAGCCAAGGTAAAGAAAACAGATATGCTTTACCTTGGCTGGTTATCAGAAATAGGGGGTGGGGACCGGATAATTTTTTTTAAACTATTCAATTTTTAACTTCGAGCAGGGACCTGGGAGACATAGATGTGTCCAGGTGTCTTCCCTATGCTGTTCTCATTCATTTTGACCACTGTTTAAACCACTTACCTCATTTTTCCCAATCCTTCTATGTGCTAATACACACACTGACAGTTCAGGATCAAAGATGTGTGCAAGCAGACCTCTTTGCTGCAGATGCAGCCATACACCTTCCACATTTGGATAATGAATTTAACAGAGCTACGTGAAATGATCAGAGCTTGTGGTATTTTTTTCTATAACCTAACCCTGCTTTACTGTTCTACACAACTTTATCCCTTACCTGTCTGGTGTTTCTTGTTTTTATGATAATATTGGTGCCTAACTTTTTCAAACAAACCTCTGATACCTTCTTAGAAGACCTGTATTTATATTGAGAATAAATTATAAATTATACACACATATAATCAATTTATTAATTAGGTTACTTCTTGGGACAAATAGGGATTCAGGATTTTATTTAGGTGTTTCAGACTACAAGGGGTTGAATATAAATGCACATCACAATTTTCATATATATATATATATATTTTTTTTTTAAAATATTTAGAAAACCATATGTCATTTCCTTTACTCTTCACAAATACTTGTTATTTAGTGTTGGTATACACATTAAATCCCAATAAAATGTATAGAAGTTTGTGGGTGTAATGTGAAAGAATGTGGAATAGTTCACAAGGTATGAATACTTTTTCAAGGCACTGTATATGTAGGTAGTGACAGCATACCATATGATACAACATTGCACAATACTATAAGTTAATATAGAGTATATTGAATAGACAGATAATTTAAGATTTGTTAATTATATTGATAGCTAGCTACCGTATTCTCCGGATTATAGGACACACTTTTTTCCCCCAAAACTGGGGGTAAAATGGGGGTGAGTCTTACAATGCAGATATGGCTTACCGGAGTGACGGTGGTGGAGCGGGGTCATAGGAGGCAGGGTCAATGATGCTGAGGGTGTCATTGCAATGTCGTGGCGGCAGCGGGCGCCTGATCTGACTGCGAGATCCATTGAATCACCCGCAGTTGACACAATGAACTTTAAGAAAATGGCTTTGGAGGTGGCACATACGCAGATTGACACAATGGACTTCAAGAAAATGGCGTGGAGGCCGTTCTCTGCACAAACCGCCTCCACGGCCATTTTCCTGAACTCCATTGTGTCAGTCGCGGGCGATGCAATGCAGCCGCCATCAGATCAGGCATCTGCTGCAGCGACACCCTGACACCTTGACCTGTGACCCTCCTGAGTCACTCCACTGCATTGACACCCAAACAGCATGCTGGCAAATGAATAGCGCCCACCTCAGCACCTCTGAGGCCGCAGTATCGCCGACCCTCCATTTATTGACCCTCCTGAGATGCAAAACCCCCTCCTCTGAGCCCACAGCATCGCTAACCCTGCCTCCTGTAATCTTCCTGAGCAGCTGCTCCACCACTCCCCCGGTAAACATTAGGATTAAGACACACTGGGATTATAAAACAAGCCCTCATTTTAACAGTAAAAATAATTTTTTCCTTTTTTTTCCCAACTCCAAATTTGGGTGTATCTTATAATCCAGGGCATTTCAGAAACTGAAAAATATGGTATATAAGAAAATCCAGGTTATCAATTTTCGAAGTAAATGCTTAACCAGCATCAAACCATGAAGGAAATCTTCCTTTACGGACAGCAGGTAGCATCTACACGCATGTTGAGCTTACAATTAGCAGGGATTTTCTACTGACAGCTGCTCATATGATGAGTTGTCTCAGATGTATGTATGTGATGACATGAAGTTACAGTCAGTTGTAGACATCAGCTTTTTGCTATTTCGCTGTCTTGAAGCGCACCGCCTGTTGTCGCTGACTCGCTAAGTGAGCTGAATATTCATTATACTGGTGGATAAATGTCATGAATTTTCTGTTCAGCTTGTAAATTACTACTGTTAGACTATTTGCATCCCATCTAGAGTTGCAGAATGTGATAATCTCACGTTCTGGCCTTTTATGTTTAATGGGGCCATGAACATAACGAAGGTACAAAATCATGTCATTTATGTTCCTTTTACTTCTTGTACTTATCAGGTCATCGTAACCATGTGTGTCAGATAATGTATAATTTACAAAGCAGTTCTACCTCTAATAGTCCTTGAAACCTGTGAGATAGGCAGCACAATTAGGTTCTAACCAAGTAGTGTTACAGTGACCTGTCTTTTCTTAAATTTGTACTGTAACAGAGGCCTTAAAAAATAAGAACCCACATTGACTTTATTACTATTATCTTAATTTATAGCAATGTTTCTGATTTTATTTTTAGCAGTACTAGTTACCAATCTAGAAAGTCCCTCTGAGGATCCTCCATAAATTTTCAACACTATCTTGCGGTGATTCACTGATAATTTTATGGGAATCCATTGTCTTTCATGCTTGACAAGCACAAAAGTCCCATTTAGTTGCTTTTGCACCAAAGCTAAAGAGCGCAAAGGTCCATTTTGGTTGGGTTCTGGCATGTACTAAACCTACCACAATGGTCTGGTTCGATTTTGTTGGGTTGTGGCTTGTAGCAATCATAGGTTCCATGAAGCACATAGGTGCCCTTTTAGTGTCCACATTGTCATATTTAACACAATTTTATAAGTAATACACAATAACAATAGTCATACTACAGAGGATTATACCTTAGATTGTATCATATCCTCACTGAAAAATAGAAACTTTTCTTTGCTTGCTTTTTTTTAACATTTTCAAATATATTAAAATAAGAATCACCTTTTTCAGTGTTAACCACCGCTGATCACTTGGCATTAACCATGTAGTTACCGGCACTCAAGTAACAAATAGGAATATATATTTGATAATTATATCAGAACTCTATAGATTATGCTCATTGATTCCAAGACTGAGGTCTGGGGGTCCTTGACCTCTATTCAATTTACCTACGGGACCACCAAAAACCTTTAAGTACAGAACTTGCCTTTTTTACAGCATTCTCAGGGAGTGAATGGTGTGAATGTTGATAGTAAACCCAACTAGAACAAGTTGGGGCTGTGATGAGCCCGATACTTGGGAGCTAAAGTTCTGCTCTGGGCATTAAGCTTGTGACAAATTTCATACTTACACTCATCAGGAGTGAGCTGTAGAGAGAGACTTATTCTGAGAACGTTCTTAGAACAAAGCTCCATAGGAATCGATTGGTGTTGTGGGACATTACACCATATGATTAAATTGGAGTTTCAAGGATATCTTTTTAATTGATAAATTATTGAACTAGGGCGTGTGGGAGAGTTTTTATTCAAATTATCTATTTTTTTGAAGCCTTTCAACAAACTTTATTATTATATGACTAGAGGTTCGGTTTTCAAACCAAACACCAAATTTAAAAGTCAAGGTTCGAGTTTGGATGCTTTATGTGCAAACAAAACTTGCGCGAGCAAAGCTGTGTTCCGGTACACTTGGTGCTCAGCCCTGTGCTAGCCACTTGCAGTGTTTGAACGGCGCACACTGGGGGTAACAGCATGATCACATATAGTGTGCAACAACCAAAAAAGTATGAAAAAGCTCACCCACCCTTCCCCAGAAGTGATCTGCATATGCCTGGCTGTATGTGGGCAGAGACTCAAACTGCCCATCAGTGATTTGAATTGGGGTTCAGGTCAAGCTTGAGCCTGTGGAGCTAGGCTCATTTGCTGCTGGTGAACTGAGGCTTGATGAAACCACTCATCTCTACATTTGACCAGCACCTGAACTCTGAACTCAGAAAGGGACATTTTTTAAAAGTCCATCTTTGAATTTGAGCCCCAGTGTCCGGAATGAACTGCAAACTTTAATGTTCGGGTTCACTCATCCTTAAGACTTCATCAGTTGGAGTGATTATCATGCAGAAAAATAGATCAGTGTTCTCGAAGAAGATATTCCATTGTAAACAGGAGTAGCAATACTGAAAACTATGGTAGCCTACATGCACTTCGTGATCTAGTATAAATCACTCATTGCACACCATTTACTTGCTTTATGTAAAAGGAATTCAAATGATCGCTGATTGGTAAAAGTTTACTAATCAGTGGTTGTATTGTGCTGCCAGTCAATCTGTGTAAATGGACCCTTACTGTGTAACAAATTTATCTGAGCCTGGCACTCAACTTGTTGTTGCCTAACTCTATTATGATGATTACAAAAAAGCCTGTGGAAGACATGAGTGGGCCATTGAAATGGTGTTCAAGAAAGTATTGGTTATGTTCTTCCTGCATGCCTTGGGCCCTGAGGAGGAAATTATTTTAAAGGTCAACCCTTCACCTGCACAAAACATCTTTGATTGTTTTGTTTGTGCACAGGACATATCATTATTAAAGTATGAAAAGAAACACGGTCTGGTCGTAAGTGGCTGACTCCATACGGGGTTGCCTCCTACTTGACTTTTGGGCAAGAATTTTATGCCAGAGCTGGTGGCTTAGTTTGACACTTAATTCTGGGGGAAAAAAGGTAACAGTAACTAGAGTTGAGCGCGGTTCTAGGTTCGTGGTTCTGCAGTTCGCGGCTCGAGTGATTTTGGGGGCTGTTCTAGATCGAACTAGAACTCGAGCTTTTTTGCAAAAGCTCGATAGTTCTAGATACGTTCGAGAACGGTTCTAGCAGCAAAAAAACAGCTAATTCCTAGCTGGCTTTCCGCTGTAATAGTGTAATTCACTCTGTGACTCACACTATTATGACATTTTAGTGTATAGTGTGCGGGAACAGCACATTCAGATCACTGCTGTATGGATAATGGCGATCGCTATTTTTTTTTTTTTCCTTGTCTTCCTTCCCTAAGCGCGCGCGTGTAGTGTGGAGGGCCAACATGTCAGCCAATCCCAGAAAGACACACAGCTAAGTGGACTTTTAGCCAGAGAAGCAACGGCATGTGTGATAGGATGTCCATGTCACATGTCCCTGCATTATAAAAACGAGTATCTGCCCGTGCGGACGCCATTATCTCTTCTGCGTCCTTGGTGTCAGACATCACTGGCGCAGCTCCGTCCTGAGTCCTATCGCCGATACTGCTGTATGCGCTCTATACACAGCGCTGGACAGCTTAGGGATAGCACTTTATATCAGTCCTTTTGAGGGCTCATACGGGCAGGGTCAGAGCCATAGGTGACAGGTCCTGAAAACAGAGTTTAACAGCTACACAAGATGACAGCGTCTGTGTAGCTAAGGTCAGGGATTTCCTCGCTGCATTTCCCCATTAGGAGGGAATAGAAAGGCAGGCTTCCTTTCCTCTACCCAGAGACCCACAACCCTGGCACTGTACCCTCCTGTCCTCTGCACACTCCAACTCATTATAACTAAGCCATTATACTAGCAAACACTGAGTGAACTTAGTGTGATCCTAAACGTGGCTATTAGACTTCTGTATAGTCCCACTAGTGCAAAGATATTTGCAGCACGTCTGCCTGCATTGCACACTCCAACTCATTATAACTAAGCCATTATACTAGCAAACACTGAGTGTACCTAGTGGCATCCTAACGTGGCTGTTGGACTTTTGTATAGTCCCAGTAGTGCACAGATATTTGCAGCACCTCTGCCTGCATTGCACACTCCAACTCATTATAACTAAGCCATTATACTAGCAAACACTGAGTATACCTAGTGGCATCCTAAACGTGGCTGTTGGACTTCTGTATAGTCCCAGTAGTGCACAGATATTTGCAGCACGTCTGCCTGCATTGCACACTCCAACTCATTATAACTAAGCCATTATACTAGCAAACACTGAGTGAACTTAGTGTCATCCTAAACGTGGCTATTGGACTTCTGTATAGTCCCAGTAGTGCACAGATATTTGCAGCACGTCTGCCTGCATTGCACACTCCAACTCATTATAACTAAGCCATTATACTAGCAAACACTGAGTGAACTTAGTGTCATCCTAAACGTGGCTATTGGACTTCTGTATAGTCCCAGTAGTGCACAGATATTTGCAGCACGTCTGCCTGCATTGCACACTCCAACTCATTGTTACTAAGCCATTATACTAGCAAACACTGAGTGAACCTAGTGTCATCCTAAACGTGGCTATTGGACTTCTGTATAGTCCCACTAGTGCAAAGATATTTGCAGCACGTCTGCCTGCATTGCACACTCCAACTCATTATAACTAAGCCATTATACTAGCAAACACTGAGTGAACTTAGTGTCATCCTAAACGTGGCTATTGGACTTCTGTATAGTCCCAGTAGTGCTCAGATATTTGCAGCACCTCTGCCTGCATTGCACACTCCAACTCATTATAACTAAGCCATTATACTAGCAAACACTGAGTGAACTTAGTGTCATCCTAAACGTGGCTATTGGACTTCTGTATAGTCCCAGTAGTGCACAGATATTTGCAGCACCTCTGCCTGCATTGCACACTCCAACTCATTATAACTAAGCCATTATACTAGCAAACACTGAGTGAACTTAGTGTCATCCTAAACGTGGCTATTGGACTTCTGTATAGTCCCAGTAGTGCACAGATATTTGCAGCACGTCTGCCTGCATTGCAGACTCCAACTCATTGTTACTAAGCCATTATACTAGCAACTTATGCTGCCAGTTTAAGGGCCGTAGTTGCATTGTCAGGGATATTTATTCTTTATTATTCTGCTGTTAATAAAGCTAGACCACCGCTGAAATCTACACCACCTTTCAATTTTTTACTACCACATTTTCAGTGCACAATCTTGTCGCAATCAACATGAGTGGCAAAATGACAGATGCTGGTGGAAAGGGGAAGAGGCGTGGTGGAAAAGGAAAAAAAGGGTTTGTCCGTGGGGAAGGTGGCAAAGCTCCATTATCATCTGCTGAAATAGACCATCTACCAGCAAAAGTAAGATGTCTACTACTTACCGTGGACAATCCGATGTGCTCCCTTTTTTACGGACACGAACAACAGGAACAAAGCTAGATGATGGCCAAAAAAGGAAAATGCTTGAATGGATCTCAATTGTTCCAACAAGTGCCCTCTCAGCCACTTCAAGTACCGCATCCAAAAAACACCAGTCCTCTGAGTTGTCATCCCAATCAAACTTGCTTTCTCCCAGCTCTGAAGTCTCCATCAGCCCTGCACAGTATGGTGGAACTGAGATGGCTGAGTCTGCAGAGCTGTTAAGTCACACTATAGCCTGGGAATCAGAGGTCTGCTCCCAAGTTACAGTGAGTACAGAACAGGAAATGGTCTGCAGTGATGCCCAGAACCTTTGTGACTCTTATTCAGGCCGTGAGGCCCAAGTTTCTGAGCGTAATGTTGACCCTTTGTCACAAACTGTAACACCTGTGGTTATAGACAATGAGGAACATACTGATGACGATGAGACCCAGATACCAGATTGGGATGACAACTTAAATATTCGGTCAGGGCAAGAAGAGGCTCGGTCTGAGGGGGAGGGGAGTGCAAACAGAACAATTGATGATGAAGTTCTAGATCCCACCCACTGTCAACCCCCAATCAGGCACTCGAGGAGGTCAACAGAGGCGCTGGAGGAGGATGCAACCGACGACGAAGTTACCTTGCGCCTTCCTGGACAGAGTCGGAGCACTGGTAGCACGTCTACAACTGCATCATCAGCCACCACTCTGCCTCTGAGCACTAGTCGGGGGGGCTCAGCAGGTCGCATGCCCTCTAAGCCTTGCCTAGCCTGGTCCTTTTTTGACATAGAAAAAGATCGCCCAAATTATGTGATGTGTAAAATTTGTCGTGATTCTGTTAGTAGAGGTCAAAACCTCAGCAGTTTGACAACTTCTTCCATGAATCGTCACATGAATAAATATCATAGGTTCCTGTGGGAAGCTCACCGTGCTGCAATGCGGCCTAGCGGAGCGAACCATCCACGGCCTGCCCCTTCCAGTGCATCCGCGCGCTCTTCATCTTCTAGGACTGTGGGGACAGCTGTCACACCTGGTTTTCCACGCACAACTTCCACCACTGTAACCGCCACAGGCAGTTTGCTTGGTAGGTCGTCAGTTGGTTTGGAAGGGGAAACAAGTGAGTGTGTACAGCTCTCTCAGACATCGATAGCACCAACGTTGGATGAAGGCAACATCATGTCTCCGCCTGCACTCTCCTCACAAACCTGCATTTTTACAGGGACACCCTACTCAACACTGTCTACACACAGCAGCCAGATCTCTGTCCCTCAGATGTGGTCAAATAAAAGGCCACTTCCTGCGACCCATGACAAAGCGAAGAGGTTGACTCTATCCGTCTGTAAGCTGTTGGCTACCGAAATGCTGCCTTTCCGCCTAGTGGACACACAGGATTTTAGAGACCTTATGTCTGTCGCTGTGCCCCAGTACCAGATGCCTAGTCGCCACTACTTCTCTAAGAAAGGTGTGCCCGCGCTACACCAGCATGTCGCACACAACATCACCGCTTCCTTGAGAAACTCTGTGTGTGAACGGGTGCATTTCACCACCGATACTTGGACCAGTAAGCATGGACAGGGACATTACATGTCGCTGACTGGGCACTGCATAACTATAGTGATAGATGGTGAAGGGTCTGCTGCACAAGTCTTGCCGTCCCCACGACTTGTGTGTCAATCCTCTGTCTGTCCAAGTTCGAGCCACTGCTTCTGCCTCCTCCACCTCATCTGGGTCCTTCACCTCCGCCCCAAGCCTGCCTGGTCAGGCCACCAGCGTTCTCACTGCGCAGAAGGAATCACGCACCCCTCATTACTATGCTGGCAGCAGAGCGCAACGGCATCAGGCGGTCTTTAGCTTGACATGTCTTGGGAATAGGAGTCACACAGCTGAGGAGTTGTGGTCAGCTCTGCGGTCCGAGTTTAATACATGGTTGTCTCCACTCAACCTGCAGCCTGGTAAGGCCGTGTGCGACAATGCTGCAAACCTGGGTGCGGCCCTTCGCCTGGGCAAGGTGACACACGTGCCTTGTATGGCTCACGTGTTGAACCTTGTTGTCCAGCAATTCTTAACACACTATCCAGGCCTAGATGGCCTTCTGACCAGGGCACGAAAACTGTCTGCTCACTTTTGCCGTTCAACCGCCGCAGCTGAGCGACTTGCATCTTTCCAGAAGTCTTTCGGCCTGCCGGTTCATCGCCTGAAATACGATGTGGCGACACGCTGGAATTCGACTCTCCACATGTTACAGCGACTGTGGCAGCACCGCCGAGCCCTGGTGCAATACGTCATGACGTATAGCCTGGGCCAACGAGATGCAGAGGTGGGGCAGATCACCCTGATGGAGTGGTCGCAGATCAAGGACCTATGCACCCTTCTGCACAGTTTCGACATGGCGACAAATATGTTTAGCGCTGACAATGCCATTATCAGCATGACAATTCCAGTCATTTACATGCTGGAGCACACGCTAAACACTAGTTGGAGTCAGGGGGTGGGACAACAGGAAGGGGAGGAACTACAGGAGGATTCATATGCGCAAGGGACAACAACATCACCAAGGTCCAGACGTTCATCATCACCAACGCAGCAGGCATGGGACCATGGGGGACAGGGATCAACAAGGGCGCATAGTAGCAGGCGAAATGTTGAGGAAGGTGCAGGAGAACATGAAGAAATGGAGGACGAACTGTACATGGACATGGAAGACTCAGCAGATGAGGGAGACCTTGGTCAAATTTCAGTTGAAAGAGGTTGGGGGGAGATGTCAGAGGAAGAAAGAACGGGTAGCACCTCTATGCCACAAACACAGCGTGGACTTGGTCCGCATGGCTGCGCAAGACACATGAGTGCCTTCTTGTTGCACTACCTCCAACATGACCCTCGTATTGTCAAAATTAGAAGTGATGATGACTACTGGATTGCCACACAATTAGATCCACGGTACAAGTCCAAATTTTGTGACATAATTCCAGCCATAGAAAGGGACGCACGTATGCAGGAGTATCAGCAGAAGCTGTTACTCGATCTTAGCTCGGCTTTTCCACCAAACAACCGTGCAGGTGCAGGGAGTGATTCTCCCAGTTGTAACTTGACAAACATGGGACGGTTTCGTCCTCTTCAACAGTCTACCCGTACCAGTAGGACTGTATCTGGTGCTGGTAACAGCAATTTTATGGAATCTTTTCATAATTCTTTTAGACCCTCCTTTGCAAGGCTACCAGAGACAACAAGTCTGACACATAGTCAACGGCTGGAGAGGATGATACAGGAGTATCTCCAAATGAACATCAATGCCATGACTTTGCAAATGGAGCCTTGCTCATTTTGGGCTTCAAATCTAGAAAAATGGCCAGAGCTCTATAGTTACGCCTTGGAGATTTTGTCGTGTCCAGCTGCCAGCGTTGTCTCTGAACGTGTCTTCAGTGCTGCTGGGTGTGTGCTGACAGATAAGAGCACGCGTCTGTCCAGTGACAATGTGGACAGACTAACGTTCATCAAAATGAACAAGTCATGGATCCACCAGATATTTACTACCCCTGTGTCATCCTGGGGAGAGTAAATGCTTGTGGATTTGGAATGTGCTTGATGCAAATCAAAACATCCTGTTTGCAACTAGGGCACAAGTGCTGCCACAGATAAGGTGTCTGTGTGGCCCAATTTTTTTAAAAAAGGGAGACTCCTCTTGGAGTAACCCTTGCTTGCTGTGTTTTTTAAAAATGATCCAAGATGAACAGAGCTGGGATCAGGAAAGACTTTGCTACCTACCCCGGTGTCATCCTGGGGACGGTTAAGTATGGCGTATTTTTGAATGTGCTTGATGCAAATCTAGCTGTGAAGTGTACAACTAGGGCACAAGTGCTGCCACTGAATGGGTGGGTGTGTGTGGGGCACAATTTTTGGAAAAAAAGGGAGACTCCTCTTGGAGTAACCCTTGCTTGCTGTGTTTTTTAAAAATGATCCAAGATGAACAGAGCTGGGATCAGGAAAGACTTTGCTACCTACCCCGGTGTCATCCTGGGGACGGTTAAGTATGGCGTATTTTTGAATGTGCTTGATGCAAATCTAGCTGTGAAGTGTACAACTGGGGCACAAGTGCTGCCACTGAAGGGGTGGGTGTCTGTGTGGCCCAATTTTTGGAAAAAAGGGAGACTCCGCTTGGAGTCACCTTGCGGTGTTTTACATGATTTTAGAAGGGCATGCCATGCTTATATCTGTGTCTCGTCCTCTTTTTCCTCGTAACGCTGTTTTGTTTTCACATGAGAATTTGTCCTTGTCACTTTCCCATGTGTTTGTGTTGTGAGTTGTTTGTCACCTTTTGGACACCTTTGAGGGTGTTTTCTAGGTGTTTTTATGTGTTTGTGATTGCCTGCCATTGTTTCCTATGCAGTTCGAGTTCGGTTCGTTGAACGTTCGACGAACCGAACTCGAACGGGAGCTCCGTTCGGCGAACCGACCTCGAGCTGAACCGCGACCGGTTCACTCATCTCTAACAGTAACTGAAGGTGCCTCTAAATGAACTGTTACCCAGCTCTATTTTAGCACTTCAAAGTTAATCACTGTGACGCAAAGCCTACTTACTTTGTAAATTACTTTCTTTTTATGAAAGTGTTCTAGATTGTTCATTTTTAAAAATCACCAAGTTAACTATTAATATTTTACGTTATTTTGCTTCTTATATGTGTGGATCTCCCCCCAAAATAATAATACTTTGTTTTAGATTTTAATATTTTTCTTTAGGAACACATTTTGCATTCGGAAAGAGGTCACATCCTGCGGGTGATGGTTTTACTTTGCACCCTAAGAATTGATCATTCCTGGCACGTAGCATATAATTACACTTTAGACCTATACTGTGAACTTGAATTACATGTAGACATTTGTACAAAGAAAATGATCCTTGCTGACCTTTGCAGCATTCTAAAACCGAAATTAATTACTAGGTACTATTGGACAAAAGCGTCTTTATGGGTTTTTTGAGAACATTGTTCGCGTTCATGATTTTTTTTTTCCATTTTCATAGAAAATATAATTCCAAAGTATTTAAAGATAAATGCCAAATGTAGAGCAAATAAATCATTGTATGTAGAGTTAGTAAAAGCTGCTAATTTAGATATGATTATTGCCTTCATTTAGTTTGAATATTTTGTTCCGCCACAAAAATAACTACCTCTCGCTTAGTCCTTTCTTCGAAACTTTAAAAGGAAAGCTTTTAGGTCTTAGTATAATAAGAAATCCACATTGTACATCATGTTATGTCTTTAGTAATGGCCTAACCACTTCGTGATTTGGTAGTTTTTCATTTTTATACTTTCAGTATTTCTCTCTCTTCTTTGAAGAGCCATAACTTTTTAATTTTGTATTAACTTGCATTGTATTATCTCTTTTTTTTATTTTTGCTAATGAGTTGCAGTTTACTATCATATGTACTGAAAAATGAGAAAAAAATGCAATTCCACCATTTTTTGGGGGGTTTGCTTTTACAGCTTTGATTTATGCACCCGTAAGGCCTGTTTCACACGTCAGTGATTCTGGTACGTTTGTGCTTTTTTTTAAACGTACCAGAATCACTGACACACGCAGACCCATTATAATGAATGGGTTTTCTCACACATCAGTGATTTTTCACTGCACGTGTCTCCGTGCGGCGTACCCGCGTGTCCGTGATTGGCGCACGGAGACATGTCCATTTTTTTCTGGCATCACTGATGTCCCACGGACCACGCAGTGGTGTGGTCTGTGAAACACGTGCCAGAAAAAAATGTGCTTTTAAAATAAAAATCATTTTTACTCACCCGGCTCCAGCGGGTTTTTATACATTTTTACATTGTTTTTATATTAATATTATTAAAAGTTACATTTTAATTCTATATCCTTGCTTTCACCTGTACTTTAAATTGAGGATTTGGGCTTCACTGCCTTGCCATTTGCGGCAGGATTGCTTTCTTATAAATCTTACAAACCAACAAGTTATGTTGCTCAGTTAAATTTTAATAAATTTTCAACATAAAAGTGTGGGTCAATTATTATTCAACCCCCTAGGTTTAATATTTTGTGGAATAACCCTTGTTTGCAATTACAGCTAATAATCGTCTTTTATAAGACCTGATCAGGCCGGCACAGGTCTCTGGAGTTATCTTTGCCCACTCCTCCATGCAGATCTTCTCCAAGTTATCTAGGTTCTTTGGGTGTCTTTTGTGGACTTTAATCTTGAGCTCCTTCCACAAGTTTTCAATTGGGTTAAGGTCAGGAGACTGACTAGGCCACTGCAACACCTTGATTTTTTCCCTCTTGAACCAGGCCTTGGTTTTCTTGGCTGTTTGCTTTGGGTCGTTGTCTTGTTGGAAGATGAAATGATGACCCATCTTAAGATCCTTGATGGAGGAGCGGAGGTTCTTGGCCAAAATCTCCAGGTAGGCCATGCTATCCATCTTCCCATGGATGCGGACCAGATGGCCAGGCTCCTTGGCTGAGAAACAGCCCCACAGCATGATGCTGCCACCACCATGCTTGACTGTAGGGATGGTATTCTTGGGGTCGTATGCAGTGCCATCCAGTCTCCAAACGTCACGTGTGTGGTTGGCACCAAAGATCTCGATCTTGGTCTCATCAGACCAGAGAACCTTGAACCAGTCTGTCTCAGAGTCCTCCAAGTGATCATGAGCAAACTGTAGACGAGCCTTGACATGACGCTTTGAAAGTAAAGGTACCTTACGGGCTCGTCTGGAACGGAGACCATTGCGGTGGAGTACGTTACTTATGGTATTGACTGAAACCAATGTCCCCACTGCCATGAGATCTTCCCGGAGCTCCTTCCTTGTTGTCCTTGGGTTAGCCTTGACTCTTCGGACAAGCCTGGCCTCGGCACGGGTGGAAACTTTCAAAGGCTGTCCAGGCCGTGGAAGGCTAACAGTAGTTCCATAAGCCTTCCACTTCCGGATGATGCTCCCAACAGTGGAGACAGGTAGGCTCAACTCCTTGGAAAGGTTTTGTACCCCTTGCCAGCCTTGTGACCCTCCACGATCTTGTCTCTGATGGCCTTGGAATGCTCCTTTGTCTTTTCCATGTTAACCAAGTATGAGTGCTGTTCACAAGTTTGGGGAGGGTCTTAATTAGTCAGAAACGGCTGGAAAAAGAGATAATTAATCCAAACATGTGAAGCTCATTGTTCTTTGTGCCTGAAATACTTCTTAATACTTTAGGGGAACCAAACAGAATTCTGGTGGTTTGAGGGGTTTAATAATAAATGACCCTCTGAATAAACTTTTCACAATTTAAAAAAAAAAAAAAAAAAAAAAGAAATAACATTCTTTTTTGCTGCAGTGCATTTCACACTTCCAGGCTGATCTACAGTCCAGATGTCACAATGCCAAGTTAATTCCGAATGTGTAAACCTGCTAAATCTGCAGGGGGTTGAATACTACTTGTAGGCACTGTATGTCTTAATTAATTTTTTTTTCTTTTTTTTTAATTTTTAAGGATTATGTGCTCTTTAAGAAAAAAAAATGCATTTCTGCCATTTTGTTTTTTTTTTACTTTATGGCATTGACTAATCAGGTTATTTAAAACTGGGCAGTAAAATTATGTCATAACCAATATAGTTCTAATCCCCGGCGGCTGCTGTGGGGAGCTGATGATCCTCGCACATGTCAGCTGATTTGAACAGCTGACATGTGTGCTTTGCAGGCACAAATGGATCCGCTATCCACACATGCCTGTTAACCCCTAAATTGAAAATGTCAAAATATGACATTGCAATTTAAATTCCCGCCACGGTAAATCTTCACTTACGTGGCCCCATTGGCGGTGCTATGACGTGATCACTATGAGCTGATGGTTGCATGGTAGCACAGGGTCATGTGATGACTCCTGTAGCTATCATGAGCCAATTTCTGTTTCACCTAGCCAACTGCTGTAAGTGACAAGGGGTGAGTCTTTCTGGTGATCTCAGCTTTGTAGCTGTGATTAACAGAAAGTAATGAGCAAACAGACTGCTGATCCTTATAGCCCCCTAGGGGGACTAGTAAAATAAAAAAAAGTAAAAACTTTTTTTTTTTTAAAAAAAATTAGAAAAATAAAAAACCTAAACATTCAACCCCATTGAAAATTAAAGAGTTAAAAAAATAAAAAAATATACATGCATTTGGTATCGCCACATTCAAAAATGCCGGATCTATCAAAATGTAAAATCAATTATTCTGATCGGTAAATGGCATAGCAGCAATAAATTCCAAAAGCTAAAAACATGTTTTTTGGCTGCCGCACATTTTGTGCAAAATGTAATAACAGGCGATCAAAAGGTAGCATCTGCAAACAAATTATACTGTTAAAAATTCAGCTTGAGACACAAAACATAAGTTGTCACTGAGCCATAGATCCAGAAACAGGAGAACGCTATGGGTCGTGGAAAATGGCGCAAAACGTACACCACTTTTTTTTACAAACTTCGGAATTTTTTTAACCCCTTAGATAAAAGTGAACCTAAACAGGTTTGGTATTGATGAACTCGTACCAATCTAAGAAATCATACCAACACATCAATTTTACCATATAGTGAACTCAGTGAATAAAATATCCCAAAAAATATCATGCAGTTGCACTTCTTTTGCAACTTTTCGCACTTGGAATTTTTTTGCAGTTTTCCAGTACACTATGTGGTAAAATTATGCTTTCATTTAAAAGTTCAACTCATTCTGTAAAAAACAAGCCCTTACATGGCAAGATTGATGGAATAATAAAAATGTTACGGCTCTTGGAAGAAGGGGAGGAAAAAAAAGGAAAACAGAAAAATCGGCCAGGGGTAAAGTGGTTAATGTTATATTCTGATTTTGACTACTACAGACTGGCCAATATTAGATATGCCGAAATTTTTGATAAATTTATTTTTAATAGAAAAAGGAATTTTTTCATTTATTATATTTTAAACACTTATTTTTAATGCTTTTATTTATACTTAGTCCCCTTAGGGGGTTTTGAACCTGTGATTGTTTGACATTATTGCAGTGCATAGTATCAATCACAGTCTCTTTTGAAGACCTTGTCATTGAGGCTGATGGGAGCCAGCACACACACACCAGCATTGAAGTAACTTAATGCCTCTGTCAGCGATTAGGAAGATAAGAAATGTGGAGCTAATACTGCGCTGCCAAAGATATGAAATAAATCCAAGGAGGATAGAATGAAGGTGGATTGATTCTATGTGTTTCGAAGTATCTCCCCACTTCATCAGGAAATCCTCCAATATGCCAATATATTTTGGGATGAAGAAGTGGGGAGACACTTCGAAATGTGTAGAATAAATCCACATTGATTCATTTTTCCTCGGATTTATGTCATATCTTCGGCAGCGTAGTAATACCTCCACATCTGCTTTGGATTGTTAAGCGCGTGGACTCTGAAACAGCTGATTACATGCTTGTGTGACACACAACTCCATAGGGTGAGCACATTTCCTTATCACTTATACATGTAAGTTGGATAAGACCCTATTGCACTTTTGCCGCCTTCAGTTTTTCGTTCTGTCACTGATTGACAGCAGCATCTAAATGGTTAACAGGTACAACTGGAACTCACCTCCATTGGTGGCTATAATAACCAGTTGCCGACTGTGAAATGGAGCTTGCATTTTCTGCATTCAGAGGGACTTCAGCTCTTGAACCCCCTCTACACATGGTAACCCTGGTGCAGGATGCACAGTTGGGCACAATGGAATTAAGTTTTGTGCTAAAGAGTAAAGCCTGCTTTACACTTTGCAATTAAGCATACGATATTGTATGCGATCATACCCACCCCCATCGTATGTGCGGCAGGTTCAATTTGTTGACCATGTCGCACAAACGAATAACCCCCCCCACGTCACATGTACTTACCCTTCCATACGACCTCGATGTGGGCGGCGAACATCCACTTCCTGGAGTGGGAGGGACGTTCGGCGTCACATCGTCATCACGCGGGAGCCGGCCAATAGAAGCGGAGGGGCGGAGGGACGTAAACATCCCGCCCACCTCCTTCATTCCGCATTGCCGGCGGGAGCCACAGGACCTAGGTAAGATCTGTTCATCGTTCCCGGGGTGTCACACACTGCGATGTGTGCTACCCCGGGTACGATGAACAACCTGACGTTCAGTTTTTAGGAAATGAACGACGTGCATGCGATGAACGTTTTACCGTTCGCACGTAGATGTTACATGCTACAATGTAACTTACGATGCCGGATGTGCGTCACTTACGATGTGACCCCGCCGACACATCGTAAGATATATTGTAGCGTGTAAAGCCTGCTTAAGGGGTACTTCACACACAGCGATATCGCTACTGAGATCGCTGCTGAGTCACGGTTTTTGTTAGCGACCTCGTTGTGTGTGACACTGAGCAGCGATCTGGCCCCTGCTGTGAGATCGCTGCTCGTTACACACAGCCCTGGTTCATTTTTTTATTGTTGCTCTCCCGCTGATAAGCACACATCGTTGTGTGTGACAGCGAGAGAGCAACAATCCTGAATGTGCAGGGAGCAGGAGCCGGCATCTGACAGCCTGCGGTAAGCTGTAACCAAGGTAAACATCAGGTAACCAAGGTGGTTACCCCATATTTACCTTCGTTACCAGCCTCCGCAGCTCTCACGCTGCCAGTGCCGGCTCCTGCTCCCTGCACACGCTAAGCTAAGTGGTGTGCGCTGGTAACTAAGGTAAACATCGGGTAACCATACCCGATGTTTACCTTAGTTACCAGTGTCCACAGCTTCCAGACGCCGGCTCCGTGCAAGCGCAGCATCGCTTGCACGTCGCTGCTGGCTGGGGGCTGGTCACTGGTCGCTGGTGAGATATGCCTGTTTGACAGCTCACCAGCGACCATGTAGCGATGCAGCAGCGATCCTGACCAGGTCAGATCGCTGGTGGGATCGCTGCTGCGTCGCTAAAGTGTGACGGTACCCTAAGTCTCCTGAAAACATTTTTAACAAACTCCACCCCATGTGCACATAACCCACAATGTGCTTACTACTGAATGGGCTTGCTAAAATATTTAATTTAGTTTAGGAACCAGCATGAGGATAGATGACATGCTGAAAGACTGGCAGAATATAAACAGTGAAGGGGGACAAAGAACCATTGAGGTCTGTACTTACATTTTCAAGATACATTGAAGTCACATAAATTGTTTCCTGTGATAAAAATGTGATTACCTAGCCCAACAATATACTATCACTTTGCAAAATGGGAAAAAAACTTTAAAAAGCTATTATGATTTTAGCAAGCACAGACTTTATATCTAGACTCATGGTATTCTTTAGGAACCTTTATTGTTTACTTCAAGAGGATGAAAAAATCTGTCCAGGTCATAAAATAATCAGACAGAAGAGTGATTCGTAGTTTTCAAAAAATGATAATGGTTACCTGTCCCTGTCATACATACCAATCTTATCTCTGCGGTTACAATGGAAAAAGGTTTTTTTTGTGCTTTTCCAGAATCCCAGAAAGCTTTTATGAACTCTGTTTGAGCAATCAATTATTAGAGACATGTAGAAACGTTCACCACTTCCTAAAGGTTAATTCATTTATATTATTCCAATAATTTGGACTTAAAGAAAAAAGACAAAGAAACAAAAAATGTGAGGATTCCCAAATACAAAACCGTAGCATTACATATAGCTCAATTTTTTTGTTAAATACTTTTTCTAATGTATATAGGGTTTTGTCATTAAAAGATACATTTATTCTGCAGGATTTTTTATTATTTGCATAATGTTCATTTCAGTTTGACTCAAAGTCCAGCATTATACAGTAAATTTATTAGTGACACATTGTGTTTATCACCTAATTAAGTCAAACCGTAAGTAGTCTCCATTTACTTTGTTTTTCCTGTGGCTTGAACAATTAACTGAGAAATTTTGTTTCATTCAGATTTTTATTTTGTATGGAGGCTAATTTTGTGTATTTTTTGCAAATAATTGCTGAATGTAGCATTAATCTTTATAAAAATAAAAGGCAGGAATGTTTTAACCTCTTCACGATCATGGACGGATCTATCCGTCATGGAGCGTGTCACGTTAAGCCCCGCCCCCTGCCGCGGGCATGGTGCGGCGATCGGCGCACATATCAGCTGTTTTCAACAGCTGACATGTGTGCCTGCATGTTAAATGTGAAATCGCATTCCACTTGTAACAATTACCCCTTACATCTCGCTGCTTCGAGATGTATATGCGCGCGGTGAAGATTTTCACTTACCGCCGCCCCCACCGGAAGTCACGTAAGTGATCACGTGACTTTCGGTGGTTGCCATGTTAGCACAGGGTCATGTGATGATGCCTGCAGCTATGACAAGTCACTTTCATTTTCACCCGGCCCGGAGGCCAGTGAAGCAGGAAGTGACCATATCTGCTGTTTACAGCTGTGTAGCTGTGATCAGCAGATAGGGAAGAGCGATCGGATTGCTGATTGATATAGCCCCCTAGGGGGACTAGTAAAATTAAAAAAAAGTAAAAAAAAAGTTTTAAAAAATTTAAAAAAAACCCAAAACCTAAAAGTTCAAATCACCCCCCTTTCACCCCATTGAAAATTAAAGGGTTAAAAAAATAAATATACACATATTTGGTATCGCCGCATTCAGAAATGCCCAATCTATTAAAATATAAAATCAATTCATCTGATTGGTAAACGGCGTAGTGGCAAAAAAATTTCAAATACCAAAATTACGTTTTTTTGGTTGCCGCAAGTTTTACGTAAAATGCAATAACAGGCGATAAAAACGTAGCATCTGCGCAAAAATAGTACCATTAGAAATGTCAGCTTGAGACGCAAAAAATAATCCATCACTGAGCCATTGATCCTAAAAAATGAGAATGCTACGGGTTTCGGAAAATGGCGCAAAACGTACGCCACTTTTATTGGACAAGCTTGTGAATTTTTTTTAACCCTTTAGATACAAGTTAACCTATACATGTTTGGTGCCTACAAACTCACACCAACCTCACGCACCATACCCACACATCAGTTTTACCATATAGTGAACACCGTGAATAAAACATCCCAAAAACTATTGTTCCATCACACTTTTTTTGCAGTTTTTCCACACTTGGAATTTTTTGTTGTTTTCCAGTACACCATATGGTAAAACTTATTATTTTGTTTAAAAGTACAACTCGTCCCACAAAAAACAAGCCCTCATATGGCAAGATTGACGGAAAAATAAAAAAGTTACGGCTCTTGGAAGAAGGGGAGAAAAAAACAAAAATGCAAAAACGGAAAGTGCTCTGGGGCTGAAGGGGTTAAAAATTAAAATGTCATAGTGGATCCAACAGTGTACTCTCAAGTGATTAGGGCAGAAAAAAATGATGTATCCTTCTTCGATAGAGATGAGTGAACCGGTCCCGGTTCGGCTCGAGGTCGGTTCGCCGAACGGAGGTCCCGTTCGAGTTCGGCTCGTCGAACGTTCGACGAACCGAACTCGAGCCAATAGGAAACAATGGCAGGCAATCACAAACACAGAAAAACACCTAGAAAACACCCTCAAAGGTGTTCAAAAGGTGACAAACAACTCACAACACATGGGAAAGTGACAAGGACATATACTCATGCGAAAACAAAAGAGCTGGACAAGGAAAAAGAGGAGGACACACAGATATATGAGTATATGCAAGGAAACATCGATTCCAGCATTGTGCAACTTGAGCCCTGCTCATTTTAGGCTTCCAATCTGGATAAATTGCCTGAGCTCGCCACGTACGCCTTGGGGATCTTGTCGTGTCCTGCAGTCAGCGTTCTCTCAGAACCTGTCTTCAGTGCTGCTGGGGGTCTGCTGGCAGATAAGCACACGTGTCTGTCCACTGACAATGTGGACATGGCTCTCAGAGGACTTTTTTTCCCCTGGGTCATCCAGGGGACGGGAAAGGCACGCGTATTTTTGAGAGTGCTTCATGCAAAGCATCTTTTTCATCTTGAAAATTGGGTCAACTGATGCCAGTCAAGTGGGGTGTGTGTGGCCCAATTAGTGTCAACGAGGGAGACTGTGGTTGGAGTCCCCTCGCTGTGTTTCTAAAAGAACCAAGATGAACAAGTCATGGCTCTCAGAGGACTTTTCTTCCCCTGGGTCATCCAGGGGACGGGAAAGGCACGCGTATTTTTGAGAGTGCTTCATGCAAAGCATCTTTTTCATCTTGAAAATTGGGTCAACTGATGCCAGTCAAGTGGGGTGTGTGTGGCCCAATTAGTTTCAACGAGGGAGACTGTGGTTGGAGTCCCCTCGCTGTGTTTCTAAAAGAACCAAGATGAACAAGTCATGGCTCTCAGAGGACTTTTCTTCCCCTGGGTCAGCCAGGGGACGGGAAAGGCACGCGTATTTTTGAGAGTGCTTCATGCAAAGCATCTTTTTCATCTTGAAAATTGGCTCAACTGATGCCAGTCAAGTGGGGTGTGTGTGGCCCAATTAGTGTCAACGAGGGAGACTGTAGTTGGAGTCCCCTCGCTGTGTTTCTAAAAGAACCAAGATGAACAAGTCATGGCTCTCAGAGGACTTTTCTTCCCCGGGGTCAGCCAGGGGACAGGAAAGGCACGCATATTTTTGAGAGTGCTTCATGCAAAGCATCTTTTTCATCTTGAAAATGGGGGTCAACTGATGCCAGTCAAGTGGGGTGTGTGTGGCCCAATTAGTGTCAACGAGGGAGACTGTGGTTGGAGTCCCCTCGCTGTGTTTCTAAAAGAACCAAGATGAACAAGTCATGGCTCTCAGAGGACTTTTCTTCCCCTGGGTCAGCCAGGGGACGGGAAAGGCACGCGTATTTTTGAGAGTGCTTCATGCAAAGCATATTTTTCATCTTGAAAATGGGGGTCAACTGATGCCAGTCAAGTGGGGTGTGTGTGGCCCAATTAGTGTCAACGAGGGAGACTGTGGTTGGAGTCCCCTCGCTGTGTTTCTAAAAGAACCAAGATGAACAAGTCATGGCTCTCAGAGGACTTTTCTTCCCCTGGGTCAGCCAGGGGACGGGAAAGGCACGCGTATTTTTGAGAGTGCTTCATGCAAAGCATCTTTTTCATCTTGAAAATGGGGGTCAACTGATGCCAGTCAAGTGGGGTGTGTGTGGCCCAATTAGTGTCAACGAGGGAGACTGTGGTTGGAGTCCCCTTGCTGTGTTTCTAAAAGAACCAAGATGAACAAGTCATGGCTCTCAGAGGACTTTTCTTCCCCTGGGTCAGCCAGGGGACGGGAAAGGCACGCGTATTTTTGAGAGTGCTTCATGCAAAGCATCTTTTTCTTTTTCAAAAGGGTGGTCAACCGATGCCAGTCAAGTGGGGTGTGTGTGGACCAGTTAGTGGAAACGAGGGAGACTGTGGTTGGAGTCCCCTCGCTGTGTTTTACATGCTTTTAGAAGGGCATGACATGGCTTGGAGGTTGATTTTCAGCATCTGCAAACTGTTGCCTACCAAAATGCTGCCTTTCCAACACCTGTGGTTATAGACAATGAGGAACATACTGATGAAGATGAGACGCAGATACCCAATTGGGATGACAACTTAAATATTCGGTCAGGGCAAGAAGAGGCTCGTTCTGAGGGGAAGGGGAGTGCAAACACAACAATTGATGATGAAGTTCTAGATCCCACCTACTGTCAACCCACAGTCAGACACTCGAGGAGGTCAACAGAGGCGGTGGAGGAGGATGCAACCGACGACGAAGTTACCTTGCGCCTTCCTGGACAGAGTCGGAGCACTGGTAGCACGTCTACAACTGCATCCTCAGCCACCACTCTGCCTTTGAGCATTATTCGGGGTGGATCAACAGGTTGCATGGCCTCTAAGCCTTGCCTAGCCTGGTCCTTTTTTGACATAGAAAAAGATCGCCCAAATTATGTGATCTGTAAAATTTGTCATGGTTCTCTTAGTAGAGGTCAAAACCTCAGCAGTTTGACAACTTCTTCCATGAATCGTCACATGAATAAATATCATATGGCCCGGTGGGAAGCTCACCGTGCTGCAATGCGGCCTAGCGGAGCGAACCATCCACCGCCTGCCCCTTCCAGTGCATCCGCGCGCTCGTCATCTTCTAGGACTGTGGGGACAGCTGTCACACCTGTTTTTCCACCCACAACTTCCACCACTGTAACCGCAACAGTCAGTTTGCTTGGTAGGTCGTCAGTTGGTTTGGAAGGGGAAACAAGTGAGTGTGTACAGCTCTCTCAGACATCGATAGCACCAACGTTGGATGAAGGCAACATCATGTCTCCGCCTGCACTTCCCTCACAAACCTGCATTTTTCCATGGACACCCTACTCAACACTGTCTACACACAGCAGCCAGATCTCTGTCCCTCAGATGTGGTCAAATAAAAGGCCACTTCCTGCGACCCATGACAAAGCGAAGAGGTTGACTCTATCCGTCTGTAAGCTGTTGGCTACCGAAATGCTGCCTTTCCGCCTAGTGGACACACAGGATTTTAGAGACCTTATGTCTGTCGCTGTGATCCAGTACAAGATGCCCAATCACCACTGCTTCTCCAAGAACAGCATGCCCGCGCTACACCAGCATGTCGCACACAACATCACCACTTCCTTGAGAAACTCTGTGTGCGACACGGTGCATTTCAACACAGATACTTGGACCAGTAAGCATAGACAGGGTCATTACATGTCACTGACTGGGCACTGGCAAACTATGGTGAGAGATGGAGAAGGGTCTGCTGTCCAAGTCTTGCCGTCCCCACGAGTTGTTTCAATCCTTCTTCTGTATGTAGAAGTTAATACACTGCTTCTGCCTCTTCAACCTCGTGTGGGTCCTCCACCTTGGCGCAAACCCTGTGTGGTCAGGCCACCCTTCCTTGTAACTGCGCACAAGCACTACCACACACCTCCTTACTATGCTGGCAGCAGAGCTCAATGCCATCAGGCGGTCAAAGTTTTACTTTGAAATGTATGGGAAATGTGAGTCACACCGCTGAGAAGTTGTGGACGCTTAGCTCTGGAGACCGAGTTTCATCAATGGTTGTCTCCACTCAACCAGCAGCCAGGGAAGGCCGGGTGTGACAATGATGCAAACATGGGTGCGGCCCTTCGCTGTGACAATGTGACACACATGACTTGTGTGGTTCACGTGTTGAACCTGGTTGTCCAGCAATTTTTAAAGCACTATCCTGGACCACATGGCCTTCTGCAGAGAGCACGGTGTAACGCCTTCCTTGATCCACACACTCAGATGGGCTGTTAATGATAGGCTAGAGGGAAGCCACTCACCAAACAGGACCCCTAGAACCCTGAAACCCTTTAACCCCTATACAGGGATTAGGAATTGCACAGGGCCCAAGGTGATTAATACCTGTGGAAGGCTGCAGTTCCAGAGAATAGTAGTCAGGCAGGGTCAAAACATTAATTGAGGAACAGGAACAGAATGGGACGGCCAGGACTTAATCAGAAAACAAGCAGAGGTGAAATGCGGATCGGCCAACAAGGTACATAAACAGCAAGCAGGAAAAGTAGTCAGGTAACAAGCACACAAAATCATAAAACTGAACTGGGGGTAAAAGTAACCAGAGGTCATAGCTATGTCTGGCAGTGGTCTGCAGACAGGATGGGCATAAAAAAGGGTGTGGTGTCTTCCCATTGGTTGTAGCTGAATGATGGTATTTCATCTGTGAGATACCCACCAGCTACATTCAGCCAGAGATTCTGCATCTGTCAAGGTAATGCAGCCCAGTGGGTGAGCATAACCTGCGTCCACCTGCGCCGCTGGCATCGACTCCTCTCCCATCATCAGCACTATTCATGAAAGGAACACGTTGTCACCTGGCGACCGGAGTACAAATTGACGGAGCGGACTCCGTTGGTGACTTAACAGCCGTGTGCGGCAATGATGCAAACCTGGCCATCCTCAGGGCAATGTGACACACGTGCCTTGTATGGCTCACGTGTTGAACCGAATTCTCCAGCAATTTTTAAAATACCATCCCAGCCTACATGGCCTTGTGCAGCGGGCACGCTCGCTATGTGCTCACTTCCATCGTGCGCACACAGCAGCTCAACAACTTTCATCACTCCGGAAGTCTTAGGGTCTGGCAGTTAAACGCCGGAAATGCGATGTTCCGACACGCAGGAATTGGAATCTGCACATGTTGGAGCATGTGTGGCAGCACCGCAGAGCCCTGCTGAAATACGGTATGACATATAGCCTGGGATAACTTGATCAAGAGGTGGTGCAGATCACGCTGCTGGAGTGGTGTCAGATCAAGGACCTATGCACCCTGCTACACAGTTTACAAATGTCGACGAAGATGTTTAGCACTGGCAATGTCATTCTCAGCGTGACAATTCTGGTCATCTACATGATGGAGCACACTGTAATTATTATTCGGAGTCAGGTGTTGGGACAAGAGGAAGGGGAGGAAGTACAGGAGGAATCATATGCGGAAGGGATAACAAAATCTACGAGGTCCAGATGGTCAGCGGCACCTATGCGGCATTCATGGTGAGGGAGAGGGATTAACAAGGGCGCATAGTATCAGCAAAAAGTGTTGATGAAAGTGCAGGAGCCCATGAAGAAATGGAGGACGAACTGGCGATGGGCATGGAAGACTCAGCAGATGAGTGAGAGCTTGCTCACATTTCGGTTGTGCGAGGTTGTGGGGAGAGGGCAGAGGAAGGATGCACGATTCTCACCTCTCTGCCACCAACACACCAAGGACTTGGTCCTCCTGGATGCACAAGACACATGAGCGCCTTCTTGCTGCACTACCTACATGACCCTCGGATTGTATGAATTCGAAGTAATCCTGAATACTGGGTTGCCACACTGTTAGATCCCCGGTACAAGACAAAATTTGGCAAACTAATTCCTGCCATAGAAATGGACGCACGTATACAGGAGTATCTGCAGAATGTGGTACGCAATCTTAGATCTACTTTTCCACTAAACACCAGTGCTGCACAGAGTGAATCTCAACGCTTTGTCATGGATAAGAGGAAATGGTCTTTTACTTGTCCACATCGGAGGGACCGAGGGATGGCTGCTGTGCTGAGATGGCGTTGAGTACGGTGTCTCTGCAGAGTTGCACTTTTGGTCATATACCAAAATGAGTTGAAAAAGGACAGATGCTGGTGGAAAGGGGAACAGGTGTGTTGGAAAGGGGAAAAAAGTTTGGGTCCGTGGATTTGGTGGTTAAGCAACTGTAACATTTGCTGAAGAAACACCATCTGTTACAGTGGGACTGGCAGATTTGGATAAAGTGGTATATACTATGTTACCGCTATATAACGAAAATTAATAAGAAAAGAAAGAGAAAGGTATATATCCCCATCAGCAGTCAGTGTCCACCGTGCTCCCAGTTGGAAAAGGAGAGGTTGGCAACTGGAAGGTTTGGTGGAGGATACAGAGCTGTGTGGCTATGAAACTAATAGTAGCCTGAACCGAGTTAGACGCCATTCGGATCTGGAGACTGTGAGCCCTGTTAGCGTCACAGGGTCCACATGCCCACACAGCCCAGGAACTCCCTGTTAACAACACAGGGGCCATTGAGTACGCTGACCGTGTGCGTAGGGGCACACCTGTGGACAGCAGGCGCATCAGCAGCAGCAGGCCTGTTAATGCCACAGGGCTGCACAAGCAGGACTGGTAGGACAGGAGCTGGTCTTAACCGTTCTGCGTTACCAACTGTGGTGGTGGCCTGCATCGACACCCTATCCCTGCCTACCTCTGGCCTAAAGCCGCAATGGGTTCAACACATGGAGGTGTGCTCTTTCGTAGCATAATAGAAGACTGCGCACCTCCTTGTTGGCTCCAGCCCCTTTTATAACCTGGGTCCGCCCCAAACCAGGGTGAACCACAATGCACCTCCTGGAGACAAAAGTAGAGTGACACGTCATGAGTGGCATAACTAGCGTCCTATTTGGAACCGCAACTTCAATGATGACCTCATGGCTGCCATGACCCAAACACCTCACCAGTCATCGTCTGACCATCAATAATGCGGTGACAAGTCATAGGGGTGGGCCTCTGCAAGCCATTTGGGAGGACACCTGATGCCCTGTGGTCTATATGGGACCCCCACATCAGGGGCAGGGCCAAAGAGTTCATTACTGGACCTAGTCTCTGATGCAGGAAGTGCCTGAGCATGCTCAGTAGCATGAAATACAGTCTCTGAAAAAAGACTATCAGCTTTAGCATGGTGTGTAGGCACAAAACAGGACTTAGACCCGGCACGGAATGCAAGCACCTGTGCAAAGAGGCTTTTCACACTTAGTGTGGGAGCATGCGCTGTATCCCGAAATGAAGACTTAGCGTCAGGAATAACACGGTCAGGCTGAGCATACTCACTTGGCGAAACACTGTAATTAGGCTGCAGCTGGGGTAAATCGGCACACGCATGCGCACTAGCTGCCTCTCCACACTTAGACGTGGAGGGGAAATTGCTCTTGGAGATGCTGTCTATGAACAGAAGGCAAAGCTGAAGGAAGCCTGACTTTCTATCCCTCCGAATTATCAAATGCAGCAATGAATTCCATGAGGTTGCTATAACATTAGCGTAGCAAAATGTGCATGAGGGTGTCATGTAGAGGTGCTATAAATAGCTTGTCACCAGTGGGGCACTAATGGAATACAACAGCCAGTTCTATGATGCCACTAAATGGCAGTATTTTTTGCTATCATTATAGCTTATTAAAAACAGAGCAGGAGGGTGTCATGCAGAGGTGCTGCACATAGATTTGCAGTAGTATGAATAGACAAAAGTACAATAGCCACGTTTAGGATGCCACTAGGTACACTGAGTGTTTGCTAGTATAATGGCTTAGTTTAAAAAAGTTGGAGTGTGCAATGCAGGCAGACGTGCTGCAAATATCTTTACAATAGTGTGAATAGACAAAAGTCCAATAGCCACGTTTAGGATGCCACTAGGTACACTGACTGTTTGCTAGTATAATGGCTTAGTTAAAAAGAGTTGGAGTGTGCAATGCAGGCAGACGTGCTCTGCAAATGTCTTTGCACTAGTGGGACTATAGCAAAGTCCAATAGCCACGTTTAGGATGCCACTAGGTACACTGACTGTTTGCTAGTATAATGGCTTAGTTAAAAAGAGTTGGAGTGTGCAATGCAGGCAGACGTGCTGCAAATATCTTTACAATAGTGTGAATAGACAAAAGTCCAATAGCCACGTTTAGGATGCCACTAGGTACACTGAGTGTTTTCTAGTATAATGGCTTAGTAATAATGAGTTGGAGTGTGCAATGCAGGCAGACGTGCTCTGCAAATGTCTTTGCACTAGTGGGACTATAGCAAAGTCCAATAGCCACGTTTAGGATGCCACTAGGTACACTGAGTGTTTGCTAGTATAATGGCTTAGTTATAATGAGTTGGAGTGTGCAATGCAGGCAGACGTGCTCTGCAAATGTCTTTGCACTAGTGGGACTATAGCAAAGTCCAATAGCCACGTTTAGGATGCCACTAGGTACACTGAGTATTTGCTAGTATAATGGCTTAGTTATAATGAGTTGGAGTGTGCAATGCAGGCAGAGGTGCTGCAAATGTCTTTGCACTAGTGGGACTATAGCAAAGTCCAATAGCCACGTTTAGGATGCCACTAGGTACACTGACTGTTTGCTAGTATAATGGCTTAGTTATAATTAGTTGGAGTGTGCAGAGGACAGGAGGGTACAGTGCCAGGATTGTGGGTATGGGTAGAGGAATGGAAGCCTGCCTTTCTATTCCCTCCTAATGGTGAAATGCAGCGACAAAATCCCTGACCTTGGCTACACAGACGCTGTCTCTGTTTTCAGGACCTGTCACCTATGGCTCTCTGACCCTGCCGGTTTGAGCCCTTAAAAGGACTGCTAGAAAGTGCTCTCCCTAAGCTGTCTAACGCTGTGTATGGAGCGCATACAGCAGTATCGGCGATAGGACTCAGGAGGACGGAGCTGCGACAGTGATGTCTGACACCAAAGACGCAGAAGAGATAATGGCGTCCTGGAGGAAAATGTCCGGTTTTTAATGCAGGGACATGTGACATGGACATCCTATCACACATGCCGTTGCTTCTCTGGCTAAAAGTCCACTTAGCTGTGTGTGTGTCTGGGATTGGCTGACATGCTGGCCCGCCCCACTACACGCGCGCTTAGGGAAGGAAGACAAGGAAAAAAAAAAAAATGGCTATCGCCATTATAGAAACAGCAGTGATCTGAAGGCGCTGTTCACGCACACTATACACTGAAATGTCATAATAGTGTGATTCACAGAGTGACTTACACTATTACAGCAGAAACCAAGCTAGGATTTAGCTGGTTTTTTGCTGCTAGAACCGTTCTCGAACGTTTCTAGAACTATCGAGCTTTTGCAAAAAGCTCGAGTTCTAGTTCGATCTAGAACAGGCCCCAAAATCACTCGAGCCTAGAACTGGAGAACCTCGAACCACGAACCGCGCTCAACTCTATTCTTCGATCACCTGAATATTGAGGCTTGTGATTGGTTTCGGCAGCTAGATAGCAGGAACTGGTCCTCATCTCATGTTCCTCAGAGTAAACGGGTTGTCCTTGCTTGGTGTACAAGTTGGAAGTCACACTATGTGACTATAGACTTGAAAATCCTCACAGCACACATAGTGCAAAAGCATTGCTGGTGGTGGGAACTGGCAAGTGCATGTCTTCAAGCATGCCAATTAAACATGCACCTTATCACTCCTTACAAATGCATTTGAGCAAGGCCATACATTTCTAATCGGAATACAAAAATGGAACCATAGAATCACAAGATAAAATTAAAAAATATAATTATTTTTATTAAACACTTATCCAAAAAAAAATACAGTACACAAAAAATCAAAGTGCCTCACCCAAGGAAACCCACACGAAACATGCGTAGGGGTTACAGTAGTTCCACAAGCTAACAGGGCATATCATGGGTAAGTGCTTTGATAAATTATGGATTGTTTACACTATCTCTCTACCTTTAAATATAGGAGTGTAGTATTGCTCTATGCACATCCCATTGGAGATAATTGCTCTCTTCCTATGTATTTTGACTAGTGGTACTCCAATTAGTTCGTCCTCCTGCACCATACACTTTGATTTTTTTATGTACTGTATGTCTTTTCTGCATAAGTGTTTAATAAAAATTATGATATTTTTTTAATTTTATCTTGTAATTCTATGGCTCCATTTTTGTATAGGACTAATGTTTGTAAGGGAGTCTTTCACAGTTCACTTTATTTGAAAGTTGGTTCTAGTCCCCAGCCTACACTGGAAGGTGTTGGGAAAACTGTTGGTTTTGAGATGTGTTTTCTATGTCTAGTCGGAATGTAGCTGGAAATATGCAAATCATATACATGCGATCACTTAACTGCCAGCTCCAGGCACTGGGGTATCTTGACAGCGCGCGCTGTCTACTCTGAGGATTCACAATTTTGCAGTCACATAGAGAGTATTAAGCAAGGCCAGACATGTCAAGTTTAAAGTTTGAATGTAGCCGGCAGTATGCAAATCACTTACTTGTGATCACTTGACTTCCTGCTCCTGACACTGGAGAATCCTGACAGCATGCACTTTGCGCACTGTGAGGATTCAGAAGTCTGCAATAACATAGAGTGATTACAGGCCTGTACTCCAAGCCTGGACAACCCGAGGTCCAGTTACCTTACCTCTGCAACCAATCACAAGCTTAATCACTCAAGCAATCAAAGGGAAGGATATACTCAATTTCTGACCTAATGGAGGCTACATACTGACCAGTGCTTGATCAAAAATTTTGAACTATGTCCTTTGATTGTTTTAAATCCATCTATACCAATTAAGTTTCTTTTTTTTAAACTCATCATAATTAATGTTGGCCAAAGCCAACAAATAGAGGGATATGCTTCAAAAGGAACCTGAAGACCCACCTCTTCTGACAAGCCTACAACCTGCTATAACCCTCAGTCTGATATAGCACCGCACGACCTTCTCTACCCTCACCTACTGTATCCTCACCCATGCCCTTTGACTGTGAGCCCTTGTGGGTAAGGACCTCTCTCCTCCTGTACCTGTCTGCGCCTTGTTTGATTATTGTACTTGTCCCTATTTTCTATACCCCTTTCACATGAAAAGCGCCATGGAATAAATGGCGCAATAATAATAATATTAATAATAATATTAATAATAATAATAATAATAATAATGTGAAATGGGCCATTCTGACTCACTCAAAACATAAAAGAAAAGAAGGACCTGGCATGTTATAATCTTTTTTTATTTCAGCATAGATAAAAAGGATAGTTAGACAAAAAAATTCTATTTCTATAATATTTTATCATCCCAGCTCTATTATTCAGTGTCACAGTCAGATAATGCATATGCAATTTTATTATTAAGTTCATGTATCTACAAAATCTATGATGCAATTTTAGAGCTATAATCCCTTTGTAAGCACAGATTTTTCTCATGCATGTGTTCCACATTTATCTTTGCATTAGTAATTGGGCACCTGGAGGGTTTCATGTTGGTAAATTGAGTTATTAACGCTCTACCCCACAAAGCAAGACATAAGTGTTCATTATTCCCAGATCATTTAGTACTATCGTTACCTGGACGAGTGACTAGTCTTACCTTTGTTAATATAGATAACACTGTGTATATGCTTACACTGATAAATGGATTCTGCTTAATGAGTAGCCTTCATTATTAATTTATATAGACCTCTGGTCAAATTTTCTGGTAATTTTCCATCTCAGTAGAGAAGAGTGGAAAGGAACAAGCAAGTCTCACAATATAAAGCCTTTAAACAGTATTATTTTACACCAATCTACATGGGGAAGTGGAGATTTTTTTATATCAATAGCTTATTATAGAAATTGAAGAAGAAATTTACTGTGCAAAATTGCGTGAACAAATGAACCACATAGCATTTGTCATTCATGCTAGAATTTTGATGGCATGCATACAAACTAAGGGGTACTTTGCACGTTGCGACATTGCTACTGCGATATAGTCAGGGTAAAATCGAAAGTGACGTACATCCGGCACCGGTAACGATGTCGCAACGTGTAAAGCCTAGGAGAGAAGATGAATGAGTGTGAAACAGTCAAAAATTGGTGATCTGTGTCACGCCATTCATTTTCATAATGTCGGTGTGTCCACAGGTACGATGTTGTTTGTCGTTCCTGCAGCTCCACATATCGCTGTGTGTGAAGCCGCAGGAGCGACAAACATCCCCTTATCTGCGCCCGCCGTCCACCGACACTGCGGAAGGAAGGAGGTGGGTGGGATGTTTACATCCCGCTCATCTCCGCCCCTCCGCTTCTATTGGCCGGCCGATTAGTGACGTCGCGGTGACATCGCTGTGATGCCGAACCCACCGCCTCCTTGAAGGAGTGATTCTTCTGCAGTCACAGCGACGTCGCCGACCAGGTAAGTGCGTGTGAAGCTGCCATAGCGATAATGTTCACTACGACAGCTATCACAAGATATCGCATGTGCGACGGGGGCGGGTACTATCGCGCTCGGCATTGCTATCATCGGCTAGCGATGTCGCAGCGTGCAAAGTACCCCTTAGTGTCATGCAAGAAGCTAAATGCAGAATTCTAAGATTGCAAACATTTATGCCTTTAGTGAATACAAATTTTTCATTACTGGGATAGGAGATGACAGTTACTACTCATAAAGGGCTATGGAAATGACAGCAGAATGTCTCTGGTTGCCTCTAGCTCCTCCCTTCGCCTCCCCCTCCATCAAATTTTAAGCACCAACTATCATCTCCCATCTTATCTTAATAGGAAAATATGTCTTCACTGAATACAGATTTTACCAATATTAAACATGAATTGAGGTTGAAAGATATGTCTAGGAGGAGAATAAAGCAGACTTTTTTTTATTAATAATAATAATAATAATAAGTTTTATTTCTATAGCGCCAACATATTCCGCAGCGCTTTACAATTCAGAGGGGACATGTACAGACAATATGAGACAATACAAAATAACAAAATTAAGATACCAGGAGGAGTGAGGGCCCTGCTCGTAAGTTTACAGTCTATGAGGAAATAGGGGAGACACAAAAGGTGAATGGGGGGGAGAAAAGCTTGTCATATATCGTCCAGCCATCGATTAAATATTAAAAAGTTGCCTATTTTCAAGTGTACTATTGATTTATGGGGAAAAATTTACAGTTACCATACTATTTAAGTGCTGATAATTATAGATGGGTGAACCTGTTCGGTTCATGTTCACCAATTTCAGATTCGGTATGAGCCTTGGCCAGTTCGTTAGGTCTTGGATTACCGAGCACTTTGCTCAAAAGTTGGCAATGTTCAGAAAGTGTTTGCTTTTGTCTTTGATTGGCTGCAGTCAGATCCTGCCCCCAGACAGCGTCCTTGATTAGTTGGAGTCACAGACCTGTTTGCGCACCTATATCTAATATATAAAGTTCAGTGTGTGTGTGTGTGTGTGTGTGTGTGTGTGTGTGTATGTGTGTATGTGTGTGTTTATGTGTATGTCCGCTAAAGGAATCCGCACCGTCGCATTTACAATCACGAAATTTTGCACAGACACCCCATGTGACTCAGGGAACGTCATAGACTACGTTTGGGCGGGAAAATTTAACCCCGTGATTTCCAGTTACGCTACAAAATCCTACAGCCATTAAACTGAATGGAGCTGGGAGCTATAGGCTATAAATAACAACTGTCAGTGGTTGCTATAGGAACAAAATAAACTGTTAGTATAAGATAGGATGGATGGATAGAGAGAGACAGAAAAAGACAGACAGACATAGAGAGAAAGAGTGGGAAAGAGACAGCCGGAGAAAGAGACAGCCCTGGAAAGAGACACCTGGGCAAAGAGACAGCCGAGCAAAGAGTCAGCAGGGTAAAGAGACAGATGCCCAAAGAGACAGCCCTGGAAAAGAAACAGCCCTGGAAAAGAGACAGCCCTGGAAAATAGACAGCCCTGGAAAATAGACAGCTCGGGAAAATAGATGGCCCGGGAAAATAGACAGTCCGGGGAAAGAGACAGCCCGGGAAAGAGACAGCCCGGGAAAGAGACAGCCCGGGAAAGAGACAGCCCGGGCACGAGACAGCCGGCCAAAGAGACAGCCGGGCAAAGAGACAGCTGGACAAAAAGACAGACTTGGAAAGAGACAGCCCGGGAAAGAGACAGCCCGGGAAAGAGAAAGCCCGGGATAGAGACAGCCCGGGAAAGAGACAGACACCCAAAGAGACAGACGGGCAAAGATACAGACGGGCAAAGAGACAGCCGGGCAAAGAGACAGCCGGGCAAAGAGACAGCTGGGCAAAGAGATAGATCTGGAAAGAGACAGCGCGGGAAAGAGACAGCCCGGGAAAGAGACAGATGCCCAAAGAGACAGACGCGCAAAGAGACAGCCGGGCAAAGAGACAGACCTGGAAAGAGACAGCCTGGGAAAGAGACAGCGCGGGAAAGAGACAGCCCGGGAAAGAGACAGAGAGAGAGACACAGACAGATAAAGAGATTGAGTCAGATAAACTGATGCAAATACAGATAGAAACAGACAGACAAGGAAAGAGACATACAGCGACACACAGACAGAGACTGGGAGAGAGACAGAGAGACAGTTACTATCCCGGGCAGTGCCCGGGTACTACAGCTAGTCATGCTATAAAATAAAAAATAAAGAATTAAAATGGTATGGGGTCCCCATCTATTAATACCAGCACAGATAAAGCCCACAGCTACAGGCTGCAGCCCCTAGCAATGACCTTATCTTGACTGTGCATCAAAATAGGAAAAACTACTTGTGGCTTTCTTTAAAAAATAAATTAAATAAATATTTTAAAAACCGGCATGTGGTCCCCCCTATTTTGACACCCAGACAAAATAAAGCCTGACAGCTGGGGGCTGGTATTCCCAGGCTGAGGAGATTCATGTTTATTGGGCGCCCCAGTCAAAAATAGCAGCCTGCAGCTGCCTAGGATTGTCACATCCATTAGATCTGGCAGTCCCGGTACTTTACCCAGCTCTTCCTGATTGATCTGGTGTGGTGGTAATAAGGGGTTATTGGCAGCTCATATCTGCCACTAAAACCCTAGATTAGTAATGGGAGGCATCTATGAGACCCCCATTAATAATTTGTATGTGAAAATAAACACAAACAACGAAAAAATCCTTTATTTGAAATAAAATACAAAAAACCCCACCTTCTTTCATTACTTTATTAACCCCCAAAAGACCTAGGTCAGACATAATCCACATGAGGACCCATGGCAATTCCAGCTTTGCTACATCTGAAGGAACAGCAAGCAGCCACAGAACATGGCCACCTTCTGAAACTTCAAGCAGAGACTGAGTCGCTGCAATCAGTGGTGACGTCACGCAGGTTAGTTTCGGCCACAGTTGGAGGTTCTCATGGTCCTCCAGCTTTGACTACAGGTAACCTGAACTCAGGGGACCTCAATGAACTTTCACTGACTTCACAGACCTGTATCTCCTGGCAGAAAACTGTTTTTTTGTCAAGGGATTCAGATTTGGTGCTAAAAGTTTTTACACCTTATTCCCGCACCTAAACTACACCTCCTAGCAAGAAAAGCATCACTACCACATACAGTATGATATGATAGTGATGCAATTTTTTGCCAGGTGTAGATTGGGTGTAGGAATATGGCATAAAAATTTCAAGACCAAATCTTCATCTGTTGGCAAAATGCACAAAAACGGTTTTGATGGCTTGTCAGGGCAGTTTTCGTCCAGGAGGTGCAAATTTGGTGTTGAAATGCTTGCACCAAATTTCCTCATCAGAGTGACATCACCGCTGATTGCTGCAGCTCAGTCTCTGCCTGAAGTTACAGCATGCGTTGTGTTCTATGGCCGCTCACTGTTAGTTCAGATGTAGCAGATCTGTAATCATTGTGGGACCTTATGTGGATTACATCGGACCTGGGTATTTTGGTGGTTAATAAAATGGTGAAAGAGGGGGGTTTTTTGCCTTTTTTTTCAAATAAAGGATTTTTTTTCGGTGTTTGTGTTTATTTACTTTCACTTTACTAATCTAGAGGTTAGTGGCAGCTGTGAGCTCTCATTAACCCCTTATGTCCACCAGGGCAATTGGAAAGAACCTAGTAAAATGCCAGGACTGTCACATCTAATAGATGCAGCAATCTTGGGGACCTGCAGACTGCTATTTTTACACTGTAGGGCCAATAAGCCTGGGTCTCCCCTGACTGAGAATACCAGCCCCTAGCTGTCTGGCTTTATCTTGCCTGGCTGTCAAAATTAGGAGACTTTATGATTTGTTTTAATCATCAATTTAAAAAGTTGTATACGGATCAATTCATTTTGATACACAGCCAAGATAAGCACATGGCTTGGGGCTGCAGCCTGTAGATTTACGCTTTATCTGTGCTGGGTATCAAAATATGGCAGGACCCTATGCCAATTTTCTTTCTTTATTTTATACCATGATAGACATTCACACAAGGTCTGTGATTCCAACCTATCACAGATGCTGTCTGGGGTGGGGTCTGACTGCAGTCTATTAGAGATTTCGGTGGGCAGGGAAAGCAGTGAATATGGATGAGGGATAATCAGCAGCCCTGGAAGTACAGCCATGGGAGCAGTTACAGCCGCAGGAGCAATTACAGCCACACTGGAGACTCTATAGTATGTCATGCTTTATTTTCTTTTTACAACCCCCTACACCTTTTTAAAACAAATAATCTTGGCCTCCAATTGAATTCAATGGGCTCAGTATTTTTGCAGAATTGTTTGGTGAACAGCGGGAGGCTTGGTAGAGATTGGCGAAGCAAAATTTTAAAGGTTGGCTCATCTCTAGTGATAATTATTAAAAAAAAGTTTATACCTAGTAGAGCCAAATTCACAATGTATAGGATATAGAGAACATGAATTACTTGTATGGTGATTGATTTAAAAAAAGGTGCAAAACATTGCACAATTGCTTTTTTTATAATTCTACAGGAATATGTCTAAGACAGCTGCTAAAAATTAATAAAGTTGTATGTACACCAAAATGGTACCACTGAAAAAAATAATGTCCTGCAAAAAAAAAGTGGAAGCGTAAAAATTGCTCTTTGATTGTATTGCTTAGTTTTTAAAGGTTATCATTCACCCCAAAACAATATTGACCTATTTGGACCTTAATAAAGGAGAATCACCTGCTATGAGAATTGTAAGTGGACTTTGGATTTTTGGTAATTTGCTTTATATAGAAATGGTTTTAATAGATATGTAAATCAGGGGGTTTTGGAGCAACCTTGACATCGTCAAGAATGCCGCTCAATATTCAAACTCCTAAATTACCACCCCCCGCCCCTTCTTTTATGAGGATTCACAGAGCTTAAGATGGAGTACTGCGTGATCGAAATCCCCAGTCTTTATGCCAATTCATTTACATATCTAATGAAGCTCAAATTAAAAACATAAATTGCTAATATCTATTGTATAATCAATGATTTAATCATAATTCTTAAAGGAACTAAGTCCTCTATGTTAATGGCAAAGTAGTTTAATTTCAGGTTTATAGGTCACAATTTCCCTTTGAGACAACTGTCATGTCATCATGACTCCAAAAATCATATGTAAGTTAGTGTCTATAAGTTCAGCTTTCTTGCTTTATTTTTTTTCCCATAGTTTCTTGCTTGGCTGATATTTAGGTCAACTCTATTACTGCTGGGATCTGAGAACACACCTTAGCTACAGTGCCTACAAAAAATCTAGGATAGTCTAGAACACACCTCCTACCTTATTTGTACCTCAAATCATTTTCCAGAATCCAGATTGGCTACTGTTTGTTAGCACATGCACATCATTTGGTAAGAAAGAAGGCAGATTGATAACTCGTTCAGCTGTGAAATGAATAAGGGTTTCTGGTGTGGATAGCCCAAATTTTGTTATCCTGAATGACAAATGTGTCTTCTAGTTTGGACAGAGTCACACTTGTGTATCACTTCTGATGCGAGAGCATTGGATGCGATATGTTAACGACTCTTGGCACAGGCTCTGATGCGAGCGTGATCCGAGTGTCATGCAACTGGGGTCCAGTTGAGAGATCAGATCACAGCTCCGAAGGATAGGGAGGGATTACTCTCCCTATCTACTCCATTGTGATCCTGGGCATATATCGCACTGTGCTTCGATAACATCTGAGTGCAGTCCGATGATTCTTTCTCACCCATAGACATAGGTGTGAGTGACACGGCTCTTGCAGGCCATCATAGGATGCTGCGATTTTTTTACTCAGTTCATTTAGGGATGAGGAAAAACTTGCAGATCTGAGCTGTGAGATTTTCTCGCATTGCACTCTTGTGAGTCATACAAAAGTGTGATTCTGCCATTAGATAGTTATGCAGAACTTCAGAAACCCTCAAATTATGTAAAGTCTACAAATTTTCACTTGCATATCAAGGATAATTGATCTACAACTCCTCTAAGAGCTGTTATTCTTACCATTAGAGATAAGTGAATAAATTTGGTGGGTCCTAGTCCAGCAGCCAACAGTGATTGAGCCATGGGAACCTCTTCCGACCGGCCAACTATCCCTTGACTTCTTCTGATTAGAAGGCTTTGCATGTGTCCAACACCCAACAATGATGATGTTGCGTTTGACCTACAAATCAAAGGATAGGCCGGGGTATTGGGCAGGTAGGAAGCAGTTCACAGAAGTTCCATCCAGTGGTGATGGATCACTGATGAGGCCAATGGACCATGGCCCTTGAATTGATTTGGTCATCTCTACTCACTATCTAAGTTGTGATAGCAAAAACTGCAGAAAAAGAAAAGCGCAATAGGGTCTTAACCAATACAACACTTAAGTATAGATGTAAAGTCCACTCACCAATAGAGGTTGTGCCAGTCACAACCCATATAATGGTCAAAAAGTGCTCAGCTGCAGCTCCCTGAGGCGGATGATTCAAGTGTACAGGAAAAGATAGAGATCTTTGCTGTGCTCACACCACAATGCTCGTATGGATAAATTGTCTTTTTTTATTCTATGCAGGTACAGGTACAGGTCAACGTGTTTCAAGGGACTCAGCCCTCTTCATCAGGACAGCAAACCAAAAGAACATTTTGGTCTGCTGTCCTGATGAAGAGGGCTGAGTCCCTTGAAACGCATTGACCTGTACCTGTACCTGCATGAAATAAAAAATACATCATTTATCAATACGAGCATTGTGGTGTGAGTGCAGCAAAGATCCCTATCTTTTCCTCACTATCTAAGTTGTCATCCAATGAAAGCAGCTGTCAACTTTGATTAGGAGAACAACCCACAAGGCAAGATTTCCCAGCATTTTTTTTCTTTTTTTCTTTTATTTGAAGGGATTTGGGTTTTAACATTACTAGTTAATAGACTCTCATGATATTTTCTTTTCTTTGTTTGCTTTGTTTTTACTTCCATGGTGTATATGGATCAACTTCTCAAGCATTAAGGGAATTTTTGTAGTCTGGGTTTTAACTATTGCAAATGTTCAGATACCTAAAGTACTAAGTATAAAAAAAAATATGTTGTTTTCCTTGCAGTCAGGAAGCTGCTGATACAAAAGGGCACGGGAGCATAAAATCTGCAGGCTATTAGAGCGAATATTGAACAGAAGGGTATCATTATGCCCAAGGATGCGTCTTATGATTAGGTTAGATCCTAAAATAAGCTAATAATTCAGGGAGATGATGGTGAGAGGAAGCATAGTTAGTATAAAACGAAGACATTTTAAGTGAAGTATTTATTCCTGTTTAGGCAATGTAATGAATCAATTTCACTTAATCTTCTTTGCTTTCGGCAAACATATGTCTCACATTTATTTTTGTTTACCTCCTTTTAGGTTTATGTCAGGTTACTTCTACAGTGTATATCATCTCATCCCCTTTGTATGAATAGATTGAAAGTTTTTGATAAGTTGACTGCGATAATAATTAACTATGTTTTTGCCTATTGAAATAAAATACTATAAAGTCATTACATTTTTTTATTTATACAAGACTGGAACTTAAAGCTAAAAAAAGGTTTAGTAAACTTCATTGGAAAATCAATACAATGTGGTCTTTTCCTTTGACACTAGATATCCTTAGGCTTTCCCAGAGATCTAAGCAGTCGAGAAACAATGAGGTTAGAACATTGCTGCCTTTGGTCTTCTACTTCATTGTGCACTGGGTATATTATTCCAGATCAATGAGTGTAGGTAGTTATCTGCACTGCAGACCACAGGGTCACTATTACGAGAGGTTACAAATTGAATGTAGTCTTCAGTATAAATAGGTTAAGAAATTAGAACTGACCTTTAGATAGGCTGCTGAAATATAGGGTAATTGCATGTCTTTCTAATTAGAGATATGAAAAAATACTTTTCCATAGTAAGTAATATATTTTGTTGCATTATTTTAGAATGGAAAAAAAATTGCTTATATGAATAAACTTAAGTAAAATTTTAAAAGTTTCAGTTAAGGCAAAAATAAATATGCAAAGCATGTCTTAATTGCCTTAAAGAGAATCTGTCAGAATGATCCATTCCATCAAACTGTTTATATGGTCATGTTGCACTGAAGGATGATGTCATCAAGGACACCTTTACTGTTGCAATTTTTTTGTTCCATTACTAAAAAAAATACTAGATTAGTTAATATGCAAATGAAAATTGAGTGCTCCAGATGCTATGAAAGTCTACCCAACTCTACTGAGGCCAACCCCACCTGACTCTACTGAGAAAAACCTCACTCAACTCCACTGAAGCCAACCCTACCCAACTCTACTGAGGGCAAACCCACCCAATTCTTCTGTGGCTAACCCCACTTGACTCTGCTGAGGCCAATCTCACCCAACTCTACTGAGACCACACCCACTCGACTCTACTGAGGCCAACCCCACCCAACTCTTGTAAGGCTAACCATACCCGACTCTACTAAGGCCAACCTCACCCAATTCTTCTGTGGCTAACCCCACTTGACTCTATTGCAGATTTAGGAGGAAGAAACTGGGATATGCTGCGCTGACACCAAATGTCAAGTGGTTGATTAAATTTTAATTTACTCAATCAGGTCTACGCATTTCGGAGGACGCAGCCTCCTTTCTCAGGACAATTCAACAAATCAAAATGTTTCATTAAAATTGTCCTGAGGAAGAAGGCTGCACCCTCCAAAACGCATAGACCTAATTGAATAAAAGAAAATTTAATCAACCACTTGACGTTTGGTGTCAGTGCGGCAAATCCTGGTTTCTTCCTCCTATATCTGCAGTACGTTTTCCAAGCCTACAGCAGACACAATTTCATGCTCTTATAGGAGTTGTGACTGACACAACACCTACAGGTGAGTACATCTACCTGTTAGATTGCCATATCTTACCAGATAAGACCCTATCTGCACTTTTTATCCACAGCACACTTCCCACTTGACTCTACTGAGGCCAACCTCACTCAACTCTACTGAGGTCAACCCCTCCTGACTCTATTGAGCCCAACTCCACTTGACTCTTCTGAGGCTAACCCCACCCGACTCTTCTGAGGCTAATCCGAACTGACTCTACTGAGGCCAACCCTCAGTAGAGTCAGGTAAGTAGGATGCCTCAGGTTGGTACGAGTTTATAGACACCAAACATGTATACGTTTACTTTTATGGTGGTTAAAAAATTCAGCCGTTTAGCAAAAAAAGTGGCGCACTTTTTGCGTCATTTTACGCTACCCGTAGCGTACTCATTTTTCGGGATCTATGGCTCAGTGATGGCTTAATTTTTGCGTCTCGAGCTGGAGTTTTTAATGGTACTATTTTTAAACAGCTGCTAGGTTGTGATTGTCTGTTATTGAATTTTGTGCAAAATTTGTGGAGACCAAAATACAAAATTTTGGAGTTTGGAATTTTTTGTTGCTGCGTCATTTACCGATCAGATTAGTTAATTTTATATTTTGAAAGATCGGGCATTTATGAACGCAGCGATACTAAATTTGTGTGTATTTTTTATTTTTTTACCCCTTTAATTTTCAATGGGGCGAAACGGGGGTGTTGTGAACTTTTTTTTTTTAATTTTGTTTTTAAACTTTTTTTCACAATTTTTTTTTTTTTATTTTACTAGTCCCCCTAGGGGACTATAGCGATCAGCAGTCTGATCACTAATTCATTTCTGTTGATCACAGCTAAACAGCTAAGATCACCAAAAATGCTTGTTTCTTGTAACAGGCAGCTGTTACAGGAAGTGAGTCATGATAGCTATAAGAGTCATCACATGACCCTGTGCTACCACAGCAACCATCAGCTTCACGTGATCACATCGCGTGACTTCCAATGTAGCAAGGTAAGTGTATATTTACCATGGCAGAGATTTAAATCGCGCTGTTACATTTTGACACAGTGATTTAAGGGGTTAACAGTCACGGGTGGATCATGGATCCACCTGTGTCTGCGAGTAACCCAAATAGAGTTTAGCTATTTAAATCAACTGGCATGTGCAGGAATCACCTCTGGCTGCCCGGAGCAGCCGCATAACACATTGATGGTTTAGGACATACCAGTACGGCCTTTGGGCATTAAAGGGTTAATTGTTTCCATTAAATATTTTTGATAGATGACATTTATGGTCCTTTTTTTGTAGCTATATTACCTTTTTCTCTAATATTTAGTTCCTATACTTAACTTACCCACTATTGAGGTTTTTATTCCCTCGTTTACATACCTTGTTCTGTACATGTTTAATTTTATTATGTTTAAAATAAAATAAATATATTTTTTGGTAGGATATTTAGTACTGCTTCATGGGGCTTTGCAGTTATCATCATAAACATTGATATCAGTTACTCTGTAGATCCCTTTACCCCACAATTGCTCAGCCCCCCATGTGAAGATCTTCCTTTGTATCGTTTATTCAATTGCATCCCACAAGAACTTCTGGAAATTGATTGGTAACTTCCATTAGAGAAACCATAAAGCCAAGTAGAGGATAAAATGACCTAACTGGAGAAAATATACCATGAAGCTTTAGATAGAAAACAAATAAGTTAATATTAGCTGAATTCTATCACTCTATCTATCTATCTATCTATCTATCTATCTATCTATCATCTATCTATCTATCTATCATCTATCTATTTATCTATCCAGCTATCTATCTATCTATCTATCTATCCCTCTATCTATCTATCCCTCTATCTATGTATTTATCTATCTATCAGTGCCGCACCTGCGTCAGCAGCCAGGCTGCTCGGATCTAGATCCGCGGTGGCTTGAGAGTGCTACGGACCCAGGGGTCATGCGTCTCCTCCAGTGAAGGGAGGTTATGTAAAGGGGATGGAATGGAAAGTTTGTGACGCCACCCGTGGTGTGTGGTAAGGTGAAGTACCACCGCTGCGAGTGGGAGTACCCAGTGGCGATGGTGTGGGCAGCCAGGTGTTTAACCCCTCCACGGGTAGGGTGGATGCCCCGGGACTCTGGGATGGTGGTTGGGATGTGCCGTTGGGGAGGTTAGGGTCACTTGCGTACTCACTCAGTCCAATAACGCTGACACCAACAACAGTAGTAAACCAAAGTTATGGACACCGCTGCCACTTGGGGGAGCACGCCTGGGTCCCGTTCCCTTGGTGTTGCCTGTTAGTCTGTGGCCTTTTCCTTGGCACCTGGTTTCTTCTATTTGGTCCCTTTAGCTTGAAACTAATTGGGTCCCGCTCCCCCAGTGTGGCTAACTTGAGGAGCTTGCTCTCAGGGTTCACGCTTGGGATTTCCTGGACTGTGTAATGGAAAGTCCAATCCCCCTCATTGTGCTAGTACCCCAATTTTGGAGCGGGTGAAGAACGGATCTTGAAGGCTCTGTCCTCATCGGGTAAATTGTCAGGACACCTGAAGCTACTCTCTGACCTAGGGTCCACGTACCCCGTCATGCCCTGGCCCCTGCCCGGTGATGGCACAAGGCCGCTGGCTGTCCTCCTCAACAGTCCGCGCCCCTTGTCACGATTCCCTGCGACCGGGGTCCAGCTTCTACCAGGCCCAGACCAGCGTCTGCTACCTCGTAGTTCCAAGGAGCCCAGCTCCTGCCCTCCTCTCTCTCTGAGAGCTACTTCTCACTCTGACTATCTGTCTCCTGACACTCCTGACCCCCCCTTAACCACCCCCCAAGTGGGCGACCCTATTGCCCTCAGGCCGTCCACTGGTGTGTCTGGTGGGTGTGGTGCAGAGTGTTTCTAGGATTTTGATTAGCTGTTCTTGGCAACACCAATTGTTGGGGACCCGTAACCAAGGAGGAGGTGGATATTGCACAGAAGGGCAGATTGCACAATACCCTGTGACGTCCTGATAGATAAAGGGATATGTGACGCCCTGGCCTATCTATCTATCTATCTATCACTCTATCTATCTGTCACTCTATCTATCTATCTATCTATCCATCTATCCATCTATCTATCTGTCTATCTAACGTGAGTGAAAAAAAAAACCAAAAAACTTGAGTGCTACTTAATGGGAAAATATAATGAGGATTAGACGATCTGTATCAGAATATTATCGTTACAACCCCAATAACATTATATTAAAAATAAAAATAGAATTTTCTACTTATTTACATTAAAATAAAACAAATTGTTGTCTAAAGTTGGATTTTCGTGTGAGCCATTGTGATGAATCAGACAGCTCATTGGATTGACATTTTACATTACTTTACGATTTCTTTTAATCATGTTTGTAGGCAAGAAAATTCTGCCTCCCTTCTTTCCTACATGAGAACAAATTGGCATCTATTTTGCATGGGTGTTCTGAATCAGCACAGCATGAAAACACCAGATTGAATATGAATGTGTTGTGTTTTTTTCACCCATCACTAAATATGTATCTAAGGATTACTCATATGTTGTACCTAGTGCTATCTGCTATTTACATACATATGGTTGGTATTGTAAAATCATTAGATGCCAAGCTATATTGTTTGTGTATGTCACTTTCTTACAGCGAGTGTCGTAGAACTCTACATACGCTTTTCAGCATCCAAACTACAAAGCCAGGAAGGAAAAGTGGTCGAATTATGGAACTCGCAGATTCAATAGTAATGTTAATGATATGCAAATGACAAAAAAATGGAAACAAAATTTAGATTGTTATTGCCACACAATGAAATACACAAACTTCCCTGACCAAGAGTGAAAAGTGCATTGTGGCAAGGGACGCACATCTGTTACTCTGCTTTACATGACAGTGTTACTATTAGGATTTCATCATTTGCATATCATAATATATTTAGCAATTTTGTTATTTCAATGATCACATGACCCATGTGAAGAAAATATTACCATACATGTTTTTTTTCTTGGTGTTGCAATTTTAATATTGAGTATTGAGTGATAAAATGTACCATCTTACTTCAAGGGTACAATCACAACAATATTTTTTTTAAAAATATTAGGTATGAGTAAATCAATTTGAAACATGAATTACAAATTTCCAAAAAATTTCATATTCTCCACAGTCAAACATGTTTAGGATGTGGCTAAAGCCTGCTTTACACCTTACGATCCAGCATACGATATCGTATGCGATCGTAACCGCCCCCATCGTATGTGCGGCACATTCAATTAGTTGAATGTGCCGCACAAACGATTAATCCCCGTCACACGTACTTACCCATCCATACGACCTCGCTGTGGGCGGTGAACGTCCACTTCCTGGAGTGGGAGGGACGTTTGGCGCCACAGCGACGTCACGCGGCAGCCGGCCAATAGAAGAGGAGGGGCAGAGCTGAGCGGGACGTTAACATCCCACCCACCTCCTTCCTTCCGCATTGCTGGCCGGGAGCCGCAAGGACGCAGGTAAGATCTGTTTATCGTTCTCGGGGTGTCACACACTGCGATGTGTGCTACCCCGGGTATGATGAACAATCTGACGTTCAATTCTAGAAAAATGAACGATGTGCGTGCGACGAACGTTTTACCATTCAATCGCAATCGCACGTACCTGTCACACACTGCAATGTACCTTACGATGCCGGATGGGCGTCACTTACGACATGACCCCGCCGACACATTGTAAGATACATTGCAGCGTGTAAAGCGGGCTTTACATGAATCTAGCCAAATGGTTTGCAGGCCCCATTTTACTGGATTCTTTTGGAGTCAAAGAAGAGTTTAAAAATAAAAATATTATGCTTTTCTTTTCTGGGCCTGCACCTTACTGTACTTGGATCTTATCTGTATCTCCTTGCCCAGTTCTCCTCTGCTTATGCATTTGTCTTTGGATCAATCATCAGTCTGGATCCTCCAGTGCTGACTTACTGACTACATGAGGCATAAGGCCGCTTTACACGCAACAACATCGCTAATGAGATGTCGTTGGGGACACGGAATTCGTGACGCACATTTGGCCTCGTTAGCGACGTTGTTGCGTGTGAAACGCACGAACGACCGTTAACAATCAAAATGACTTACCTTATCGTTAATCGTTGACGCGTCGATCTATTCCCAATTATTGTTGCTGTTGCAGGATGCAGGTTGTTTGTTATTCCTACTGCAGCACAAATTGCTACGTGTGACACCGCAGGAACGAGGAACATCACCGTACCTGCGGCCGCTGGCAATGAGGAAGGAAGGAGGTGGGCGTGATGTTCCGCCCGTTCATCTCCGCCCCTCCGCTTCTATTGGGCGGCTGCTTACTGATATCAATATGACGCCGCACGAACCGCCCCCTTAAAAAGGAGGCGGTTTGCAAACAGGCCAAAGCGACGTCACTAGGCAGGTAAGTATGTGTGACAATTCTTAGCGATGTTGTGCGCCACGGGCAGCGATTTGCCCATGATGCACAATTGACGGGGGCGGGTACACTCACTAGCAATATCAATATCGATATCACTGCGTGTAAAGTGGCCTGTAGTCAGCTCCAGAAAAAACAGACTGAAGACTAACTTCAAATAACTGTGAGTGGAGGATTTGGCAGAAAGTGTTAATGGCAAAACAAGAAAGGTGCAGACCTTGTGTGATGGTGGGATATGGGGTAGGTGTATCATGTTGTACAGATTCCTATTTTAAGCTTGGTTCACTGTCCATTATTTGTACTGTTTGTGTGTACATTGTATTGTCTGTAGGTAATCACTCCCTGTAGTGCAAGGTTATAGCTTCTTGAAGCCCTTCTGTCCCTAGGTGTGGAGGAGGGGGCCTGTGATCCACCCAACCTCTTTGCTTACCTGGGGGGGATGAGTCAGTCTGTTTGAGAACTTCAAGAGTTTAGACTTGTGAGAATACACAGAAGAGCAGAAGGGTAACAATGTATTGAACTTTTGAATTTCAAACTCCATATCGCACCATCCATTACATCTTTGAAAGTGAGACTATCTTCATTTTATAGACAATCATCCTCACTATCACATACATAAATTTGACTTGCAACTATTTAGCAGAACTAAGATGATTGTCGAGAAAATGTTGGTAATCTCACGTTCAAAGCTGTAGTGGATGGTGAGATATTGAGCCTGAAAGTCAAAATTTCAAACCATTGTTACCATTTTGCTATTAAACCTTCAAGAGTATATCCACAAATAATACTGTATTAGTGGCAATAGCAAGTAAGTAACCTAGAGGAGAATCAGGCACTAGAGTAAACTAGATGGTTTTTGAAAATACAAAAAACACTCTTTATTGCAAATAAATAAAACAAAACATAATATAATAAATGCTTAAATAGAGTGAAATACCATAGGGGAAAATAGGGAGTGAAGGGGAGGAATACCCTTCACAGCCTAAAAGAGGCACTTCAATCCAGGTGAAAATTAAATACAATCCAAATCATAAAGATGGAACACAATAGACATGGTTATAATACAGTACGGTACAGTGAAACATGCTAGACAAACAATGACCAAAGGAAAGTGCTGAAAGCGAAGGCTCGGTAGAGCCAAAAAGTTACAACTGACTGTGCACTGGAAATTTAAAATCACTAGTACCAAGGTGTAAATGCACTAAATAAAGGTGACAGGTAATTACCATGAGCCATATCCTAAAGTGTAGGTTGGACGCCTGGAGAGCAGAAGAGGAGAGCCCCGACGCGCGTTACTGCTTTGCTCATCAGTATAATCTTCTAATAATTACTAACTTCTGTCCCAACAAAGATATACAGCAAATTTATGGTTAGTAGCATTGTTGCTGGATTTGAATCCGTCAAATTCGGAATGGTGAATGTGAAATGTGAAGGAAATTTGTAATTAATGCGATTTGTATGATACCATTTATTCCTCTTTAGTTAAAACAATAATATGCTAGACATTGTAGGACAGTAGCTTTAAAGAAAAAAAAAAAAGTTCATGTTGTTAGACATTAATTTTATGGTAGTTTATAGAGCTTAAGTTGAGGACAATTTTATGGTCCAACTTAACTGAGGAAGACAGAGGACAAATCCCTGGGTTTGGAAATCAGGATCTCTGTTGACTTTGTTTCACCCTCATTAGTTTGGTAACTTTGCCACCTATTTTCTTCTTACTACAATCTTATACTAGTGTGCTGACCAAGTTTTTTTCCTTTTTTATTCTTCTTGTTAAATTCTCGAATCCCCATTCTAGTATTCACCTAATAACATCTCTTCTTATTCTTTTTTCCTGACCTCCTGGTCTCAAACGTGGATATCTCTGACTATTACTTTTTTTTATCCAACCTTGTTTTCCTCTTTGGATTTATTTTTAGGTTCTGACCCTGGATTTTTTGCTATTTCCTCACCTTTTGTGAGGGTGCAAGCAACAAAGATCAGATCGCTTTGTAGACTTTTAAGGGTGAAAGCAAATAACCTCTTAGACATTACTAATGAGTGTGCCATGCATCAAGTCTGTTTGCAGATCTGATGGTCTTTTAAAACCATACAGTGCACAAATAATATAGAAAAATACTGCCTAAGAAAAAATACTTTAAAGTGGTGGTAACCTTAAGTTTGTAAATCATGCAGAAGATTTTTGTAGTTGTAAAATTTCCTGAGGAAGAGGATGGTGGAGTTCCTAGGTGTCCTAACAATATGGACCTCTTTTGCTGCCCCTTTGAGGCATGTGACTTTGTCCAGTGGCATAAATGTTTGCTTACATTCCTGAATAATGGGGCACAATAGATGGCCTCACATCAGAGACTTATTTTCAAATATTAATTATAAGTTTACTGTAATATTATATCTGCACTGAGTAACAGTTTTGTTTAGGCAAGTAGATGTCCACCAGAAAGTGAAGACCAAAACGTTAAGGGTTTTTCCCCCAAAAAACAAATCATCTCTATCCACCGAGTAGGCAGCAACTTGCTTTTTCTATGGGACAAACCACTTGTATGCCAGCTATCCTTGGGGCAGGAGCTTTTGAATATTGAAATGAACATGAATGGCCCTGTCCGGAATGGCTCTATGGCCCTGTCCGGAATGGAGCAGAGGTGGGCTTTCACAGCCTTTGCTCTACTCAGTGTCTAAGGAGCTAACTAAGCACTGCTTTTTTTAGTCATAAGGACATTAAATGGAGTGTGAGCTACAAATAAGCACCTTGGCTCCAATCGGGAAGGAGCTGCAGAGCCCCATTCTTGTTGTTCTAAAGCCTTTTTCTCAGGATTGCGGATGATTCTAGCCATATATAGGGGCTAAATTATATTTTTGGCAATAAACCTTGAAGATACTGCAGTTCAGTATACTGACACCTTCGTGTCCCCTTTCTGACACATAGGGTCCTAAGAATTCTAATCACTTAGAGATATTATTTAGCATTTGTGTTTCAGACATGTTTCCAACTACATTCTATACAGACAAATGAAAACCTCACATTCTAAGAATTACTCTAAAGCCATAAAATAACACCTCACAGAATAAATACTATGTTTGTGCGAAATTGTCGCCCTAGTTCTTTAGAAAGTGACATGGCTGAATACATATAATGAGAAGAAATTGTACCAAAATGAAGACATTTCTCTTGTCGACATCAAGGGGTCGGTTTATCAAAGTCTTGGTTGGGAATCTGCGGCTAAAGCTTATTCCAAACATATAAAAAGACAAAATCCAATTGAATTTCAATTTCAATTGGAATAGCTTTTCTTGATAAAACAGATGACGTTTTGTTTCCCAGCTGGGTAATACTGATAAATGCCACCAATCTCCCAGTAATAACAATTTATATCTATATAATAGGATGCATAGACAGAGCGAGGAGACAATCATGAAGCTTCTGCTTTAATTAGTTCACTCGTAATGCTTAAAAAATATTCTGTTACAGTCAAAATCATTAAAATGAAAAGCCAGTTACTGCTTACTTGGATGGGAATATTGATTGTTCTCACACTACACTAAGTATCTTTGTCTTTTTCTATAAGATTTATGACCATACTCATATTAAAAGGCTTCCATAGAGTTTAAAATTCCATAAGCTTATTATAAATCTAAAATGGAATTTTGCACAAATTACAATAGTTTATAAAAATGTATACCTGCTCTTTAACACAATATCAAAGAAAAGCACAGTCTTGCTGCTCTTATCGTTTCCAGTAAGTTAAAACTACATTTGGTGCATTTTTTAGTCTAATTCGTCCAGAAAGAGTCCCGAGTCTTAAGCCCTGTAACCTGAGAAACTATTTTTGTTAATGAACAAAGCCTCTTCATCAGGATTCTGCAAAAACTGTAGGGACTGAAACTTTCTTGGATGTATTTTGCTCCTCTATTATGCAGTGGATTTCTTGTCATTAAAGGGGTGGTTCACTAGTCTGCTATTGTGACCACAACCCTGTAAAACTGAAAGGGGAGGCTTTTTCTAAATACTTTGATCAGGCAATTCTGCCTGTAAGCGGTGTTATCGCGGTCTGCTCTTCACTGTGCAGTGACCCCCTGGGCTCCGTAGCCTCTTGGATCCGGTGATGTCAGGTCAACTTCCAGTTGACCTGACATCACTGCGGCCTGCTCCAGTCTCTATACGTGATTGGGCTGTAGGCGGCGTTTGACTGCTCATCACAGCCCAGCATATTGCACGTGCTCTGCTTCACTGCAGAGCACCACAAGCAGGAGTGAAGCTGGGCTGTGACAAGTGGTGAAATGCCGCCCACAGCTCAGTCACTCAAGAAGACTGAGGCCGCGGTGATGTCAAGTCAACAGGAAGTTGATGTGACATCACCGAATCCCAGAGGTGATATCAAATCAACTTGATGATGTCAGGATATTTATTAAGCTGCGACCCTGGTCCCTACTGCAAGGTGTTCCTCATTTTTCCTGAATTGGTCCATTTACCTAAGGCAGAACTGATGGAGGTTGCAAAAATATTATTCTAAATATACCACTATTACACTGTACAACGTGTTTCAAAAAAACAGTCGCAGAATAACTGGGATCCAATGAAAAGATTCAGAGTTATTCCTCATAAAATGACGCTAGTCAGTAATGTAAAATTTGGACTAGTCAGGAACGTGAAAACAGACTTGATGGTGAAGGGGTTAAATCCCGAGTTAGTTCAATCATTGCAACACATGGTGCTAAGCATAAAACAGGCATAAACAAAATAGAACAATAACAAATTGTGGCACTCACCCCACAGCAAAAAAAAATACCTTTTTTACATTCCGGGTAAATGATACAAAGAAAAAAAAAAGAGTAAGAGTTGTTTTGTACTAAAAAGTGCTTTATCAGACCAATGTAATACTATGGGGCAGTGCCGATCAGTGTTTCTTTTTCTCATGCTAATTTGGTATGAGAGTAAAAGGGAACTTCGTATGGCACACACGCATTCAAGCCTATGGGTGAGTGGAAATCTTTGGTTTGAAATTGGTTGATATGTGACTGCAATCCCACACAGAAACTAGCACAATCTAACGGCAGCAACAACACTATGCTAGAGGATCTGAGACCTAGCAAAATGTAGGACACCTTGCCCAGGCACCTCCCAAGGGGAGGAAGTAACTTAAATAGCTGCAGTCTCTCTGCTGACCTGAGAGTCACTTCCGGGTTAAGGGTACACTGGCCCTTTAAGAAAGTGGGTGTGGCCACACATGATACCCTAGAGCAGGAGCAGGAAGCCTGTGATGAGTATGCAGCCTCCTAGAGACAGCAGCATGGGAGAGGAACGGAGAGGCCACTGCAGTAGAGACAACAGGGGGATTAAGCCGATGTTCCTGTCGGGGGACGTGGGCAGGACCATGCGAGGACATCGGTGTGAGTGATACAGACCTTAGAACAAAATAAACAGCTTTTTAATGGCAGTTGAGTATCTTGTTCAAATTCCAGAAAATCTTCCGAATTAAAACTTTAAAGCCTTCACTTATATCTAATAATCATAACTTCCTTATGCCCTTGACAAAACCTTGAGGATGTTAACTTAGCAACAAATAAAGAAAAAGCAAGAAACTTTTGTGTACATAGCATGTGGAAAGTTTATATAGTGATATTAACAATTTTTGAACCTTTCACAACACTTTTTACAGTGTTTAGAGGGAGAATGTGCCAGCTATTAGGTGACGAAAAATATCAATCAAATCTAGACATTTTTGATGCATGAGGCCCAGAAGTCTACCACACATGGGAAAAGATATCTAGTTTTTGTTAATACATCAATGTTGTTTCTTTTTACAGCTGAAGATGCTTGTGGAGGAACAGTACGTGGAACAAATGGAATTATTTCAAGCCCCGGATTTCCCAATGAATACCATAACAACGCAGACTGCACATGGACGGTTGTTACTGAAACTGGGGATACTATATCACTTGTTTTTACAGATTTTCAAATGGAGGACAAATATGATTATTTGGAAATTGAAGGATCTGAGCCACCAAAAATACGGTAAGATGCTTGCCATTTTGAAACTTCTTTGTGCTGGACCATGTGACTAAAACCTAATTTTTGGTAATGAAATTTAATTTGAATAAATATAATTTTCAGACAATCATTAGTTTATCTTGATACTTGGAAAAAAAATCCATATATGTTGTAACTGTTTTGACCACTGGAATTTGTTTATCAGCTTAAAAAACATTTTTTTGGGGATTTTAAGTTTAGAATGAAATACTGTGAAAAAACAATAAAAAATAAATGAACAGTAATAGTAAACTATTTTGTGATTGCTTCATATTGGGTTCTTGAATACTTTTAGATTTGTATCCTTTTTTTATACTTTGAGCAATAGAAGATTTTTTTTTATGCCCTTACACAAATTGTATTGATAAGGTATTTTAAATACCCTTCTTGACTCAAACATATAGTGTAAGTATATAGTGCGTGATGCCTTTAAAGAGTTGTAGAGTCCCTGTGACTTCTTATTCAGAGCCATAGACAATTCAATAGCTATTAATCATGAGATTAAAGGGGTTATCCGGCATATTTTGAGTTTCTTTCATTATTACCCTATTGGGCTACATTGGGGCAGGTAAATAGAGTGACTACTTACCTGCCCTGCTGTCAGCCCCTCTCCCTCGGCTCAGAGTGGTCATGTGACCGCTCCTGCTGCGATTTTGCTGCTTCCGGTCATTTCATGTCAACATGGGCAGGACCATGTTGACATGCAAATCTGGAAACAGCGTGTCGCCGCCCTGCTGGGCTGTACAGTGCGTGAGTCCCCGCCCCCCATCCCTGCACCCTCCCACACATTCCCCCACACCCGTACTCTGCCCACAACCTCCCTCTGCACTTCTGTGGGACCCGTGACCTGGGGGCGGGGCCTGGCGGCGGCTGCCGTGATGTCAGCGCCAGCACCGGACCCCCTGCTCAGGATCGCACATTCAAATATACCGGCATCACATATCACAGATGCCGGTACATTTGAAAGCGCTGATGAGAAGGAGCGTTGCGCTTCTCATCACTGCCCGGCTGTCTGTGCTCTCTTCAGCACTGCGGTGACGTCACTACTGTGCTGATATGGCCAGAGCACAGACAGCGCGCGAACGTGCAGGAGCGGCGGGGACCGAGGACGGGTGAGTATGTACTCCCTACATGTGTTGCCTATGGGGGGGGGTTGGTGCAGAGCCCGATGTGTGTATGCGGTGCAGAGCCCGATGTGTGTATGCGGTGAAGAGCCCAATGTGTGTATGCGGTGCAGAGCCCGATGTGTGTATGCGGTGCAGAGCCCGATGTGTGTATGCGGTGCAGAGCCCGATGTGCGTATGCGGTGCAGAGCCTGATGTGCGTATGCGGTGCAGAGTACGATGTGCGTATGCGGTGCAGAGCCTGATGTGTGTATGCGGTGCAGAGCCTGATGTGTGTATGCAGTCCAGAGCCGGATGTGTGTATGCGGTGCAGAGCCCGATGTGTGTATGCGGTGCAGAGCCTGATGTTTGTATGCGGTGCAGAGCCCGATGTTGTGGGGGGTGCAGAGCCCTATGTGTGTGTATGGGGGGAGGGATGCAGAGCCCGATGTGGTGTGGGGTGCAGAGCCCGATGTGGTGTGGGGTGCAGAGCCCGATGTGGTGGGGGGTGCAGAGCCCTATGTGTGTGTGTGTGGGGGGGAGGGATGCAGAGCCTGATGTGGTGTGGGGTGCAGAGCCCGATGTGGTGTGGGGTGCAGAGCCTGATGTGGGGCTGTTATTTGCAATGCTGTAGTGATAAGAGATCAGTGCTGGGGCAGAATACTGACAGGGAATGTGTGTGCAGGGGGCGGGCAGGGGGCGAGGCTGGACACTGAGGCTGGGCGGTGACAGCTCTGACTGGGAGGTTTTGCACAGGAAGTAGTCAGTTTACTTGTGCTGAATGTAACAAGGAGCTGCAGAGAATAAAGGAATAATTCAAGAGGAACAAAAGTTAGAAAACAAAAAATAACAATGTAGGGGTGTTTTATATGACAATACAGCACAGATTAGCTTAAACTCAAAAATTTTTGTTATGTCGGACAACTCCTTTAATTTTTGAGATCAGTTTGGATGAAATTGTTTGAGCGAAATTTAGAAGAGAAAAATCTTTAGATATAAGGCTATTTTAAAGGAATTGTTTTCTGCTTTTATCTACTCTCACCCACTTACTAGATGAAATTTGTGAGGATTTTGTTGTTACTCTCTAAGGCCTTTTCACATAGTCAAAAACACACATGTTTTTCTCTGACGTGATAACGATCATTTGGTCCTCTGTGTGCCGTGATTTTGGCACATGTGCGTTCTCCATGTGCTATTCGTCATAGCACAATGAGATCAGGCACTCCTATACTCACCTGTCCTGGCGTTGCTGTCCATGGTGCTGATGTCTCCAGCTATGCTATCTCCTGCCACTGCTGTTTCCCCTCTACTGTTACTTCTGGGTCGCAGTGCAGTGAATATTCATGAGCAAAATTTAGTCAGCTTGGAAGCAGGAGACAGCAGCAGCCGGAGACAGCATGCCGGGAGACAGGTGAGTATAAAATATTTTTTTTTCACAGACACGTGTTTTCTCTGGTATGTGTCCCATGGATCACAACACTGTGTGGTCCATGTGAAATCAGTGGTGCCAGAGAAAAACGGACATTTCTCCATGTGGAACACACAGATATGCATGTGTACCGCAGGGTAACATGGTGAGTGAGAAATCATTGTTGTGTGCACAGACCCTAAGAGAAATTGCAATTCATAAATGTACTTTAAACCTTATTTGCATATTTATGAATACTCATATAACCACTTCATGTAATATATCAAAAAGTTAATTTTTTTCCCAAAAAATGGCACGCAACAAAATTTAGCGTGAAACCTCTAATAAATACCCACTTCATGTATATCAGAAAGGAGGCTATGTTTGGCACAGTAATAGATAAGTAGTTTCCTCTTGAAACAATACATTTAGTGAAGAAATTCTCTTTAATATCATGCCTGATGGAATAAGACAAGATTTAGCTAAGTCATAAGCATGTAGAGGTACAGTTTGACTGCAAAGACTACTCTAGATGCGTTAATATATTTCTTTACAATTTGGAGGTTGGAAAGTATAATATACATGAGACTTGAAGGTGTTGTTACAATTTTCATAATTTGGTAAAATTGCTAGCCAAACATTTTTTCAATGTATCTTTTATTAAAAATCAGTTTTTAAGATAGGAGAAATGTGTATTATGTTGTATATTTTCTTGTCTAGGTTACCAGCAACCTTTCATTGCAGCATGGTCAGTTACCTAGGAAGGGAACATGGTAATGGCATGCTAACAGTGCTCCGAAGCTGGCCAAATCACTGGATCTAGCTAGCTTCAGTCTCCCTGTGCTTCTCCTATAATTCCGAGGCAAAACTGCCTGTGATAGTAGCTGTGAAAAAGCATACTTCGGACAAACAACACAAAAATGTCTTTAGATAAAAAAAATTTCCAGCAACCGATCTTCTAAAAAATCCAAATCTTTTATTTTCAATATTTTAAAATCATAGAGATGGTAGTACAACAATACCAGACAGCCATGGTGTTGAAAACAGATGCGTTTCGGAAGATTTAGTCCTTAATCATTGTGTGAAACAATGATTAAGGACTAAATCTTCTGAAACGCATCTGTTTTTGACACAATGGCTGTCTGGTATTGTTGTACTACCATCTCTGTGATTTTAAAATATTGAAAATAAAGGATTTGGATTTTTTAGAAATCGGTTGCTGGAAATTTTTCCTATCTCAATACCTATCCCTGTTCGGCATTGCAGCATCCGAGCAATAGATCTTCAAAGGGGCAAGGTGAGCTGAAAGATTCCCTCTTTTTTTCCCACAACAATGCCATTGGTCTGAACTGTCAATCTTCAGGAGCCCACCCCCTTAGCAAAGCAGAAAATCTGGAGGCAGGTGCTCTCTTGAAGATTCCTCTTGAGACAACTCTTATAAAGAGGTTGTTTATTTTTTATTTTATTTTTTGAAAGGTCATAATGCCATAAAAAGAAGTGATATTCTTCCACTGGTTTCTTGTTTTCGAGCATTTTAGACCCACAGAAATTGGCCAAAACAGTGAGCTTCCGTAGCAATTATTGACTATTAGCATCACAGCACATCATTCCTGCACCAGAAAGTTGGGACTGGGGGGGACTTATATCGCCTCCAAATAAAAGCGCTGGTAGACCATTAAAAAAAGGCTTACATGGAAAACCTTTTTAGGCGATTTAAGTAAGAATGTTAATTTTAAACACAATTTTGCGTATTTTAGTTGCTGAAATAGCACTTTTTACAGTGATGGTTTGATCATTTTTACTTTTCATTATAATGATACTCTTCTGTTTTTTTCTATTTATTTTAATGAGGGAATGGAGGCTGTCATGCTGTACACAGCTGTGTCATTTAGGAACATGCTGTGACAGCCAAGTGAAAGTTGATGTTGGGCGTATTTTTCGTAGGAAAACAGCACAATGACAAATTGTTCAAATTATAATATGAACAAATGTCAATTATATTATGTGAATTTATTCTTTATGGATGATAAATGTCATAGCCATATTCAAAGACTGTTTTGAAAAAAATAGCATAAAAATCATTGATGCTTTATATAATGATACTAGACATGGAAAGCTGTAAGAAACTTTAAAACTCATAAATCATATCATTCTGAAGTTGGACATACCAGCTTTTATTTAACATTTGCATTAAGACTTAATATGAAATTATAGTTGTCCTAAAATGCCACCATGCCTTTGAGTAACAATATACAATATTTTTTGGAACGTTTACTGTAGTTTCAGACCATCCATGGGCTAGAGATGAAATTCAGAGTCTCAAAGTTTTAAAATTAAAAGAAGGCACAAGACTATCAAGCTTAACATATATACTATTATATAGATCCAGACAAAGACAAAACCTAATATGGCAAATCAAAATTTCAACTTATTTGGGAAAAAAATATTTCCTAACTCCAGATATGACACCCAAACTAGTTATTTCCATCAACCTTCCATCTCCAGAATCTACCACCTATAACTAATAGCATTATAATTTTAAGCAAAACTGTCAAAGCACTTCTTGAACTTCTTTAGTAAATTGACCATTACACGATTCCTATTAACAGGTTTCTCCTGTTAGATGACCTCAGAACAAAGTGTAAGGCGGAAAAGACTGCCAGGCAGCGCAAATCATCAGCTACGTGAATCCTGCTTGTACAAACTAAGAGAAAGTGATTGTATCACATATCCCCAAATATGGTGCTAGACATGTGGCTGCTTTTCCCAAGATTGGATGTTGTCCTTTCTTTAAATTAATTTATTGGGATTGATTTAAGTATTACCGTATTTTATGGATTATAAGATGGATTTTTTTTTCACCTAAAACTGGGGGTAACATAAGGGTAAAAACCATCTTACAGTTTGGATATGGCTTACCAAGGTGGTGGTGGTGAAGCGGGGTCTTAGGAGGCAGGGTCGGCAATACTGAGGGCATGGAGGAGCATTGGAGTGGCTCAGGAGGGTCACAGAATGTGATGTCTCAGCAGAGGGTGCATTGATCTGACTGCGGGCTTCATTGATTCGCCCGCGGTTGACTTGATCGACTTCAAGAAAATGGCCATGGAGGCGATACATTCACAGATTGATAAGATGGACTTAAAAAAATGGCCACAGAGTTCTATCTGCACATGCGCCACGTCCGTGGCCATTTTCTTGAAGTACAGCTCATCAACTGTAGGCAATTTAACGGAGCCTACAGTCAAACCAGTGGCTCCCACTGCCAAGACACCCTATTCTGTGACCCTCTCGAGTCGCACCACTGCAGTGACACTCCTGCAGCCAACCAGCAGATCAATGGCGTCCGCTGCCACGACACCCCCATGGCCTGTCGGTTGATAAATGGTGCCCACCGCCACTGCAGTACCTTTCGAGCCCACAGTATTGCTGACCTTCCTGAGCCACAACCTCTCCTCCTCTGAGCCCGCAGCATCACAAATACTATCTCCCGTGACCTTCCTGAGCCGCTCCACCACCTCCGGTCCCCACTGGTGAGTTTTAGGATGAAGACACACTAGGATTATGAGACGGAAACTCATTTTAATATTAAAAATATTTTTTCCTATTTTTCTCTTCTAAATTTGTGGTGCATCTTATAATCCGGTGAATCTTTTAAAATGAAAAATAAGGTAGTTGGGTCTTTGGAATAAAAATTAACTGTTGAGGTTTTCAAAACCATATTTCCAGACTAATAGTCTTTTAAAGGAACAAAAAAGTAATGATGAAGATTTATAAAATTATTTTACTTCTTCCCATACAGTTTTTTCTTTTCAATTCAGCTTTTACATATTTGGTAACAATACTATAAAGACATTATATGAAGGAAATGTATTTATTTTTTTTTTAAGAAAGGGTGGAGAATATTTAATAATATTTTTTTTTAATTCTTTGTAAATAAGTAAATGAGATTTTTGATAAAACAAAAAATAGAACAGCGTTTTGAACGCTTGAATATTGTCTTATTTATAGCTTCTAAAACATATTGAGGTCAAGTATAACTGTTGTGCTAGGAACATATAATCATCTGCTTACTTTCAAGCCTTGTATCAAGTACCCGGTCCTACTGTATGTTTTTCTAGGTTAGTTTGATTGCAAAATAAGTAATTTAAGTGGTGTGATATTTTAGGGGAGCATTTTGTGTGAGATATCTGGTCTTGAAAAAAAAGGATAAAATGACAATTCTAAACATAAGTATTTGGCAATAAAACAAAAAAAAACAAAAAAAAAACAAATAAAAAAACATAACTGAGAAGTAAAGTAGCTTGGTGGTGTGTGATAAAAGTGTTTGCAAATTTTCAAATTTCTCTGCAATTACTCTTTCCCCCTTAAAAATCACCTTAAGTTGGCTGCTTTCATGAATATATTTTTATGCAAAGTTACTCTTTTGTCTTTATTTTTAAGGCAAACAAAAAGGAAGAGATTTATTGTATAAATTATTTCTTTAAACTTCCCCTTCCTTTCAAATCCATTCCTGGCTTTGAGTTAAACAATAAATCACACATAAAAAAAACTATATGTTGCATTCATATCAAGTTGTTAGAACATTCTGTTCTTTTTGGTCATTGAGAAAAGAACAAGAGTTTTTAAAGTGCAAAAGTACAATTCTTTATTTAGACACAGTAGGGGTGACCATCCAATAATCCATTAAAAACACATTAAAAGATCAATGACGGATTAATCCCATGTATAATCATAACATAGGCAATGGTGTGCAAGTACAGAACATATTAATATAGTACTGTCAATTGTACAAGGAAATTGTGTGGGCATTATATATCAGTGAGCGATTTCTCTAGGCAGCAGAACAGCCCATAAACATTCAGGAAGGATGGCGTCCCGTGACGTTACGGGACGTTACGGGATGCCTCCTCCCTGACGAAGATTACCACTCATAAAAAATCGAAACGTACGTAGGTTTTCTTGAGGCTCTTCCCTGACGGTGTTCCCCTTCTCTTCACCCTTTTTGGCTGATAATTGGTATCCATTGCTACCACAGGTATTATATGTATCTGTCTGTGCAGGGGTCTTAGCAGAGCTAATTGCCTAAACATGAAATATCTCTAGTACTATGCTGTAATGTTTATGGGCTGTTCTGTTGCCTAGAGAGATAGCTCACTGATATATAATGCCCACACAATTTCCTTGTACAATTGACAGTACTATATTAATATGTTCTGTACTTGCACACCATTGCCTATGTTATGATTATACATGGGATTAATCCGTCATTGATCTTTTAATGTGTTTTTAATGGATTATTGGATGGTCACCCCTACTGTGTCTAAATAAAGAATTGTACTTTTGCACTTTAAAAACTCTTGCTCTTTTCTCTATGCCATGCTATTGAGTTTGTGCTAATGGTTGGGGTTCCAGCAGAATCTGGACCCACCCTTTATTCTCTATGGTACTTTGCAGTATCCTTCCCCTAATTCTTTTTGGTCATTGCTTAATTCTGCTTTTATTCCATTTAATGGTTTCATCTCGACTTCAGCTGGATTTGCCCTTGGAGTTTTTGATGCATTTTTTTAGCCAAAAGTGTGCAAAGAATTTCCTTTATAAAGTACTTTTCCTGTGTTTTCATTCAACTGTTAATTTTGTACATTTTTCCAAAATTTCACCAAAAGACAACAAAACATCTCCACACCTAAAAAAAAAGAAAAAAAAAAGATGTGGTGTTTGTGAGATACTGCTGGGTCCACAGACAACATGATGACGAGGTGAATAAGAAAGGGCAAATTTTATTATCAACTCATTTTGGAGATGTTCTAACTCCTTCATCAGATACTTGTTAAAATTCCCCCTTATCGAATCTCTCGGTCACACTTTCTTCTGGATCCGGCAGTGCGTGCAAACACCATGTTTTCCTTTTCTTCGCTTACGTTCTGTGCCTGACTAAAGGTGGCGTTACACGCTACGATTTATCTGGCGATGTCGTTGGGGTCACGGATTCCGTGACGCAAATCCGGCATCGTTAGCGGTGTCGTTGCGTGTGACACCTACATGCGACTCCGAACGATCGCAAATAGGTTGAAACTCGATCGTTGACATGTCGTTCACTTTCAAAATATTGTTCATCATTTGGAATGCAGCAGACATATTGGTACATTTGACATCCTGCAAACAACGAACAACATCCGCACGACCGCCTTGGTCAAACAATATATCGCTGAACGATTTTGCGTCGCTTGTGCGATCGTTACGTGTGACCGCTAATAAACGACCTATGTGTGATCTCGGCAAATCGCAACTACGATCTGGGTGTGTCATGTCGCTCATGAGATCGTTAGATAAATCGTAGCATGTAAAGTGGCCTTAAGTCAGTTTTTATTGATTGAGCAGTAGCAACGTCATACCTTTTCTCATGCCCTATGTAGTGTTGTCCTTGCAATTTGCTAAACCTTACAAGGTGAGCAGCTCCTTTGAGTCTCTATTTTTCAGTTTTATCCCATGTATTTTACACATGGAGTCCTTATTCTTTCATTTCAAACAAAAAAGGCTGTATTGTAGTGCATTGTAGTGCTAGTTGAATTTGTGTTGAATTTTTAGGAATCAGCTGAACCCGCTAAATCTACATTGCAGATGATTTTATTAGTCAAATAAGGTTCACATGATCTTTAGCATAGTTGGTCGGGCTTACTTATAAAGCCTTGCTGCTATCACTTTACATAGTAGCCAGCCAGGAGGGACCAGCATCTATTATATAAAGCTGAGTGTATGTATGTATGTATGTATGTTTGTATGTGTGTGTGTGTGTGTGTGTGTGTATGTCCGCTAAAAGAATTTGCACCGTCGCATGTACAATCACGAAATTTTGCACAGATACTCCAATTGACTCAGGGAACGTCATAGATTATGTTTTGTGGGGAAATTGTAACTCTGCCCTTTACAGTTATTCACCAAAAAACCTGCTTCTATTAAAGTCAATAGATCTGAGAGCCACAGTGCAGCCAGAACTTCAGAAGAATGTGCAGCCACACTCTTAAATGGAATGTTGGCATCCCACAATGCAGCCAGGGAAAGAGACAGACACAGACAGACAGGGAAAGAGACAGGGAAATAGACAGACAGACAAAGAGACTGACAGAAAGAGACTGACAGAGAAAGAGACAGACAGTAAAACAGACAGACAGAGAAAAAGACAGACAGGGAAAGAGACAGACAAACAGATAGGGAAAGAGACAGACAGGGAAATACAGACAAAGCGACAGACAGGGAAAGAGATGGACTGACAAAGAAACAGACTGACAAAGAGACAAACTGACAAAGAGACAGACTGACAAAGAGACAGACAGGCAAATAGACAGACGGGGAAAGAGACAGACGGGGAAAGAGACAGACAGGGAAAGAGATAGAGAGACAGACAAACAAAGAGAGAGACAGGCAGAGAGGGAAAGATATAGAGAGACAGACAGGGAAAGACACATACAGACAAGGAAAGAGACAGACAGACAAAGAGATAGAGAGATAAAGACAGACAGACACAGACAGACACAAATAAACACAGACAGACAAAGAGACAGAAAGAGACAGACAGGGAAGAAGACAGACAGACATGGAAACAGACAAACAGAGACAGGCAGAAACAGACAGACAGAGATAGACACAGTCAGAGACAGACACAGTCAGAGACAGACACAGTCAGAGACAGACAGGGAAAGAGACAGACAGGGAAAGACAGGGAAATAGACAGACAGACAGAAAAAGAAACAGACACAGAGAAAGAGAGACAGATAGGAGAATAGATAGAAAGATAGACAGTGAGATAGAGACAGACAGGGAAAAAGAGACAGGCAGACACAGACAGACAGACAGACAGAAAAGGAGACAGATGGAGACTGGGAGAGAAACAGAGAGACAGTTACTATCCCAGGCAATGCCAGGTGCTACAGCTAGTAGACTGTATAAAAATAAAAGCAGGAAATGCAGAAACCACTTTGTGATGATTCTGGATAATAACAGAACATAATTGTTTACAATTTAGAAATAAACATAGGGAGAGAAAGCCATAAAATACTGATGAATCTGTATAAATTGTGACATGCACCGTTTTTAAGCCATTGGAGTCTTTCAGGTCCTTTTTGCAAATTTAATTTCCTGGGAAAATTCAACAAATTTATAAGATTTGCTCATCTTTAATGCACTGTCAAGCTCTTTTGACTGCAATTTTAAATGCTTGTACTATTTATTTATAGGGTATGGACACAAAATAATATTTTCCTCTGATTGAGAAAGTTTTGATGCAAAAAATATGCATATCCATTTTTGTCATCATATCTTCTACTTTCAGTTAAACTTTCCAGTGGTAGAAAAAACATTTACTGATTAATAGAAACCAGCAATAACATTTTTTTTTATTTTATATTGCACAAGGTTATAATGTTCTTAATGGATTTGGCTTTACTTAAGCTTAAAATGAGCACGTTTTTAGCAATTCAATATAGTTATTAGAGGTCAAGTGAATTTGCTTTGAATTTCACAAAATTCTTGGATCCGCTAATATCCAAATTTTCATTTCAATTTTCTCGATCCCAGCAAAATGACATTTGGTTATTTTGATTGATTTATTTTACGGTTGGTAAGAGGTAAAAAAATGTGGCTGGATTTCTCATCAATCCCCAGTTATCCCCAGTTCAACTGTGTAGCTGCTTTCAACCTCAATCACTCTTCAAGTTTCTTTAACATCTCTATCATTGACCAGATATAATAATATTTAATATTTATTCATTTATATAGCACTATTAATTCCACAGTGCTCTACATACAATGGCAACACTGTCCCCAATGGGGCTCACAATCCAAAATCCCTATCAGTATGGGTTTTTTTTGAGTGTGGGAGAAAACCGGAGAACCCGGAGGAAACTCACGCAAACACTGGGAGAACATACAAACTCCTTCAGATGTTGTCCTTGGTGTGATTTGAACCCAGGACCCCAGCGTTGCAAAACTGCAGTGCTAACCACTGAGCCACCATGCTGCCCCTTGCAATATCATGATGTTGCGGGGCGACTTCTATCACAATAATGGGAAGCCTAGTAAGCACTTGAGGTGACAAAGAGCCCTGAAGAGTGATAGAAGTTTTGCAGCAGAGCCAGTGAGGGTTGGAGAGAAGTGAGAATTATAATTACTTTATGGTAACCCCTTTCCCCCTTTGGGGATTTTCCATTTTTCATTTTCGATATTTCCTCCCCTTCTTCCCAGAGCCAAAGCTTGTTTATTTTTCCATCGATATTGCCATATGAGGGCTTTTTTGTGGGACAGGTTGTATTTTGAATTAAATTATTAATTTTACCATATAGTGTACTAGGAAATGGTAAAAAAAATTCCAAGTGCAAAGAAATTGCAAAAAAAGTACAATTGCACGATAGTTTTTGGAGTCTTTTATTCACCCTGTTCCCTATATGATAAAATTCATGTGTCCTTATGATGCCTCATGCCAGGACACGTTCGTAGGTACGACATATGAATACTTTTACTTTTATCTAAGGGGTTAAAAAAAATTGAAAAGTATGTCCAAAAAATGAGTAGTGTTTTTGTTGTCATTTTCCGAGACCCATTCTCACTTTTGGGGATTTGGGGCTCAGTGATGGCTTATTTTTTGTGTCTTGAGCTTACGTTTTTAGCTATACTATTTTTGGACAGATGTTATATTTTGATCACCTGGTATTGCATTTTAAATAAATCTTGTGGCAGCCAAAAAATGTGATTTTGGTGTTTGGAATGTTTTTCCTATCACACCGTGTACCAATCAAAATAATTAATTTTATATTTTCATAGATTGGGCATTTTTTAATGTGTCGATACCAAATATGTGTATTTTTTTATTTTTTTAAATGTTTTATTTTCAATGAGGCAAAAGGGGGGTGATTTGAACTTTTAGGTTTTTTTATTTTTTCATATTTTTTAAAGCTTTTTTTAACATTTTTTATTTATTTTACTAGTCCCTCTAGGGGACGTTATCACTGCAGTGTCCAATTGCTTGTTCATTTCTGCTGATCAGAGCAGCATTGCTCTGATCAGCAAAAATACTGTGTTTCTTTGAGTGCCAGTGTTCTGTCGGCTCTCGCAGGAAGTTGGTCATGGGTCCTAACCCGACTCCTCATACCATGGCAACACATTGGCACCCTGTGATAGCGTCATAGGTCCGCCGATGGCTGCGGGGAATGGCATCATTCCCTGCTGCAGCTATTTAAATTGCGCTGTCAGTATTTGCTATAAGGAATTAACAGGCAGGGGTGGATCTCTGATCCACCTGTGCCTATTAGCCACACATTTCTATAGGTTAGATCAGCAGAGATGTGTGGGTACTTCAGCGGGCTTGCTGCCAGAGCCTGCAGTAATGAGGGGGAAGCGACCAAGGACGTACCAGTACATCCTTGGTTGTAAAGGGGTTAAAGCTACATTTGTTTTACTTTGTGCTCTAGAGAATGTGATTCAAATTGAATAACTGTTGCAAATTTAGTTAGTATAGCGCAAACAAATCTGCAGTATAAGAATTTTGATAATCTTTAATACTTACAGGGAATGTGTCAGCAGGTTTTTGATAAATAATCTGAGAGCAGAATGATGTAGGTGAAGAGAACCTGAATCCAATGGTGTATCACTTTACTGGGTCAAGCAATCTAAACAAGGAGTTTATATATTTGGCAATGCAGAGGAGCTGAAAACGTTAACTTTGTCCACATCAACCTCTCTATGTACAATGTCTATAGACAGTGAGCTGCTTATCACAGAAGGGGGTGTGTAGAACCAGGGCTCACACACTAATGCATTACTAGCTATGATAAGTTCCTGTGCTAAAACAATCATTGCAAGTAAACAACAGCATGGAGCTTGATATGAGACGCATCACCGAATTCTGTCTTTTAACCCTTACATGCTGTCTTCAGTTTACATAGCAAACACCTGCTGACAGATTCTCTTTAATACACATTTAAATGTGTTTTGATATCCATTAAAACAAGGATATAGGTAATTTAATTTTGAAACATATTAAGGGCACTAATGGACACAGACAGAAAAGGGCCCCCGGGCAAGAACAGTATAAGGACTTTTTACAACCCAAGAGTTCATCATAATGCACAATTCCACCTGCTTTAGAGGTACAAATGGGACCCTTTAACTCTTGGGCCCCTGTGTGGCTCTAAAACATGCACCAATGATATGCCTTCCCCAGATTAAGTGTCTTTTTATCTTTGATCTATGCACACCAATAATTTTGCAGAATAGAAATTAGAAGGTGCTGAAGTCAACATGACATGATGCTCCCCGGACAGTGACATCTCTGACATCTATCCTAGATTTAAAGTCTTTGCTTGTATATGTCACTGCAGTGATCAGAGGTTGCCATTTGTATTATGAATCTTTGTTCTATGATTTATTTGAAGTATTTCCCATTTTGGTTCATACATATAAATAATTTGCTTTTTTGGGAGTTTGTATATAACAAATTAGTCTAGTTGCTGGACGTTATGTGTCAGGTTTAAAGGTTAATCTTTTCAGTCCACATCTGTCAGTGACAAGTATGAGGTTAATTAGTGTCACTTTAGGGATTTAAGTACTGATTTATATGCTAAAGTATTGATCAGACAAGGATAAATGCACACTCTTTTTAAGGTCAGAGTACACAGACAGCCAGAGAAAATTAATGTATATGGTAGGAGATAGATTGGTATATGAAGTCATTAGAGGATGCTTATTCTTTTTTTTAAAATGAAATATAACACCAATATTGCCATACTATAAGACATAAGGGTGCTTTACATGCTGTGACATCGCTAGCGATTGCTAGTGATGTCGTGTGCGATAGCACCCGCCCCCGTCGTATGTGCGACATGTGTTGATCGCTGCCGTAGCGAACATTACTGCTACGGCAGCATCACACGCACATACCTGTTTAGCGACGTCGCTGTGACTGCCAAACAATCCCTCCTTCAAGGGGGAGGTGCATTTGGCGTCACAGCGGCGTCACTAAGCGGCCGCCCAATAGCAGAGGAGGGGCTGAGATGAGCGGCCGGAACATGCCGCCCAACTCCTTCCTTCCTCATTGCTGGTAGAAGCAGGTAAGGAGATGTTCGTCGTTCCTGCAGTGTCAAACATAGTGATGTGTGATGCCACAGGAACGAGGGACAACCAGCGGCATGCAACAGCAATGACATTTGGTAAAGGAGCGACGTGCCAACGATCAACGATTTTTGCCGTTTTTCGATCGTTGCACCTCGCTCCTAGCTGTCACACGCTGAAATGTCACTAACAGCGCCGGATGTGCGTCACAACCACGGTGACCCCGACGATATATCGTTAGCGATGTCGCAGCATGTAAAGCACCCTATAGACACAATTGTGGATGAACTAAAAAATGAGCAGTATTTGACATTAAGAGCAATTTTCCAGTCTGTTAAGAACACAATTCCTGGCTTGACCGTGGGTCTCCTAATCTGATCTATTAACCTTATACAAAATTGGAGCTAAAAGTTGGGCTATCAGTTGTGTTATCGGAAGACCAGTGGTTGAGTCTAGACTTAGGCGGGCTTTACACGTTGCGTCATCGCTACCGATATATCGTCGGGGTCACGGTGGTTGTGACGCACATCCGGCGCCGGTAGTGACATTGCTATGTGTAAATCCTAGGTGCGAAAATGAACGAGCGCAAAAGTGTCAAAAATCGGTGATCTGTGTCATGTCGTTCATTTCCATAATGTCGGTAGTGGTGCAGATACGATGTTGTTTCCTGCAGCACCACACATCGCTGTGTGTGAAACCGCAGGAACGACAAACATCTCCTTACCTGCGTCCACCGGCAATGCGGAAGGAAGGAGGTCCCACTCATCTCCGCCCCTCCGCTTTTATTGGCCAGCCGCTTAGTGACATCGCGGTGACGTCGCTGTGACGCCAAACACATCTCCCCTTGAAGGAGGGATTGTTCGGCAGTCACAGCGACGTCGCCGACCAGGTATGTGTGTGCGAAGCTACCGTAGCGATAATGTTCGTTACGGCAGCGATCACCACATATCGCATGTGCGACGGGGTGGGTGCTATCGCGCTCGACATCGCTAGCAATTGCTAGCGATATCGCAATGTGTAAAGTCCACCTTAGAGTCATAACGTGTAGAGATGGGTAGACCCATTGGAGGTTAGGTTTGGTGCGTTCAGTCGGATTTAGATAAAGTTCAGTTTGGGACTGGGACTTGACCTGAACCCCATCGAAAGTCACTAATTGGGTAGTTTGGCATTCTGCCCCCCCCTACAACCAGCCATAAACAGACCATGTCCAAGGAAGGTGCCAATCAAATACAGTGGAACCTTGGATTAAGAGTAACTTGGTTTGGGAGTGTTTTGCAAGACAAGCAAAGCTTTTTAGAAATGTGTAACTTGGTTTAAGAGCAATGATTTGCAATAAGAGCAAATACTCACAGCGCACACTTCTGGTTCCGTCCTTTCACCACGTTCTGAACGACTCTGGAGGTAACTTTATGTACATATGTACTGTATACAGTATATCATTGTACAGTATGTACTATACAGCATGCCTATTAATTTGCATTTGTGGAAACAGTATTGTACTTTCTTTCTGCAAACCAATGCAGCACATTGCTTGTACTGTAATCTAATTGTCTATGCAGTACTCCTACCCCACATTTGGTTTAGTTCTGCCCTCATTTGGGGGACAATAAATTTAGGGTGTTTTTTTGTGTATTGTACTAGAATAATGGTTGTCATATTTATACATCATTTTTTCTCTCTATATTGTACCTCCTGCACAAAAACAATTCTATTGTAAGCTAACGTGCAGTTTAATTTGTTTTATATGTTTTTACTGTATAGTATTTTGTATTAGTGTACTGTAATAATTTTATATAAATACAGTACATTACATTGTATTACTGTAGTACATTTGTATAAATACAGTAAATATTTTTGGGTTGTGGAACGAATTGTCTGCGTTTCAATTATTTCTTATGGGAAAATTCGCTTTGATATAAGAGTGACTTGGTTTAAGAGCGCACTTCCGGAACCAATTATGCTCATAATCTAAAGTTCCCCTGTACTACAAATGGCTCACATGGGGCCGAGCACTGAGAGTACCTGACCACACTGAAGCTCACTCGAGTGGTTAGCATACCTAAAGGACTCAAACTCTGAACTCGGACACTGATTTTTTTTGGTAAAGTCTGTGCTCGGTAAGAACATTGAATTTTACTGTTAAGGTCCACTCATCTCTAATATCGTGAATTGGAAAATAATGTTTCTATATGATCATATGAATAAGTCCTTAACCCTAGAACGCGCAAGCAATTCAATCTACCATAGAAAACAAATGACCTAGCAGGCCTGCGAGGCCCCAGGTATGTGTTCTAGGGTTAAGCCAAGGAAACAACATAGAGCTTATGTTGTCCATATGGCCAGGTTCACCCATTATTATGTCTCTCTGGTCAAGGCCCATAGTAAGATAATTTTAAGATACAAATATAAGATAATTAGGCTAAATCACCAGGCTCACCATCTATATACAACGGTGTATACAACACACTGAGGACTGCTATATCATTGCCAACAGCAATTTCATCTATCCACAAAATTGGATTGACTGACTGATTGAGGACCCGTATTATCTATTGAAATACTGCTCAGTATTGGCTTATTACTGAGTATATTGAGTTCTGTGTATATTTGTTTGTATCAAACCGTTACCTGTGTGATTTAAATATGCTATGAATTGTTTTTAGGATTCTCCGGTCTGCCCCTGGTGTCCAGGAGCAGACGGTGAGAATATCCCATATTGAGAAGAACTAAAGAGATCACCTTTGGTTGTTATTGCGGTGTTTAGCACCTTTTTATATTATATCTAATAAATATTTTTGTACTTTGGGAATAACTTTCTTGAGTCTTACATAATTAGTATTACCCCAACAGTAACAATTTATTCCAAAGAAGATCTTAAAACACATGGTGAAAAACATTAAATAAAAGAAAAGCAAAAGTTGTATGTACCTTAAATAACATTACTAAAAACCACAGTGTGTCCTGGCAAGAGCAAACCTGTAAATGGTTTCATCAATGGAACTGTTATTGATGTGAGGTTATTATTCCTAAAATGTGTTAATGAAAGTTAATCAATAAAAGGTACTATTCATTTGACAGACTTGAAGGCTACAACTTACCTAAAAAAAATTTAAAAAAATAATGATAGCTTTGGAGTGCAATTTTAAATGACGTGGACAAGTTTCAGTCATTTTTTTAATTAATTAAATACTTGCATGCCTGTATTTTAGGCTGAAAAAAATTCTAATGGTTTGCAATGCATTTTCCTGCACCAATTCACTATTAAAACTGTTTCTGCACATTGCTGCCTGCAGACTGACTTTAAGGGCAGAGTCACATTGACCTATGACTCGCACGACTGCAGTGAGAAAATTTCACTTTGCACTCGGCCCCATGTAAAGAGTACTTTACACGCTGCAATCTCGCTAGCGATATCGCTAGCGTGTGTATCCGCCCCTGTCGGTTGTGCGACACGGGTAAATCGCTGCCCGTGCCGCACAACCTCGCTTACCCTCGTCACACGCACTTACATGCCCTGCGACGTCAGTCTGGCTGGCGAACCGCCTCCTTGTTAAGGGGGCGATTTGTGTGGTGTCACAGCGACATCACATGGCAGCCGTCCAATAGGAGGAGAGGGGCGGAGATGAGCGGGACGTAACATCCCGCCCACCTCCTTCATTCCGCATTGCCGGTGGACGCAGGTAAGGAGATGTTTGTCGCTCCTGCAGTGTCACACATAGCAATGTGTGGTGCCGCAGGAATGAAGAACAATATCGTACCTGTGCCAGCAACGATATTAAGGAAAGGAGCGACGTGTCAACGATCACCGATTTTGAACGATTTTGCGATCGTTGATCGTCACTCCTTGGTGTCACACGCTACGAAGACGCTACCGGCGCCAGATGTGCGTCACTAACGACGTGACCCTGACGATATATCGGTAGCGATGTTGCAGCATGTAAAGCACCCTTAAGACAATGCTGCAGCTCAGATCTGCACATTTTTTCTCAGCCCTAATCGTATTGAGGAAAAAAATTGTCTATGGGTGTGAGAGAAACATCGGACTGCAGTCAGATGTCATCCAAGTGCAGTGCGATATATGCACAGGCTGACAATGGAGGAGATGTGTAGATGAATCCCTCCCTATCCTCCGCAGCTGTAATCCGATCACAGTCACATTACACTCAGCTCATGCTCGCAGCACAGCGGGAGCTAAGGGTCATTAGTAGGGATGATTGAATATCACAAATATTCGGCAATATTCGGCTTTGCGAATATTCGACGAATAGGTCGCCACTATGCGAATATTCGATGCGCAATGTAAGTCTATGAGAAGCCTGAATAGTTGCTATTCAGCAACTATTTGGGTTTCCCATAGACTTACATTGCGCTTCAAATATTTGCAAATAGTCGAATAGCGGCGACCTATTCATCAAATACGGGCATAACCGAATATTTGAGGTATTCAATCATCCATAGCCATTAGCATATCACATCCATTGCTTTCGCATTGGATACCACACGCTAATGTGACCCCAGTCTAAGAATCCATACATGGAATTTATAACTGTCTTCTCCTTCTTTTGCTGAGCTCCTACCAGCTCCTTATTACTAAAGACTAGGAGAGTTGATTTCTAGTGATGAGCGAGTACTAAAAAGCTCGGGTGCTCGAAGCTCGGGCCGAGCCTCCCAAGATACTCGTGTACTCGGCCCGAGCACCGAGCCCAATGTTATCCTATGGGAGACCCGAGTATTTTTGTGAAATGACCCCCCGGCAGCATGGAGAAACCCTAAAAATGTCACAAAAGTCTCAGAAGAGTGCTCAAATGACATGGCATCAGCATGGGGAAGACCCCTTGAAGCATTTATCACTCAAAAGTCACAGATGTGAACAATTTTGTCCGAGTTTTACGCCATTTTTACGGACTCACCAGAAAACCTTCCAAAATGACACCAAAATGAATTTTCATGGCGGAAATGTTAAGGGCACATACCCAATAGTGAGATAGAGCTGGTGTATGTTACTTTTTGAGATTAATACATGAAAGATTTTACATGAAAACCTTGTGTGGCACTCCGATGTCCAAAACGCACGTTTTGTGCTTTTTACTAGTGATGTCGGTCATTTTTTTTTTTTTATTCTATCTCCCTCAGTCCGTCGGTCTGTCTCTCTCTGTCTTGTCTGTCCCCCTCTCACAGTCTGTCGGTCAGTTCCCCCCCCTCTCTCTTACTTACCGTTCCCCGATCACTGCCGCGGCGCTGCACAGCTGTTCAAACTCCGGTGGCTTTTCCTCTTTTGAAAAAGCCGGCCGCTCATTAATCAATCTCCTATTCCCTGCTGTCCTGCTTTTCGGCGCCTATGATTGGTTGCAGTGAGACACGCTCCCACACTGAGTGACAGCTGTCTCACTGCAACCAATCACAGCAGCCGGTGTGTGTATACTGTGCAGTGAAATAAATAATTAAATAATTAAAAAAAACGGCATGCGGTCCCCCCAATTTTAATACCAGCCAGATAAAGCCATACGGCTGAAGGCTGGTATTCTCAGGATGGGGAGCTCCACGTTATGGGGAGCCCCCCACCCTAACAATATCAGTCAGCAGCCGCCCAGAATTGCCGCATACATTAGATGCGACAGTTCTGGGGCTGTACCCGGCTCTTCCCGATTTACCCTGGTGCGTTGGCAAATCGGGGTAATAAGGAGTTAATGGCAGCCCATAGCTGCCACTAAATCCTAGATTAATCATGTCAGGCGTCTCCCCGAGATTCCTTCCATGATTAATCTGTAAATTACAGTTAAAAAACACACACACCCGAAAAATCCTTTATTAGAAATAAAAAACACTAACAAAGTCCCTCATTACCAATTTATTAACCCCGACAAACCCTCCATGTCCGGCGTACTCCACAGTCCTCCAGCGTCGCGTCCAGCTCTGCTGCATGGAAGTGACAGGAGCTGCAGAAGACACCGCCGCTCCGGTCACCTCCACGCAGCTAATGAGATGAGTATAGCGATCAGCTGAGCTGTCACTGAGGTTACCTGGATCCAGCGGTGGATGCAGCGGTGGCCGCGGGTAACCTCAGTGACAGCTCAGCTGATCGCGCTACTCACCGCCGCTCCAGTCAGCTCCATGCACCAACTGAGGTGAGTAGAGCGATCAGCTGCTGTCACTGAGGTTAATCGCGGCACCGCTGGATCCAGCGGTGGCCGGGAGTTACCTGACTGACAGCAGCTGATCGCGCTATTCCCTTCATTAGCTGCGTGGAGGTGACCGGCGGCTTTTACTATTTTGAAAAAGCCGGCCGCTCATTAAACAATCTCCTATTCCCTGCTTTCCCCGCCCACCGGTGCCTATGATTGGTTGCAGTGAGACACGCCCCCACGCTGAGTGACAGGTGTCACACTGCACCCAATCACAGCAGCCGGTGGGCGTGTCTATACTGTGCAGTAAAATAAATTAATAAATAATTAAAAAAAAACGGCGTGCGGTCCCCCCCATTTTAATGCCAGCCAGATAAAGCCATACGGCTGAAGGCTGGTATTCTCAGGATGGGGAGCTCCACGTTATGGGGAGCCCCCCAGCCTAACAATATCAGTCAGCAGCCGCCCAGAATTGCCGCATACATTATATGCGACAGTTCTGGGGCTGTACCCGGCTCTTCCCGATTTGCCCTGGTGCTTTGGCAAATCGGGGTAATAAGGAGTTAATGGCAGCCCATAGCTGCCACTAAATCCTAGATTAATCATGTCAGGCGTCTATGAGACACCCTCCATGATTAATCTGTAAGTTACAGTAAATAAACACACACACCCGAAAAATCCTTTATTAGAAATAAAATACACACACACATTCCCTGGTTCACCACTTTAATCAGCCCCAAAAAGCCCTCCATGTCCGGCGTCATCCAGGATGTTCCAGCGTCGCTTCCAGCGCTGCTGCATGGAGGTGACCGGAGCTGCAGAAGACACCGCCGCTCCGGTCACTTCCACGCAGCAAATGAGGTGAGTAGCGCGATCAGCTGAGCTGTCACTGAGGTTACCCGCCGTCACTGGATCCAGTGACAGCGGGTAACCTCAGTGACAGCTCAGCTGATCGCACGGCTGTCTTCATTAGCTGCGTGGAGGTGACCGGAGCGGCGGTGTCTTCTGCAGCTCCTGTCACTTCCATGCAGCAGAGCTGGACGCGACGCCGGAGTCCGTGGAGTACGCCGGACATGGAGGGTTTGTCGGGGTTAATAAATTGGTAATGAGGGACTTTGTTAGTGTTTTTTATTTCTAATAAAGGATTTTTCGGATGTGTGTGTTTTTTAACTGTAATTTACAGATTAATCATGGAAGGAATCTCGGGGAGACGCCTGACATGATTAATCTAGGATTTAGTGGCAGCTATGGGCTGCCATTAACTCCTTATTACCCCGATTTGCCAACGCACCAGGGTAAATCGGGAAGAGCCGGGTACAGTCCCAGAACTGTCGCATATAATGTATGCGGCAATTCTGGGCAGCTGTTGGCTGATATTGTTAGGGTGGGGGGCTCCCCATAACGTGGAGCTCCCCATCCTGAGAATACCAGCCTTCAGCCGTATGGCTTTATCTGGCTGGTTTTAAAAATGGGGGGAACCGCACGCCGTTTTTTTTAATTATTTAATAAATAATTAAAATTAATAATTAAAATTAATAAATAATTAAAAAAAAACGGCGTGCGGTTCCCCCCATTTTTAAAACCAGCCAGATAAAGCCATACGGCTGAAGGCTGGTATTCTCAGGATGGGGAGCTCCACGTTATGGGGAGCCCCCCACCCTAACAATATCAGCCAACAGCCGCCCAGAATTGCCGCATACATTATATGCGACAGTTCTGGGACTGTACCCGGCTCTTCCCGATTTGCCCTGGTGCGTTGGCAAATCGGGGTAATAAGGAGTTATTGGCAGCCCATAGCTGCCAATAAGTCCTAGATTAATCATGTCAGGCGTCTATGAGACACCCTCCATGATTAATCTGTAAGTTACAGTAAATAAACACACACACCAGAAAAAATCCTTTATTAGAAATAAAAACACACACATATACCCTGGTTCACCACTTTAATCAGCCCGAAAAAGCCCTCCATGTCCGGCGTAATCCAGGATGATCCAGCGTCGCATCCAGCGCTGCTGCATGGAGGTGACCGGAGCCGCAGCACACACAGCCGCTCCGGTCACCTCCACACAGCAAATGAACACAGCCGCGCGATCAGCTGCTGTCACTGAGGTTACCCGCGGCCACCGGTGGATGCAGCGGTGACAGCGGGTAACCTCAGTGACAGCAGCTGATCGCGCGGCTGTGTTCATTTGCTGTGTGGAGGTGACCGGAGCGGCGGAGTCTTCTGCAGCTCCGGTCACCTCCATGCAGCAGCGCTGGATGCGACGCTGGATCATCCTGGATTACGCCGGACAAGGAGGGCTTTTTCGGGCTGATTAAAGTGGTGAACCAGGGTATATGTGTGTGTTTTTTATTTCTAATAAAGGATTTTTTCTGGTGTGTGTGTTTATTTACTGTAACTTACAGATTAATCATGGAGGGTGTCTCATAGACGCCTGACATGATTAATCTAGGACTTATTGGCAGCTATGGGCTTCCAATAACTCCTTATTACCCCGATTTGCCAACGCACCAGGGTAAATCGGGAAGAGCCGGGTACAGCCCCAGAACTGTCGCATCTAATGTATGCGGCAATTCTGGGCGGCTGCTGACTGATATTGTTAGGGTGGGGGGCTCCCCATAACGTGGGGCTCCCCATCCTGAGAATACCAGCCTTCAGCTGTATGGCTTTATCTGGCTGGTATTAAAATTGGGGGGAACCGCACGCTGTTTTTTTAATTATTTATTTATTTATTTTACTGCACAGTATAGACACGCCCACCGGCTGCTGTGATTGGGTGCAGTGTGACACCTGTCACTCAGCGTGGGGGCGTGTCTCACTGCAACCAATCATAGGCGCCTGTGGGTGTGGAAAGCAGGGAATATGAGATGGCTGTGTACAGAGCACAGCGCGCCGGCCGGTATAAAGGCTCGGTCACGCTGTGCAGGCCGGCCAATCACTGCAATTCCACAACTAACAGGGCTGTGGCATTGCAGTGGTCTGCCAGCCAATCCCTGCATGAGGGCTGGCTCTCAAAAGAGCGCCAACATGCAGGGATGAAGACCACGAGTAAAGCACGAGTATTGCAAAATTACTCGGTACCCGCCGAGCAGCCCGAGTACAGTGATACTCGTGCGAGTACCGAGTAGTTACAAGCATGCTCGCTCATCACTATTGATTTCTCATATGATCATATTTCAGCTAAGAGGAGCTCAGTAACAGAAAAATTAAAGTGTTACAAATTGTCCTTCAATAAGAGCTTACTGAAGAATTTTTAGTTAACTTAATTGCAGTCAATATATAAAAAGCATATTATTTATTTATTATGTATATCATCTCCATTTTATTTTATCTGTATATTTTAATATCCAATTTTTCTATATTAAAAATATTTTTACAATTTTTGTAGGTATAGGTAATCTGCAGTAGACAGTAGAGCAAAGGCTATGAAGGCAAATTAAAACAGCTGAAGGTTTAAAAAAAGAGAAAAAGGATACCAAGAAATATTAGAAACACTCCTAAGGGGTTTTTATTAGTAATAGGTAGTACGGCTCTTTTTGGTGATCTGGTTCCCATGGCTCCAGTCACCAAAAAGAGCCGACTCTTTTGGATTATTCATGGATCCCTATGAATTATGTTTTCACTACAGGTGAAAACATATTTAAGATTATATTAATTCCGCCAAAACCCCACCCACCGGAGGCTAAACCCTACCCATTTACCACCAGCCAATTAAACTGTTTAGTGGGTGGGGTTTCATTCAGGTGGACAGGTTTTCATCTACTGAATACCGGAGTTTTACGCTCAGTGAGAGCCATTAACAGAATTTAGTGGCTCACACTGGGGTGCCGACTCCTGTCAGTCACAGCATGGAGCCGAATATTTGTGTTGGAGAGTCCCCGACCGACACATCACTATTGTGTATATTGTGCATAGAGAGTGTTTCCAAGTAAACCTCCTTCCCTCCTCAGTGTCAAAATGTGCTAGGAGGGCACTAACTGAAAAATATGCAATTTACATGATAGAATATAATAAAATAGCTCCACAAGGCACAAAAAGTTCATTTAAAGTGTCTCCACTTTGAAGAAACAGATTTGTTTGCTATTTTGGAATTACAAAGAGAGTTTTGAAAGCATCCAGTTAACGTTAAATGTTATCAGAATGAAATATTAACCAACGCTACAAATGTATTTGTAATGCACAGGACCTGACCTCAATCAAATCAGCAGAATTGAGAAGTTGTTCTCCGTGCCGTAGCTTAATTGCCTCTTTGACCTCTATTACTGTTTAGCTTACCACAGGAAGCCCCAGAAGAAATCTGGATTAAACCGTAAACATCATATGTCAAGGTAATTTTAATTCATAAAAGCAAACAAATGTGCATCAGATTTACTGAAGTAGCTTTGGTGACAACCTTATTGGTGGTTTTTGACAAGTCTCTCTTGACCCCATTTAGAAAGTAATCTTTGGTCTTTCCTGTGAAACACGCTCAGATTATGACAGGTTCTTTTGAGGTTTCCTTTAGAAAAAAACATACCCTGTCAGATAAATTACCATAGCAGTGTAAAAATCAGGGGTGGAAAAGTTTAATTATTAAAAAGTTTAAAAATAAAGATACTCCATTATAAAAAGTAGTTAGTGATAGTGGTATAATGCCGATGGCATCAATTAGGCTAGGTTTACATTGTATTGAACTATCACTTTCAAGAGTTGAGTTGTTAACACTAGAAGTCCCAGAAATTTCGAGCTCCCCCCTGAAGTCCTGAAAGAGGTCAAATGAGATACAATAAACTGAATAGAACTAACTAGAAACTAAATGGCTAAACTCAATGGAAAACAAAAACCTCCTGTGGTGCGACAGTAATGGCCTTAATTACAGAACAAAAGATGGTGATTATAGGAAGTTAGCTAAAATCCTTCAGGTCATTCGACCCGTCTCTGGGTTCCAAAGGTAGAAATGTTAAATGACCCCTCTCTGAGACTTCTAGTGTTAAAGGATGGTTACCAAGGTTGTCCACCACTTGGACAACCTCTTCTCTACCAAGATGTTTGGACACGGTAAAATAACAATGCTTATGTTAACTCTCAGGTGCCGGCGCTTTTCCAGGAGTATCAGTACTCAATTTTCCAGGTCTCACGAATCCTGCACCCAATCAGTACCAGCTTCTACTCCCCACCTTCAGATGAATCAAACATCAAGAGGAAGTGAGTGGCCAGCCGCAGCTCTGACTTCCTCTTGATGTTTGATTTGTCAAGCCCCAGGAGAGTGCATACTGTCACCGCTAAAACGGCATCAGCACTGGAATTGAGAATAAGCATCGATATTTTACAGGGGGCAAACATAAGGAATAAGAAGGAATTGTCCAAGGAACTGAGCAGCCAGCCACAGCTCTGACTTCTTCTTGATGTTTTATTCTTCTGAAGGTGGTGAGAATAAAGTTGGCTCTTATTAGGGGCAGGGCTTGCATGACTTAACATTGTGACATAACCTCCAGGAGATTGAGTTCTGAAACATCATCAGCAATAGAGATAAGTACCATATTTTTCGGACCATAAGACGCACTTTTTTCCCCTCAAATGTTGGGGGAAAGTGGGGGGTGTGTCTTATGGTCTGACCATAGGGCTGCGGCCAGGAATGAGGGTGCTGCGGTTGAGCGGGCCATCGGGGGCACGAGCAGGCTGCAGCAGCACCTGCCGTGACCATGTGGGCCCCGCTCATTACATATGCCTGCCCATCCTCCCGCCCATCATGAATGAGAATGAGAGGGGGGTGCACGTAAAATTAACAGCCGGCCGTGATCACCCCTGGCAACTACAGCCTGGAGTGATCATGTGCGGCTGTATTCACTGCCCCCCGTGCATCATTATCAGCACGGGGCGCAGTGAATCAGTACACTCACCCGTCACCGTGTGTGGAGCCGTCCCCCTGCAGCATCGCGCGATGTCTTCCTGTCTGAGCCCGGTCAGCTGATCTGGACACTAGCGGCGCGAACAGCGATGACGTCATCGCTGTGCGTGCCGCTAGTGTCCACCAGATCAGCTGACCGGGCTCAGACAGGAAGATATCGATTCGCGATGCTGCAGACAACGGTGACGGCTCCACACACGGTGACGGCTCCGCACAGCGGCGCTGCAGCTGAGACAGAGATCGGTGCTTCAGGGAGTGAGGAAGGGTAAGTATAAACATTTATTTTTTTTTCTGTGCCACAGGATACAGGCCATATACCAGGATGGGGGTATTTCATGAGCAGGATGGATGAGGGTATATCATGAGCAGGATGAATGGGGGTATATCATGAGCAGGATGGATGGGGGTATATCATGAGCAGGATGGATGGGGGTATATCATAAGCAGGATGGATGTGGGTATAGCATGAGCAGAATGGATGGGGGTATACCATGAGCAGGATGGATGGGGGGTATATTATGAGGAGGATGGATGGGAGGTATATTATGAGCAGGATTGATGGGGGTATATTATGAGCAGGATGGATGGGGGGTATATTATGAACAGGATGGATGGGGGGTATATTATGAGCAGGATGGATGGGGGGTATATTATGAGCAGGATGGATGGGGGGTATATTATGAGCTGGATTGATGGGGGGTATATTATGAGCAGGATGGATGGGGGGTATATTATGAGCAGGATGGATGGGGGTATATTATGAGCAGGATTGATGGGGGGTATATTATGAGCAGGATGGATGGGGGGTATATTATGAGCAGGATAGGGGTATATGAGCAGGATCATATACAAGGCAGGAGGATCGTTACCAGGATGGGGTACCTTAGTAGAGAATTTGGGGACATTAACCCCATAACAGTGTCAGCAGCAGATCCTCGCCCCATAACAGTGTGTCATGACCAAATTTTTTGGTTAAAATTTTATTTTCCGCCTCTAAAACCAGGGTTTGTCTTATGGTCAGGTGCGTCTTATAGTCCGAAAAATACAGTATATGTATTGTTATTTTACCAGAGGAAAACATAAGGAATGAGAAGGGATTGTCCAAGGATGAGACAACTCTATTCATCACTATCTATAGACTTGGGAACAACTTTGTTGGGGATCTAACAGCTGGGATACTAAGAAAATTATTATATGAAGAAATAACACACTAATAATAGGCAACAAAAGGAAATAGTTTTATGAATACTTTTTATTTTTCTACCATTATATAAAAAAGAATGCACAGCAGAAAGAAATATAGCAAGGTTTTAGGTATTGTACCCTTCATCAGGCTTAGCATGAAGTAGGTGTGGTATATCTTTCTTAGGTGAGAAAATTGAACAAAATCACTTTCCTGGTTGCCCCACCCTTTAAACCCAGCACTTGCTCCCAGCATTCACTGCTGAACACTGTGTGCACATGTATAGAAGTTCATATGTGGACGGAGTTGGTCAGTGATGTGATCCACTGCCAACCCACAGATGAAGAAACTAGAGAGAGAGGAGCTGCAATGCTCCCGGTGGCATCACCCGGGCCCAGAGGTGTATGTGTCCTCCCACTTTCTCCCCTAGCTGTACGGGCCCCCTGGAGCTGTGGTAATCTGTCATAAGATGTTTAGGCTGTGTCTGTCTACATGTGGCCACCTGGTCATAGTGAAAGAGGTTACAGACTATTGAAGTTTTTGTCACAATTGTTATTTCAATTTGTAGAAATTTAGGTTCTTCATTCTCAGAATGTTAATTTACACATCTGTTCACTATAAAACTTTTTGCATTGGCAGGAAACATATTGATGGAACTAAATACTGTAACCTGAGGAGTAAATCATGTTGTAGGGATTAATTAAAAAAATATGCTTTGTGCATCACTGCCTAAACAAAAGTACTAAATATATTTAATATATTTTTAAATTCAAAATACTTAATTTTCTTAAACAGTTGTATGAAATTATTTTTTTAACTGCATAGATTATATTATTTTGGCTTCAAGAAGTCCAACCCTGGGCAATGATATTGAATATAGTCGTCCTCCACTATATTGCGGTTCACTTATTCACTTTACTGTATCACGGTACTGAGGGGGGGGCGGCAGTGGTGGTGGAGTATGGTTACAGGAGGCAGGGTTGGTGGTGGATCAGAGTGATGCTGCGGGCGGTGCTGTGATTGTCCCAGATGGTCACTGTCGGCACTGGCAGGAACATCCAAAAACTGTCAGCGGTACAAACCTCAGAGAAATGGCCCCAGGAGTCAGCGCAACTGTGCACATGCCACCTATGGGCACCATTTTCCTTAAGTCTGCTGTTGGGAGATCAATGGGTCAGAGGCAGGGCATGCGCAGATAAGCTCTTGAGCAGAGAGATCAATCTGCGCATGCGCTGATGCCAGGTGCCATTATTTGAAGCTCGCACCACCAACATATTAAGGATGGCCCCTACTTCACCTTCCACAGCGTAGCGCACACTTTGCAGCATTGTCCCTGCCTCCTGTCATCATTCTCCACAACTCCCTGGTAAGCTAGATTCAGCTTATAGGAAGCACCCCTCATTTTCCTCCTAAATTTTAGGGAGAAAAAGTATGTCTTATAATCTGAGAAATATAGGTAAATAATAAAGTACATATAGCGCCACTACTTCGCAGAGTTTCACCTATCGTGGAGGTCTCTAGAACGGAACTCTCGCTATAGGTGAGGGATCACTGTATTGTTATTTGCAGCTAGTTTTAAACCACACGAGAGTGTACAAATTTGTTTTCAGTAATGTCCTATGGTGATGAAAGCTACTGTTAATTTTGACATTGTCATTGTAAACTGCGGGTGCAGTTCAGTGCCAAGGTCCTCTCCACCACGGGCCTTTTAGCAATAGACGGTATGATGACAGTGCATCTCCTAAATTACAATGTGGCCAGCACAAACTGTGTTTTATATATATATATATATATATTTTATTTTTTTTTTTTGCAACCTACAATTTATATAAATAAAATAAAAACTAAGGTATTTTAAAAAAATTAAAAAAAATCAATTTCAATTTACAATTTTTATATTATTCATGAAAATCAAAGAAGCTAGCTAGAGCATAAGTTGGTATACATGCATGTTCACACTGTGGCCATTTAACAGACAAAAACTAAGGTAGAAACAAAATGAGCAAATATCCTGTAGTAAGTAAATAATAACAGTACATATAAATAATACTTAGTGAACACTATTTTTTCCTTAAACAAAAGCGTAAAAGCTGTTTACAGTGACAAGGTGTACCCCAATAGGGACAGTCCTAAGCTTTAGTATATACCGCACTTTTCATTTTATAAGACACACCGGATTATAAGATGCACCCCAAATTTACAGGAAAAAAGGGAAAAAAACACGGAATCCATCTTTTAATCCGGTGGTGTCTTACCAGACGGGGTGCGGCAGCAGTGGTGGACTGGTGTCACAAGGCAGGGCTGCTGCAGGAGTAGGGTCATGCTGTGGGTGATTCAATGGGGGTCCTGGATGCTCGCTGCGGGCACTGTGAGAGCATCCAGAAACTGTCGGTGGGCTTTAAAGAAATGGCACCCGGAGTCGGCACTTGTGCAAATGGAGCTCTCAGCTGAATGGCAAGCCAAGATCTCATCTGCACACATGCTACCTCCGGGAACCATTTTCCTTAAGTCCGCTGCAGAGAGATCAACGGGCTGGAGGTGGTATGTCCGCAGATGAGATCTTGAGCCAAGAGCATCATCTGCGCACGAGCGAACTCCAGGTGCCATTATTTGAAACTTGCACAGCCAGCATTTTCAGGATGGTGGCCCGTCTCACAGCCTACAGAACAGCATGACCCACATCACAACCTGGCCCTCAGCACAGCATACCACCTGCAGTAAGTCCGCAGCACAGTACCGTGGCCCGCAGCATCTCCTATAACTCCTCCCACTTCCCCCGGTAAGCTACATTTGGATTATAAGACGCACCCCTCATTTTCCTCACAACTTTTTGGCAGGAAAAGTGCGTCTTATAATCCGAAAAATACGTAATATATTTTATGCAGTGAATAATATTCCAACATGGAAATATGCTAACGAATCTATAAATGTGGTAGATATAAGTCGACCACTTTCCACAATCCCACAGCTACGTTTGGCTTCAGCTCTTTGCGCTGCTATTTTCTGAAAAATAAAAATCAATACAAATAATAGTAATACAAAAAGGTTTTTGATATTCTCTTCTTTGGAGCTTGTAGCCCTTCCAGCTATAAATTGTTTCAGGGCACATGTAGCCGTATTGTAGACTATGATTTAATTTCAGGTCTCAACAAATAAGAGTTTTTCTTACAATGAAATCCTGGGGAGATTTCTTTCAGTGCTGGTAATGGTGAAGAATATTTGCTTTTCATAAAGGGAATCTATTGTCAGAAAATGACCTATTGATCAAATCTGGCTTTTGTGTTAAATGCATTTTTAAATATTGGCAATGTATGTTTTTTTTGTTTTTTTTTCATATAGATACATTCTCTATTAAAATCTAAAATATATTTCTTGCAATTTTCAAATTTTTACATTTTTTTTTCCGACTACTTGGTTTTGCTTCAGAAAATAAGACATGTACAGTGGAACCTTGGATTAAGAGTAACTTGGTTCGAGAACATTTTGCAAGACAAGCAAAGATTTTTACAAATTTGTAACTTGGTTTAAGAGCAATGCTTTGCAATAAGAGCAAATTCCCATCGTGCACTTCCGGTTCCGTCCTTTCACTGCGTTCTGACCCGGTCTGGAGGTAACTTTCTGTACATACTGTATGTACTGTATAATGTATACAGTATACCATTGTACAGTACAGAATATACTCTATAGCATGTCTATCAATTTGCTTTTGTGGATATAGTATTGTACTTTCTTTCGGCTAACCAGCACAGCACATTGCTTGTATTGTACCTCCCACACACCAACACTTCCATTGTAAGCTAACGTACCGTTTAAATTGTTTTATATGATTTTACTGTCCTGTGCAGTATTTTGTATTAGTGTACTGTAATAATTTTATATGAATACAGGACATTATTTTGTATTACTATAATAAGGTTGTATAAATATAGTAAATATTTTTGGGTTGTGGAATGAATTGTCTTTGTTTCAATTATTTCCTATGGGGAAAACTTGCTTTAATATAAGAGTAACTTGATTTAAGAGCACACTCCTGGAACCAATTATACTCGTAATCCAAAGCTCCACTGTACATAGAAAAATTAGTAAGAACCCAAGTTTACCTTTTGTATTGAAGTGTCAAAAAAGCTGGTGCAGAGGTCATTGTGTCTGAAGGGGGAGGAGGGGAGCTGTATCATCTCCTATTGTGGATCCTGTGTTTTCAGCTATCTATAGAGCTGTTATCAATCATTGTACAGTAGTAGGAGGAGGTGAGCTGGGACATCACTTATTGGGATTGGTGGATGCCATGTTATCAACTGTTTGTAGACGTGTTACCTGTTATTGTATAGAAGGAGGAGGTGAGCTGTGACATCACCTATTACGTTTGGTGGATCCCATGTTATCAGCTGTTTATAGAGGTGTTACCTGTCATTGTACAGAAGGAGGAGGTGAGCTGTGACATCACCTATTATGTTTGGTGGATCCCATGTTATCAGCTGTTTATAAAGGTGTTACCTGTCATTGTTTAAGGTGGGCCATTCATATGGATAAGTTGTTTTTCTTGTGAAATTCTCAATAAGTTTGATGTGTTACATGACCCTTTTCCCATTGTAAAAAGTAAAGTTGGATCCAAAATGTCCGACTTCAAAATGGCCGTCATGGTCACCACCCATCTTGAAAAGTTTCCCCCCTCCCATATACTAATGAGCCACAAACAGGAAGTTTATATCACCAACTATTCCCAATTTGTTTAGGTGTATTCATATAAATGGCCCACCCTGTATTCCTATGTCTGTTGATAAAAAATTCTGGTCCCTGATGACAAACAAAATCTGCTTTAAACTATCCCAAAAAGGACAGTAAGACAGTAGTAAGAGTCTACAAAATTTGCAGTTACCAGTGTGACAATATCAAGATTCATAATATTATTATCTTGATAAACATTGTGACATGAAAAAAAAACCCATTACTAAACATTTTTCTAAATAATACATATAACACAAAAAACGGATTGGATGGGTTGTTACCGACATCTGTTGAAAAATACATATCAATTATACCTTTTGAAATATATATACTAAAAAAATTGGTGACGTGTACACTGCTGATTTCATCCACTGTATACACAGTAAGAACAATATTCTGAGAAACTGCATTTAAAGTTATGGCTTACATATGAAAAAGGTTAACTCTACCAGTTTTTTTAACCTATATATTAAAATGAGATATTTATGCACTCATCAGCTGTCTATTATTTTGCATTGTTCATTTATCATCCGTGCAAGTGTTTTGTTACTATGTGACTCCTCTGTGCACTTAATTACTGAAAGTCATAAGTATGATTTATTTAGTCTCTTCCCTATTGTGCCCCTCACAATAGTCAAATTTGAGGATGAAGTTAAATAACGAGTCATTATAATCCTTCCAACTTTTTCATCAGTCAAATAAAAATCCAATTTATAATTTGAACATTAAAAATTCACTATTTTGTGTTAAATGGAACTTGACAGTCTATTCATGCTGCCCAAACCTTGTGCGGCATGAATTATTGCCTGGCTGCACAATTTCAGTAAGACTATCATTTTCTCAGAAGTGCTTCTGCATTTCAGACAAAATATAGTTTAAAGTTTAGGATGAAGACCATAGGAATAGATAAGTCGAATCTAACATGGCCCTGTCCAATTTCTTCCCACACCACTTTGGGTGATTGACAGGTCTCTTGTGTACACACTTAGGAAAGACCTGTCAATCAACTTAAGCTAAACAAGGCACAACACACTGGTAGCCTAAGGCTGGGGCCACACGGGGATTACTGCAATCCTCGGATGACACTTGGCTCATTCTGGCAGCAAAGTGGGAGCAGAGTGTCATGCGAGGGTCATGCAACTGTAGTCCGATCGTGTGACCAGACAACAGCTGCAGGGGGTGACCCGGTGCTGCGGAGGGGAGGGCCAGCACTACAGAGGGGAGGTCCGGTGCTACGGAGGGGAGAGAGGGATTTATCTCCCTCTCTCCTCCGTTGCCGGCTATTGTGAGAATCGCACTGCTCTTGCGTTACAGCGGTGTAACGCGAGAGCAGTGCGTTGTTTCTCTCGCCCCATAGACTTGAATTGGTGCGAGAGGAACAGTCTCACATTACACCCGCAGCATGCTGTGATTGTTTTTTTGGTCCGATTAGGGCTGAGAAAATAATCGCTCATGGAAGCTACCCCATAGAGTAATATTGGTCCTAGCGGAATGCGATTTTTTTAATCGCATTCCACTCGCACCATTTTTCTCGCTGTGTGTCCTAGACCTCAGGCCTTGGTTCCACTTGTGCATAGCTTCCAACTCGAGAGCTAATAACCGTCTGCTGCGAGTGTCAGCCGAGGGTCATGCAACTGTGATCCGATCTTGCAATCGGATCACAGCTGTGGTAAAGAGAGAGGAGTCACTTCCTCCCTTTCGCCCATGGCCTGTTACTGTGGTCGTATGACGTGAGTGTAGTCTGATATTTCACACGCACTCATAGACTTGTATGGATGTGTGCGAGCCAAGACTCACTGCCAAACGCAGCATGCTGCAATTCATTGATCATGCCGATATGCATGAGAAATCAATCACAGATGGACATTGCCCCATAGTTTTGCACTGGTGTAAATTTAATCCGATTCAAAACTGCAGCCCTGTGATGTGATCATCATGGGGTGCCAAAGCGTTGTCAGGACAGCCAGGAATCAGCTGATGTCTCCTGCCACCATCTTTAAGAACTTCCTGTGGATGCTGGTTGAGCGCCAGCATTCACAGGAGATCAGTATTTCTGCTGTACAGCAAAAGTGATCAGGCAGTGCCAATTTCAAGTCACTTAAGGAGAATAGTAAAAACAATAAAAAGTTAAAAAAAATTAAAAATATGATATGTAAAAAATTAAACAAACTTTAAATCACTCCCCTTTTGCCCTACTGAAAGTTAAACAATAATAAAACAAATACACATATTTGGTATCACCGCATTCACAATTGCCTAATCTACCAAAATCTAAAATTAACCTGTTCAGCAAACTGCAACAGAATTTTTTTTTAAAAATGCTAAAATTACCTTTTTTTGGTCTCTGCAACATTGCGATAAATTGCAATTACAGGAGATTATAATATCGCATCTACGCAAAAATGGTATCATTAATAACATTATCTTAGGATGAAATAAAAAGTCCTTACTTAGCCCCAGATTCCCAAAAATGATAACATCACGGGTCTCAGAAAATGGCAAAATTGCACAAATTATTTTTTTTTACAGAATTCTGATGTTTTTCACAATTTAAATAGTAAAAAAAAAACATACATGTTTCATATCTACTAGCTCCTACTGACTTGGGGACATGGTAAATAAAAAAAACATCAAAAAATTGTGAAATCGCATTCTTTTGGAAATTATACCTCACTTGGAATTTTTTTCTCCTGTTTTGAAGTACACTATATGATAAAGTCAACAATGTCATTCATACAGTCATATGAAAAAGTTTGGGCACCCCTATTAATGTTAACCTTTTTTCTTTATAACAATTTGGGTTTTTGCAGCAGCTATTTCAGTTTCATATATCTAATAACTGATGGACTCAGTAATATTTCTGGATTGAAATGAGGTTTATTGTACTAACAGAAAATGTGCAATCCGCATTTAAACAAAATTTGACCAGTGCAAAAGTATGGGCACCTCAACATAAAAGTGACATTAATATTTTGTAGATCCTCCTTTTGCAAAAATTACAGCCTCTAGTCGCTTCCTGAAGCTTTTAATGAGTTCCTGGATTCTGGATGAAAGTATATTTGACTATTCCTGTTTATAAAACAATTCCAGTTCAGTTAAGTTTGATGGTCGCCGAGCATGGACAGCACGCTTCAAATCATCCCACAGATTTTCAATGATATTCAGGTCTGGGGACTGGGATAGCCACTCCAGAACATTGTAATTGTTCCTCTGCATGAATGCCTGAGTAGATTTGGAGCGGTGTTTTGGATCATTGTCTTGCTGAAATATCCATCCCCTGCGTAACTTCAATTTCGTCACTGATTCTTGCACATTATTGTCAAGAATCTGCTGATACTGAGTTGAATCCATGCGACCCTCAACTTTAACAAGATTCCCGGTGCCGGCATTGGCCACACAGCCCCAAAGCATGATGGAACCTCCACCAAATTTTCCTGTGGGTAGCAAGTGCTTTTCTTGAAATGCCATGTTTTTTTGCCTCCATGCATAACGCCTTTTTGTATGACTAAGCAAATCAATCTTTGTTTCATCAGTCCACAGGACCTTCTTCCAAAATGTAACTGGCTTGTCCAAATGTGGTTTTGCATACCTCAGGCGACTCTGTTTGTGGAGTGCTTGTAGAAACGGCTTCTTTCGCATCACTCTCCCATACAGCTTCTCCTTGTGCAACGTGCGCTGTATTGTTGACCGATGCACATTGACACCATCTGCAGCAAGATGATGCTGCAGGTCTTTGGAGGTGGTCTGTGGATTGTCCTTGACTGTTCTCACCATTCTTATTCTCTCTGCCTTTCTGATATTTTTCTTGGCCTGTCACTTATGGGCTTAACAAGAACTGTACCTGTGTTCTTCCATTTCCTTACTATGTTCTTCACAGTGGAAACTGACAGTTTAAATCTCTGAGACAACTTTTTGTATCCTTCCCCTGAACAACTATGTTGAATGTTCTTTGTTTTCAGATCATTTGAGAGTTGTTTTGAGGAGCCCATGATGCCACTCTTCATAGGAGAACTACTTGCAAGTGGCCACGTTAAAAACCTTTTCTCATGATTGGATACACCTGCCTATGAAGTTCAAAGCTCAATGAGGTTACAAAACCAATTTAGTGCTTTCGTAAGTCAGTAAAAAGCAGTTAGGAGTATTCAAATCAAGAAATTGATTAGGGTGCCCATACTTTTGCACTGGTTAAATTTTGTTTAAATGCAGATTCCACATTTTCTGTTAGTACAATAAACCTCATTTCAATCCAGAAATATTACTCAGTCCATCAGTTATTAGATATATGAAACTGAAATAGCTGTTGCAAAACCCAAATTTTTATAAAGAAAAAAGGTTAACCTTAATAGGGGTGCCCAAACCTTTTCATATGACTGTAAGTATATTTCATCCTGCAAAAAACAAGCCCTCAAACTGCTATATTGACTTAAAAATAAAAAAAAGTTATGGCTCTGGGAAGAAAGGGAGGAAAAACAAAAACAAAAAATTGGAAAATTGATTAGGTATAAAGGGGTTAATTAGATTTCATTTCATTTAGAAGGGGGAATGAAGAACCAAAATCAATTCTATACCATGTAACTTTGCATAAAATGAATACGATATGTTTAGGCTTTGTTTCCTTTTTTCTTCTACTTTTCTTTTTGACCCCAATGTCCTATGATAACTAGGGTGCCCGGTACTCGAAATGAGCAAGTCTGACGCTTTGACGGGGTCGACTCAAGCAATGAGTATAATAGAAGTCAATGAAAAAGTGGAGCTCTTTCTGGAAGATCTCCTGGAAAAATGCTCAAGTTTTCTATTGACTTCCATTATACTTGTTTCTCGAATGGAGCCTGTCCAAGTGTCTGACGTGCTTTTATCTAGTACGAATACCTAAGCATGGAAGTGCTCGTTCAGCACTAATGCTAACCCAAATGCAGCGTTGGACTAGCTACCAGAGAAACTGCTAGTAATACCAGTCTTGGCCGTGGCTACCTGCATTGAACTCCGGCGCTCTCATTTGAGCTCCGTAGTGCAGCCTGGACTAATCAGTGGGTTTGCAGGACTGAACTGCGAGTGCCAACTGATTCCCCAGCTATCACAGTTCAGTCCATGACAGCTGTGGACAGGCTGGGTTGAACTGCAAGTAACCATGACCAGGACTGGTATTACTAGCAGTTTTTCTGGTAGCCAGTCCGACGCTACCCATATGTATCCAATTATTGCGTTGTGGGGGCCTATGTACTGCAGAGGTGGGCATTTACTTTCCATTAAACCCCACATTTCCCATTTTATGAAGTCAAGTTATTGTTCTTTCAACTGCGTCATATAAAAAAAAAAATTGAAGTTACAATAATATTATGATGACTGCCACAAGGTGGCACCAGACACTACTACTATGCAGTTAATTGAAAGATAGTCATACAGGCCGAGATCATAAACGAGGTAGGCACAACAGTACATAGAGGAATGACAGGTGAGGTTGAGATACAAGCCGATGGTCAGGGTTCCAGGAGAGTACATAAAAGATACAGGGAGCAGGCGTGGATGCAGTCAGGAGGAAGTCCAAGGTCAGAAGCCAGGAAGTCACAACAGAAACAAGGGAGAACATACAGAGATGGGTAAACAGCAGTCAAAGTCGAGAGACCAAGATCTGAACACTGAGCACCACAGAAGCCAACAGCACAACTGTATTCAGGAAGTACAACTGGCAGCGCACTGAGCTAACACGCTCCATAATGAGGCAGAGAAATCACCAGGAATAAGAAGCATCTGCAAGATCACCTCCCAGGACAATGTGAAACCCAGTGCTCTGAAACTATGAGCAGAGCATTCATCCTGCAAAACGATCTGCACCATAGGCAACATATACCGGCTCTGCAGCACAGCATGGCAGAACAATACAGAATGTTCTGCACAACAAAATCATGACAAAGATACACACTTTTCATATATTTTTCTAGGGGATTGTCATCTTTGAAATACAATTAAAGTGGCCCCCATTCTGGTGGACTCATGCGTATATTTCTATAACTCTTATGCGATCCAAATAAATAAATGATGAGTTTTTGATAGTGATCAACACATAAACCCAAGTGAACACATTCATCCTACAATATCTTCGCTTCCTCAAAAGTATGACTATTAATGGTGATGAAGCCTGCCACAAAGTTATTTAATAGCAGAATGGAAGACTTTGTCCCAGTTTTCGAGACACCTCATCCTCAAATGTTGATGGCTGTTTATGGTTGTAGGTAAATGAGCTTGTTAACCATGAATTTACAGACATAAGCATAAATCCTCAAGCATTTCACTCTATGAAACAGCCAGCTCATTACTAACCGGGTGTTTTGAACTTTTAATAGAAAAGAAAATGTGTTTTTTCTTTCTAGTACAGGAGTTTGACAGCAGTGGTGATTATAAAGACACCTTTGAGCTTACATGAAAAACACTTAGATCTACAAAAATATAGCAAATCTAAATGTAAACACTTTGGCTAAAGGCTACTTTACACGCTACGATATCGGTCCCGATATCGCTAGCGTGGGTGCTCGCCCCATCTGTTGTGCGACACAGGCAAATCGCTGCCCGTGCCGCACAACATCGCGCAGACCCGTCACACATACTTACCTGCCCGGCGACGTCGCTGTGACCGGCGAACCGCCTCCTTTCTAAGGGGGCGGTCCGTGCGGCGTCACAGCGACGTCACAGCGGCCGCCCAATAGAAGCGGAGGGGCGGAGATGAGTGGCCGGAACATCCCGCCCACCTCCTTCCTTCCTCATAGTGGCCGGGACGCAGGTAAGGAGAGGTTCCTCGTTCCTGCGGTGTCACACGGAGCGATGTGTGCTGCCGCAGGAGCGACGAACTACATCATTACTGCTGCAGTAACAATAATCGAGAATGGACCCCCATGTCACCAATGAGCGATTTTGCACGTTTTTGCAACGATGCAAAATCGCTCATCGGTGTCACACGCAGCAACATCGCTAATGCGGCCGGATGTGCGTCACAAATTCCGTGACCCCAACGACTCCGCATTAGCGATGTCGCAGCGTGTAAAGCCCCCTTTAGATTTCAACTTTTGCGGAAATTTCTTTTACAGTTTGGATTATATTACATCTGTTATAAAGTTAGTAGTCACTTCGGTTACCAAATATTAATTTGAAACAGGTTTGTTTTAGAAAAAAAGGGAATCTTTCACCAGATTGTTGATACTCGCAATATGAAGCGTGTAAGACAGTGAAGGGTGTGGTGCTGGTGTAGCACCCCTGAAGCCATCAGGAGCTACAAGGTACTGCATCCTGTCAAAGATTCTGGGGCTACCCCCAGGAACACGGAAGACGGTAACAGCAAAACACATTATAATCCCTGTTTTTCCCTTCCCCAAGGATTGGTGACAGACTAGAGTTGGATCCAATGGATGGCCACCCAGGGGTGGAGCCGATCCAGTCCACTAGACAACAACCAGGTTGGAGGGATCAGACAGTCATACATTGAGTCTATAAGTGGAAGTGAGAGGAGTCGGACGTAACCGCACTAATGGAAGTGTGTGACAATGACCTGAGGGCCCAGGCGTGTGGTTGCCGGTGGAGTATGGTGAAGTGCTCCCGGAACCATAGCACCAACGGGGTACAGAGTCCTAGGTAAGGCAAACGCTCCAGGCAGACCTGATAAAATCTGCACAGTGAGGGACTATCCGGGACCTCACTGACGAAAAAGTCAGAGGGCACCAGCAGTGACGGGAGAACCAGGGACCGGAACTGAACACTGACCCTACAGGGTTCAAACTGCCCGCCATACCGACTAAAGACTGAGAGATAACTAGGAGGGGAGCCCCAGAAGCTCCAAGCCACAGGGACCCACCAGTTAGAGAAGGGTTCAGGGGAAAGAAGCCACCAGGTCACCAAACCGGCACTGGGACATAGAGGACCAGTGGTAAAGACCAGCCTTCCTCCGGGTACCAGCCAACAAACCACTGTGAGCAAAGTATGCAGTTACACTGCAATCCCATGTGTAGCCTACCTTCTTTCCGTGCCTAACTCCATCACCTACCATCTGGGGCTCTGGTCCTACTTGTGGAGGGCCCAATATCCCAGCTGCCACTAACATCAGCCCCAGCGGTGAGAAACTGTGCAGCAGCGGCTTCCCTAAAATAGCTACAACCTTACAACTTGGAAGTGGCGTCACGACAAAAACTTTATAAACATTCCCCTATACATAATACCCCTTTTAAAGCAACTCCCAGGGTCACGGAATTAGGCAACGGACACCCAGTGAACTGTTTCCCGTACATATACGGCCCGTGACCAGGTATCCCATGGCCCAGGGGCGGGACACTGGATGGAAGGTATATTACTGCCAGCAAGTGCCTTTTGCACTGGTGAGTAGCAGGGAAGGAGGTCAAACCTTGCTTGGACCTTCTCTGTTAATCCAGGTTTTGGGGCAACACGAGTTCCACAGCCACAGGATTAAGACAGCATAAATAGGCAGCCAGAATGTCTCAGTTTGTGGGTGGATGGGCTGGAAAGCTGAAGCAGGTTTTATCGGGAAAACATATCTGAATGGACTGGCACGTCCAGGACCTTTGCTAAGCTGTTTGATAAGCTGGACCTCTCCTTTGCATACCTGTCAGAAGTAAGACTATGGGGGTTTTTTTCTGATTGCAATCAGTGGGAATAAAACACTTAATTTTTGCACTAAAAACCGGGATATGCCCCTTTACTACATTCTTGCCACTGCCCACTACAGCTGATTCCCTTCAAGTGGTGGAGACCTTGTTTCCAGCAGTTACACTTATTTGCAATAGTTTTTATAAAATCATTTGTTTTGTCTGCTGCACATCTACCATTTCTCCAAAATGCTGAGCTTTGTATAGCCCTCCAATATCACTGATTGAAAGCTTTCTGTGTACATTGTGCATAGCCAGAAATCTACCAATCTGTGGCAGAGGAAGGGATGGACTATATAGCATCAGGTTTACTAGTCCTCTAGTAACAATCTAACAGATATAACAGTGATTTTTCCAAAAATAAAGCAAGCAGCCCAGTAAATGCCACAATAACACATACAAACGGATGAGAGCCCTGTGCAAGAACAATATATGGGCCCCTTTGCAGTCAAATAGCTCATCATAATGCCTAATTCCAACTGATTTGGAGGTTGATTTTGTCTCCTAATTTTTTGAGCTCCTGTGCAGCTGCAGCAGTTACACTAATTATATGTCAGCCCCTGAAATGCCACATTGCTGGAATCAGGGTCTCTGTCCCTACATTATGCTTCTCTCAGATTAGGTGCAAAAAACCTGGTGACAGATTCCCTTTATGGAGTATTGCTGAACAAAACTATTTTTTAGGAAAGGTAAGCTCACCTACTGATCAACTTTTAGAAGAAGCAGCAGTGCAACAGAATGGGCACAGCTCCAAACATAATAAGCTTTAGTCCTCTCGGCAGCATTTAGGTTTCAGTCATGGAGTGTTACGGTTAGAGATGAGCGAACCTAAGGTTCGATTTTCAAACTGAACACCAACTTAAAAAAAGCAAGGTTTGGCTTCTTTAAGGCTAGGTTCACATCTCCGTTGTTTTTCATCAGTCACATGTGTTGCTTGACGCTTGTGACTGATGCGTTGTACAACGGATGACAAGAATAAGAATTCATTTTCGGACTCCATTGTAAAACGTGAGAGAGAGAACGATCAGCTGATCATTCACAATAGCCGGACGCCGGCTTTTGAGAGCGAACAGATGATCTCCCGGTGGCCGATTAATGAGAGCTATCAGTTGATCGCTCTCATAGCCGACCGCCGGGTGATTAGCTGATCGCTCACAGCAGCCGGGTGACCAGCAGATCACTTACAGCAGCCAGCCGCTGGGTGAACAGCTGATCGCTCACAGCAGCCAGCCGCCGGGTGATCAGCTGATTGCTCACAGCAGCCGGCCACCGGGTTATCAGCTGATCGCTCACAGCAGCCGGCCGCTGGGTGATCAGCTGATTACTCACAGAAGCCGGCCGCTGGGCAATCAGATGATCGTTCGGCCACCGAGAGAGAGTATGCGCAGCGGAATCAAAAGGATTCCACTGCTCAAAAAACTCTACATGCTGCATTCCTGCCGCCCGACGGTCAGTCGTTCCACGACTGATTAGTCGGGCGGAGGATGCAACGCAGCGTCATCAGTCACAATCCGACGCTCATACAAGTATATGGGAACAATGGAATCCGCCAAACAGATTCCGTTGTTTACCAGAGCCGTGGATTGTGACTGATACAAATTGACAGAAATATGAACTTAGCCTAAGTGCGAACTTTATTCGCACGAGCAACGCTGTGGTCAGGTACTTTTGGTGCTCAGCCCTGTGCGAGCTGCTTGCAGTGTTTGAACGGCTCACACTGGGGGTAACATCAGCATGATTACATGTATTGTGCAACCAAAAAATTGTTTGAAAAAGCCTCCCTACCCTTCCTCGAAAGTGATCTGCTTATGGCTGGCTGTTTGTGGGCGGACACTCAAACTGCCAATCAGTGACTTGATCCATAGTTCGGGTCAAGCTCGAGCCAGTGGAAGCTTGGCTCCTTGGTTGCCGGTGAACTAAACCTCCACGGAACCACTCGTCACTAGTCACGGTGCGAATTCAGTCTCCGCCCTGAGTATGGCAAGCATTAGCTGTAGCCCCATCTCCTGCACTGACTGACAGTCGATTCTAACGATAAGCATCAGTCAGTGTAGGGGGCATGGTTACAGCCGCCACTCTCCGTACACAGAGCCGTGACGGAACTCACACCGGTGCTGTCTCCATGAGTGAAACTGGAACACTGCCATGAGGATTAAAGTTCATTTCGTCCAGTTTGTGGGATTTAATGTTTGGGTGCTGGGTAGGTTCAGATTGCTAATAATTTGCAGATTAACCCAATATCTGCACATTAATGGAATTTTTCCACTTGACAGATTCCCTTTTAGTCAGGATTCCTGTCCAACATATATTTAAGGCTACTTTACACACTGCGATATCGGTCCCGATATCGCTAGTGTGGGTACCCGCCCCCATCTGTTGCGCGACACGGGCATATCGCTGCCCGTGCCGCACAACATCGCCCAGAGCCGTCACACATACTTACCTGTCCGGCGACGTCGCTGTGACGGGCGAACCGCCTCCTTTCTAAGGGGGCGGTCCATGCGACGTCACTGAACCGTCACTGAACCGCCGCCCAATCGCAGCGGAGGGGCGGAGATGAGCGGGACGTAACATCCCGCCCACCTCCTTCCTTCCGCATAGCGGCCGGGAAGCAGGTAGGGAGAGCTTCCTCGCTCCTGCGGCGTCACACGCAGCGATGTGTGCTGCCGCAGGAACGAGGAACAACCTCGTTACTGCTGAAGTAACGATAATTGGGAATGGACCCCCGTGTCGCCGATTAGCGATTTTTCACTGTTTTGCAACGATGCAAAATCGCTAATCGATGTCACACGCAACGGCATCGCTAATGCGGCCGGATGTGCGTCACGAATTCCGTGACCCCAACGACTCCGCATTAGCGATGTCGTAGCGTGTAAAGCCCGCTTTAGTAGTCACAGGACTTATAAAACAGATGATTGTGAAAGTCCACTATAAAAAAGTTACAACATAACCGACAAGTAGACTCTCTCCAATTTCTTACTTTTACATGAATAAATATATTTTCTATTCTCTTAGAAACTTTCCTGCTCTTTTCAACTCTATTTTGTTTCAGTGCTGGGAAGTTGGTTTATATTTCAAAGCACAATGTCAGGCTGTTTGAGAGAATAGCTTTGAAGTTATATTTGCCCTTTTCGTTACATGAGGGATCTCAAGTATAATGTACAGTAGTAAATACTATTCATTTCAGCTTTTTACTTTTTCGTCTAACATTCTTCACCAGAGATTTGCTGTAGGGATGGGAGAGAACTCCTTATAACCTGGGAGACATAGTTTGTCCTACTTTATAGAAACTGTAAAAAAAAAAATGTTGCAGATACTAAATTGGGTAATACCGCTAATTTCATTTCCCAAAAAAATTGTTTTGAAATGCCACAATTGTTTGATCTTTTTAAAGGTTGTCTTTTTTTAGATAACCCCTTTAAAGAAAATCAAGTGAAAAGTGCTATCAATATGCCCATTTATTATTATTATTATTATTTATTATTATAGCGCCATCAATTCCATGGCGCTTTATATGTGAAAGAGGTATACATAATAGGGACAAGTACAATAATCATAAACAATACAAGGCACAGACAGTTACAGCAGGAGAGAGGACCCTGCCCGCGAAGGCTCACAGTCTACAAGGGATGGGTGAGGGTACAGGACGTGAGGGTAGAGCTGGTTGTGAGGCGCTATATCAGACTTTATTACTATTATTATTATTATTTATTATTATAGTGCCATCTATTCCATGGCGCTTTACATGTGAAAGGGGTATACATAATAGGGACAAGTACAATAATCATAAACAATACAAGGCATAGACAGGTACAGGAGGATAGAGGACCCTGCCCGCAAGGACTCACAGTCTACAGAGGATGGGTGAGGGTACAGGACGTGAGGGTACAGCTGGTTGTGCGGCCCTATATCAAAGTGAGGATTACGGCAGGTTGTAGGCTTGTCGGAAGAGGTGGGTCTTCAAGTTCTTTTGAAGCTTGTCAAGAATTTAGGCCTCTTTTACACGACCATGCAAAACACACACATTTTGCAGGGTCAGTGGTGTAAGGGCATGTTTGTGTGCATGTGTGTTTGTGTGTGTTCAGCATGTGCTGTCAGTGTGCTATCCGTGTGGAATCCAGATAGCACACTGACAGCATGAACGTCTATACTTACCTGTTCATGGCACTGCTGTCTCTGGCACTGCTGCTGCTTCGGGGTCCACGGTGCAGTGAATATTCATGAGCATAATGAGCAGGGGTTAGAAGGAAGTGACAGCAGCGCCGAAGAAAGCAGCACTGGAGGCAGGTGAGTAATAAAAATCATTTTATTTCAAAGACACATGTTTTCTCCATTACGTCACACTGATATCACATGGATCACATTAGCGTGCAGACTGTGTGACATCCTTGCTGACGGACAAAAACGGACATGTCGCCATCTGGAGCAAACAAACAAACATATGCTCCCCATGGACATATGGTCTGTGTGAAAATTCGGATGTGTGTGCAAATTCATTGATTTTAATGGGTCTACCTGTGTCCGTGTCTCCGGTACGTATGGAAAAGTATGTCATATGTACCAAAAATACATACGCGTGAAGAATACCTTAGAAAGTATAAGATCACATCAGAGTCTAAAACTCAAAGATGGAGACATTAAAGAGCAGATGATCAAGTAATCAATATATTACATTCAAAGCCTTTCATAGGAATTACCGTGATATACAACACATCTCCTGCAGTGGCCACTGTAGGAAAAATGTATTGTCAGACAAGCATGATCAATTTTTCTGTATTCTGAAGGTTGTTGTCTCTAATGTTACTGAAATAAGGAAGGTTATGTGGAGTGATCAGAACAAATTTAGTTTTATGACCAAAAGTAATGCCATAGTATAAGTTCATAAATTTTTCTTATGGACATTTTGCTGCAAAATCCATATCTTCATATCATTAACAAACTGCTCTATATATCTTTTAGGCATCGGTTCCACTTGCATTTTGCACAGACGAGTGCAATCCGTGAAAACATCGGATTGCACTCGCATCAGTGCAAAACTATGGGGCAATGTCCATCTGCGATTGATTTCTCATGCCATATCAGCATGAGAAATCAATCGCAGCATGCTGTGTTTGGCAGCGAGTCTTGGCTCACATGCACCCATACAAGCCTATGGGAGTGTGTGAAACATCGCACTGCCCTCAGATGTCATCCAACTGCAGTGCGATGTATGCAGAGACAGGTCAGAGAGGAGATGGAGTAAGTGCTCCCTTCCTCTTTTCTGCAGCTGTGATCTGATCACAAGATCAGATCACAGTTGTATGACAATTAGCTGACACCCACAGCAGAGGGTCATTAGCGTATCGCTTCTGATTCTCTCTCATCAGAAGCTATGTGCAAGTGGAACTGAGGCCTTAAAGACAATCTAAATTTGTTATGTAGCCCTCACATTGAATTAATATGAAGCCATAGGCTTATTGAAACAGTTAGATTTATTCTGTATGTAACCAATGCTGATTTATTGATGATAGCAGAAATGCAAGAAACAGGTTTGTTCAGGATAAAACAGGCTACATGTTTTGACACTGAACCAGTGCCTTTCTCCGGCCATATTACAGTGCCAAAGAAGTGAAAATTTGAATTTCAAAAAGATCCACTCATATCTAATACAGACATATTTTCATGACTGTATATTCCTTAAAATGGGTTCTCTGGAATAGGTTTTCTCATAACCTGAAAATGTAATATAAAAAAATACATTACACTGTGCACTACAGATAAATTAAAGGACAAAGAAAATTAAATGTAAAGTTTCCAGTGCAAAAAGTAGTAATTCAGTATAATTAACAAAGCATACAGTTTTTTTCCACTCCAAAATCACAGCTAATCACTTGAAATTTTGCCCAAAATAAGACTGTTTGTTAATGGCCATGCTGATCAATTGAATGAGACATTTTTAACAACCGGTGTGTGATTTATTGTACTCCTAATCAATATAACTATTATAAGTACCATTATTATCGCTTCAATTGGTACTAGCTGAATTTGGCAAATACATATACATGAACATGATGTACAAAAAAATAGATAGATTAAAAACAATGGAAACAGCATTGCCCTTTGCAAAGAATTTAGAACTTTATTGGCCCATAGGTGTATCAGCAACGTCTCAATCCCTAAGGATGCTTGAGAAAGATCCTTAGGGATTGAAACGTTGATGATACACCTATGGGCCAATAAAGCTCTGAATTCTTTCTTTATTTTTGATCTATCTGATGGAAATTGAATAATTACCTGGAAGGCATTGAACCCATGATTTGTGAGTTTTCCAGTGTTGCTCGGTTTTCTGACTTATAGATAGATAGACAGTAGAGCTTAACAAAAAGATTATTAGAACCCTGGCCGAGCGGCCACATCAGTAGTGATCGGAGCTCTGTGACCCACAATTTGCAGTTTTCCAGTGCTGTCTTTGACTAATAAGTAGTGATGGGCGGACCAGAACTGTAACAGTCTGGATCCATGCGGGTTCTAAAGTACCCAAGCACTGACCCTGGACACAGAGTTTTCAGGCAACTCCGAGTAATGATCTAGGTCCGGCAACTCGGGTAATTAGAAAAAATAAATGAAAAATAAAGAAGAAAAGAGAAAGCAGGCACTATACTTATCAAGTCTTTCTCGCGGCTTTACTTTGCTTTCAGGGCTGCTCATACAACTTTCGGGGCCACTTATTATCCCTCATATATCCAGCGTCTCTCATTGGTTTCAGTCAGTTGCATTCCCACCCTGTGTGACAGCGTGTCTGACTGCAACCAATCAGAGGGGTTAATAATGAGATGAAAGAGAATATTTTTGTATTTTATTTCAGATAAATGATTTTTTCAGTGTTTTGTTTCTATTCACTTACAGTATTAGTAATGTGAGGTCTCATAGACCCTCTTCATTACTAATATAGGGTTTAGGAGAAGCTGTGAGCAGTCATTCACCCGTTATTACCCCTATTGCAACCGTACCAGGGCAATGGGGATGAGCCAGGTAAAGTTCCAGGATTGTTACATTGAATGGTTGCAATAAAACTGGACTGCTGTGATGCTGCAGGCTGCTATTTTTAGGCTGGGGGTCGCAATAATCATGGGTCTTCCCAGCCTGAATATATCAGCTTCCAGCTGTTGGCTATATCATAGCTGAATATCAAAATTGAGAGTGGGGAACAGGAAGCTAGTTTTCTAAAATATTTATTTAAATAATATTTTATAAAACCGAATGAGGTTTATCTGTTTTTGATAGACAGCCAAGATAAATGCATGGCTGGGGGCTTCAGCCTGTAGCCGTGTGCTTTATTTGTGCTGGGTATCATATTATGGGGGGGACCCAATACCAATTTTTTTATTTATTTACTTTTATACCAATAGAGACACACACCACCTCTGATTGGTTGCGGTCAAAGACGTTGTTACACAGGGTGGGTATGTGCAACCAATCAGAGCCGTGGGGACTGCCAGTGGGCAGGCGAAGCAGTACATATATATGAGGTTAATGTGTGGCCCTGGAAGTAGTGTTACAGCAGTGCAGGAGATTGGATCAGTATAACACGCTTGCTCTAATCTCGCTATCCCTTCTACCACCATTTTAAAGCGCCGCATTCTGGTCCCCATAGACATAAGCTTTCTGGCCAGATATCCAGGATCAATTCTGGGCCAGAACTGTTTTTATTTAAACCCGGTTAGGCCCGCCGATCTCGGGTTCCTGAGAATCCACCCATCACTACTAATGTGCCATTGTTAAGTCACGCAGTTCATCATGCTGTTGTGTGAGTTTGTGTATTTGTGGCAACTTTTTACAATGTATTTTGCAGTGTTTTTGGTGACTGTGACTAATTTTACTAAAGTAATATTTTAGACAAATCACACATGTAATCCTCCTGAAAAACAGCAAAAAAGAGACCCAAAATGTTATAGTCCTTATACATTGCCTTTATGCCAAGAGTGAAGGTTTTGGCTGCAGAAATGCAGAAAAAAATGCTGCGTAAGTGCCATTTATGAACATATCCTATGGCAGAGAAAACATGCCATGAATAAGAAATAATCACTCCAGGCATCAGACTGCGCTGATCAGAGATGAGTGGACCCTTTGAAGTTATTTTCACTGGATTCAGTTGGATTTTAGTTCAGCTTGGGACCTGGACTTGACCTGAACCCCTTTGGATGTCACTGATTTTGCAGTTTAGCTCTCAGCCTACATGCAGTCAGCCACAGAACATGTCCGGGGGAGGGAGAACGGGATTTTTTCTTTCTTTTTTTTTTTAAAAACACACATGGGATAACGCTGAATTAACCCCCAGTGAATGGCATTCCCACAATGCGCGTTATAAAAACTGAAAAGATATAGAAGAGGGGTGCAAATAGTGTCTTATCCAGTGATACTAGAAAGGGCTTAAACCTGGTGCAGTTGTGTTAAAGACACAACCACTAAAACCATGTAATTAGGATGGCTGCTGCAGAACCCATTAAGATAGCGATGAAGTGGATGGAAAAAAAGGATTAATCCGTGCTACCAGAAGAAGATCACTGAAGATCCATGGAGATTAAAACATCTGATTTGATTGTTCTACACGTTTCGAAGCTGTGTAACTTATTCAGGAACAAAATTAATAATGTACACTCATTAATGTACATTATTGATTTTGTTCCTTAACAAGGAGTCATACAGCTCCGAAATTAGTAGAACAGTAAAATCAGATGTTTTATTCTCCATCGATCTTCAGTGATCTTCTTCTGGCAGTGCGGATTAGCCCTTTTCTACCATCTACTTCAATTCAAACAATGCAAGTGGCTTTCACTGAGCCGAGCACTGAGCATACTCCATCACAGCGATGCTCACTTGAGGGATTTGCATACGTAAAACACCCGAACTCCAAACTCAAACACTGATTTTTTTGGAGAAAACTTAATTTTTGGTATGAGCACCGAACTTTACTGTTCGGGTCTGATCATCTCTAGTACTGATATAACTATGACCTGATGAAGAAAGCAAAATGCTGGACACATAGAATTAGCATCCAGCACGTATTACTGGGAAGTATATACACATGAAAAACAAATAAAAACTGAGAAAAATAAAGGCACAAGCTGCAAAATAAATATATATAGGGATCTAAAAATATATGAATAAAGATTCCAGACTTAAATGTAGGGCTCATGCACACAATTGCTTTTCGGTCCGACCTTTATCCATTCAAAAACAGAACACATTCAGACAAATGTTATTTAATGGGACACTGCTGGTGAATGATGTTTTCCACTAACCGATTTGGCCTGTGAAAAATTCTTTGTACCTATGATTTTCTTTTGAGAATATGATGGCTTTTGCCCAGTTAAGTTTTTGGGGCCATGGAAAACATCAGATTGCTCCCAGATGACATCCAAGAGTGGTCCAATTTTCACAGAATGACGTAATGGAAAAGGCAGAGATCCTTTGTTTTTCTCTCCATGTCCAAGAAAAAAATTATGCCACTTTGAGTAGACTTAAGGGGGCTTTACACGCAACGACATCGCTAACGAGATATCGTTGGAGTCACGCAATTCGTGACGCACATCCGGCCTCGTTAGCGATGTCGTTGCATGTGAAACGTACGAACGACTGCTAACGATCAAAATTACTCACCTAATCGTTGATCGTTGACACGTCGTTCTAATCCCAAATATCGTTGCTGTTGCAGGACGCAGGTTGTTCATAGTTCCTGAGGCAGCACACATAGCTATGTGTGACACCCCAGAAACGAGGAAAAACACCTTACCTGCATCCTCCGGCAACGAGGTGGGTGTCCCTTTCTTTCGGCTGCTCTCCGCCCCTCCGCTTCTAGTGGACGGATGCCGTGTGACGTCGCTGTGATGCCGCACGAACCGCCCCCTTAGAATGGAGGCGGTTCGCCGGCCACAGCAACGTCGCTAGGCAGGTATGTGTGATGGGTCCAAGCAATGTTGTATGCCACGGGCAGCGATTTGCCCGTGACGCACAACCGACGGGGGTGGTTGCTTTCACCAGCGACATCGCTAGCAATGTCGCTGCGTGTAAAGCAGCCTTTAGTCTGACCAGATTAATCAGACTTTTTTACTCGGATGTGTGAACCTACCATTGGCATAATGTTTTCATTTTAAGGTAATTGTTGACATATGGAACAATCATGGCAGAAGTGTCCATAGCGTTTAAGTAAATCTCAGCACTGGCAACAATAAAGGTCCAAGTGTTTATTGAATGGATAGGCGCATTCAGTCGTCTGACAGCCAGACAATATACAGATAAGAGCAAAAGAAACTATTTTTGAAGTTCTTAGAACTTATCAGCCGTCTGCGGTATTATGACAGACATGAAGTTGAATAGTGAGAATATTGTTCCTGACTGTGTGGATCACTTCTTTCTTTTCTTCTGCCAAGTTCTTTTGAACATAGTGTTGATATGAGCTATTATACATTCATCTTCTATTAATAGTCTTCTTTTAAATTATATTATCAGTTTTGTAAGAGATGAATAGGCGTAGATCCTACACATTACTTCGCACGAAAAAATACTGATTCAAGTAGGCTTCAAGTTTTAGATGGGTGTAGGCTGTAATTCTTTATCCAATGTATAATATTAAACATTTTAGCCAACTAGTTTCAAAATCAATGTACATTTTGAGGAGCCATATCTAAGTATTGCATCTCATTCTTATAGTATTCCTTCTATTAGGTCTCAATTAATGGCTAATTCAGTATCTATTACTTTTTTCCCACAGTGGGAAATAAACCTTTTTTTTTACAGTCATTTAGGAACATTATAAAGATATTACAAAAAAAGTACCACTTTTAATTTTCTATAGATAAAAAAATAAAATATTTTCAAATTTAAAATTCCTTACCCTTTCACCCATGTATGGTACCATGGGGTCAATGTGACCCCATGCAGACTGTACACCTAATGATTTTTTTTTCATAGTACCAGACAAGCGCTAAAGGAAGCCTGTCACCAGATTTGGTGACTATAAGCTGTGGCCACCACCAGTGAGCTCTTATATACAGCATTCTAACATGCTGTATATAAGAGCCCAAGCCACTGTGTAGAACGTAAAAATCACTTTATAATACTTACCTAAATGGTCACTGCGGTGGAGTTGGGTCATATGGGCGTCTCTGTTCTCTGGTGCCGGCGCCTCCTCTTTCGGCCATCTTTGTCATAGTCAGGTCAATATTCGAGGCTCAGAAATCCAGGAGAGCTTGTAATAAGTTCAGGGAGAATGCAGAGACATGGTCAGGTAAGGGTCCGAGGTCAAAAGGCAGAAGTTCATAACAGGAACAGGGAGCAGGTAGGGTGGAGTCAAAAAACAGTCTGAGGTCAGAAAACAAAGATCAGAACTTTAACAGAGACACAAGCCAACAGCACAACTGCCTAACTGGTATTCTGTTCCCAAACTTCTCTGATTATCTGTTACACTCAAAACTTTCAAATGGAACTTCAGAACCCATCACTTCAAGAAAGCTACAGCCTGAAATGACCCCATTGCCACCCCACCACTGTCGAAGCTACCACAACTCTCCACCCTTATGTCTAATTCCCCAGTATCCTGAAGACTGTAAGCCCACAAGAGTAGGCCCCTTTCCTCTCTGTTACAATCTTCCAATGTTGGTTTGTTTATTGTATTTTGTATATTGTATGTAAACCCCTTTTTATATATACACCTCAATGGAAATAATGGTATTCTAAAAATTAAAAATAATATTAACACTTAATTATCACTGGGTCCCAATGTAGCATAGCTGCTAGGAAAATTACCGGCAACTTACATAGCCAAGTTTTATTACATTTTCAGAATTAGTGGTTAAATGGTCTCTCTCTGCCTCTCTCCCTCTTCTTTCTCTCACTTTGTTCTCTCTCTTTCTCTCTCTTTTTCTCCCTCTCTCCCTCTCTCTCACTTTTCTCTCTGTTCTTAATACTTTCTAGAGATAAGTGAACCTTAGGCTCGAGGCTGTTTTCAGGCTCGGAAAATAGCGTAAAGATCACTCAATCAATCAAGTTGAGTATAGCGCTGTGCTCGAGTGTGAGTGATGCCCTGCATTGCGCACACTACGGTTAGTGTTTGAGCTGCTCAATTTTGGCTTACATTCATCATTCTCAGATGTATTATTCACAGAGAATATAAAAAACAACACAAACACTGTCCACCCACCTCCAGAAATGGTTTTTTTTTGGCCCACAGCAAAAAACGTCCGGAGGTGGGTAGGCAGTGTTTTTTTTTTTTCTTATTCTCTGTCAATAATACACCTGAGATTGCTGAATGTAAGTCAAATTTGAGCAGATCAAACACTAACCGTAGCACCAACAATGCAAGGCATCACTCAGACACGAGCACAGCGCTCTACTCACCTTGGTAATTTTCACATAATTATCTGAGCCTGAACCCCAAGCCTCAAGCCTAAGGTTCACTCATCTCTACTCCTCTCTCTCTAGTTCTCTCTCTCCTTCCATCTCCCCTCTCTCTTTATCTCTCTAGCCCTTTCTCTCTTTCTTCTCGCAGTTACAAACTTTGCAGTAATACAAATTACATTTTGGAGGAAAATGCAGAGAGGCCTGCTGTAATGACTGCCTGGATCAACAGACTCAGGGGGGATGTAATGGACAGACTAGAGGGAAGCCACTCACCAAGCAGGACCCCCAGAACCCTGAAACTCTTTAACCCCTATACAGGGATTTGGAATTACACAGGGCCCTGGAGATCACTACCTGTGGAAGGCTGCAGTCCGATGAGAGTAGTTGTCAGGCAGGGTCAAACCAGGAATAGTAGAACAGGGACAGAATCGGCAGACAAGGACCTAATCAGAAAACGGACCAGAGGTCAAATCCAGATCGGGCAGCGAGGTACAAAAACAGCAGGCAGAAGGGTAGTCAGAAAACATGCAGAAGTCGGCACACAGGAATCACAAAACAGAATAGGGCGGACCAGGAGCCAGGAAATCAGAACTATCTCTGACAGTGGTCATGTGACAGGAGGGGGAATAAGAAGGGTGTGGTGTCTTCCCATTGGCTGTAGCTGAACACTGGCAACTTCAGCTTTAAGACACACACCACCCACAGTCAGCCAGCGGTACTGCAGATCCCAAGATAACCCAGCCCAGTGGATGATGGGAGCCTGCGCCCGACGGTGCCGGTGGCATCGACTCCTCTCCCATCTCCAGCACCATCCATGGCAGGAACACGGCGTCGCCTGGGGTCGGAGCAGAAGTCGCTGGAGCAGACTTCGGCAGTGACGTAACACCTGCAAATTTGAATTTAAAATGTTCCATTCATCTCTAGCAATAGAAAATAAAAATATACTTATTCTCACCACTGTCCCCCCAGAACAGGTTGCCCTAGTTGAATCCTCAGTGTCAGGATTCAAGACCGATCTGATCGCGCTCCATCCTTGTCCACTGGCGGTTGTATTCAAACTCAAGATTGACCAAACCGGTGACAGAAGAACCAGATTTAATTTTTATGCCATCATAGACATCCGGAGGGATCTTCACTAGCCTCAGAACCTAAAGAAAAAATATTTATAAGACTGATAACCCCTTTATCTGAGCATAGGTTCCAAACTTATTTCATTTCCTGTTGCCTTTCTTATGTTTTTCATTCTGACTTCTTTAATAAATTAACATTTGTTTCACCTGTGACTGAAAAAGATAAGAACTGTCCTTACATACAGAACTAATCTTTTTTAATCACTAAGCCAGTCACAAATTGTGAGATTTCTCCCTGCCGGCTATAGCAATTATCACACTTGATAATGAAATCCGCAACTCCTACAGCGAGAAACAGATTTTTTTTTCTTTCTCCTTTTCATTTTTGTTTCCCATTTGATGGGTGACATTATGCAGGTTTCGTTTGTTGCCTTAAAGCTTTAAATCTTTACCATTGATTCAGCTAACAGGATGCAGGATACCTTCCATTAGCTAAACTGAATTGCAAATATTGGTTTGTTGCCACTCTATTCAGTAGGAGAGAGAGGTTAAAACATGTTGTGACATGGATCAGTGCTTTGCTGCCTGATTTATTGGGAACAGCGGGTGGCTAACAACCAAAATCTCAAATGGTATCTGTTAACAGTTTGCCAGGACAGACTTTTAATATGCAAGGCCAACAATGCATGCAGAGATTTATTCATTGTGATCCGTAAAAAGTATTCTGCAAAATGAATTGAATTTATTAATATTTACAACTTTTTCATTATTTAGAGAATGAACATAAAAAATAAAAGAAGCTCCTGTGAAACCTGTAATACATAAATTGTTTCATATTTTGTTTTACTGGAAATGTAGGCATTTTCTTGTTCATTTCTTGTATGCCTTATTATATCATTTACTACCAAGCTGTGTCTACTAACTAAATAAATGATCATTCTGAAAGTTATTAATGCAATATGTGTAGACTCTGTAGAGCATTGTATGAACTCCATTTAAAATATTTTTATGTAAAGTCTTGCAAAGGTTAAGTTGACTCTGAAAAGAAAGGATTGAGGTATAAAAGCACAAATAAATGTAATTTGACATCATTCAATTACTTCTGCAATGTTGAGTTATCTTAATCCTTTTAAAGAGAACTTGTCATCAGGAATATGCATGTGTTAAAAAGTAAAGAGATGGCCATAATGCACTGTTATACTGATTCAATAGATATCTTCATTGATTAAATCCGTATCCTGGTAGTTTTGTATTCAGCATTTGCAGTTTGCCATTCCTAAGCATTTGGTGCATTGGTGCGGGACCAATCCCCTGCCCCTCCGCTGCCTCTGGTGTCTTATCTTCCTTTTGATTTAAAGTTTGCTTCAGCGTTCTCTTCCTCCCTCTCCTGCCTCCCGCCTCCCTCCATCGTTCTCCCTCTCCCGCCTCCCTCCATTTTTCTCCCTCTCTTGCCTCCCTCCATCTTTCTCCCTCTCCCGCCTCCCGCCATCTTTCTCCCTCTCCCAACTCCCGCCTCCCTCCATCTTCCTCCCTCTCCTGTCTCCCACCTCCCTCCATCTTTCTCCTTCTCCCGCCTCCCGCCTCCCTCCATTTTCCTCCCTCTCCCGCCTTCCTCCATCTTTCTCTCTCTGCTGCCTCCCGCCTCCCTCCATCTTCCTCCCTCTCCCGCCTCCCACCTCCCTCCATCTTTCTCCATCTCCTGCCTCCCACCTCCCTCCATCTTTCTACCTCTCCCGCCTCCCTCCATCTTCCTCCCTCTCCTACCTCCCATCTTCCTCCTTCTTTCGCCTCCCTCCATTTTTCTCCCTCTCCCGCCTCCCTCCATCTTCCTCTCTCTCCCACCTCCCGCCTCCCTCCATCTTTCTCCATCTCCTGCCTCCCGCCTCCCTCCATCTTCCTCCCTCTCCCGCCTCCCGCCTCCCTCCATCTTTCTCCATCTCCTGCCTCCCACCTCCCTCCATCTTTCTCCCTCTCCCGCCTCCCTCCATCTTCCTACCTCTCCTACCTCCCATCTTCCTCCTTCTCTCGCCTCCCTCCATCTTTCTCCCTCTCCCGCCTCCCTCCATCTTCCTCTCTCTCCCACCTTCCACCTCCCTCCATCTTTCTCCATCTCCTGCCTCCCACCATCTTCCTCCCTCTCCTACCTCCCACCTCCCTTCATCTTCCTCCTTCTTCCGCCTCCCTCCATCTTTCTCCCTTTCCTACCTCCCACCTCCCTCCATCTTCCTCCTTCTCCCGCCTCCCTCCATCTTTCTCCCTCTCCTGTCTCCCTCCATCTTTCTCCCTCTCCCGCCTCCCGCCTCCCTCCATCTTTCTCCATCTCCTGCCTCCCACCTCCCTCCATCTTCCTCCCTCTCCCGCCTCCCACCTCCCTCCATCTTTCTCCATCTCCTGCCTCCCGCCTCCCTCCATCTTTCTCCCTCTCCCGCTTCCCTCCATCTTCCTCCCTCTCCCGCCTCCCTCCATCTTTCTCCATCTCCTGCCTCCCACCTCCCTCCACCTTTCTCCCTCTCCCGCCTCCCTCCATCTTCCTTCTTCTCCTACCTCCCACCTCCCTCCATCTTCTTCCTTCTCCCGCCTCCCTCCATCTTTCTCCCTCTCCCACCTCCCTCTATCTTCCTCCTTCTCCCGCCTCTCGCCTCCCTCCATCTTCCTCCCTCTCCCACGTCCCTCCATCATCCTCCCTCTCCCGGCTCCCACCGCTCGCCATCTTCCTCCCACTCCCACCTGCAATATTTCTCACGAGCCGCGCCTATGCTCTGGAACACACTAGCAAGAACAATTTGATTAATTCCCAACATCCACACCTTAAAACGGGCCCTAAAAACTTTTTTCTTTAGACTAGCCTATCACCTCACCTCCCTCAACTAACCATTCCTATTCTGCCCTTTAAAAAAAATTCTTCCACTTCTTGTCCAATGTATCTTCGGGTTGCAATCCTCTTCATGGACTTTTTTACACTCTGTGTCTGTACTTGAATAAATTCTGGCTGGCGACCGGTTCATGCAGCTGTATCTTAATCCGCTATTACATTGATGGCTGGAACATACAGTATATGACAAGCTCCACCCCAATGTTACCTTTTGTGCCTCCCCTTTTTTCTCATTGATTGCAAGCTTGCAAGTAAGGCCCTCACTCCTCTTGGAGTCTGTTCAATTTTGTTATTCTGTAATGTCTCATATTGTGTGTACATGTCCCCTCTGAATTGTAAAGTGCTGCAGAATATGTAGGTGCTATATAAATAAAAATATTATTATTACTAATATTATTATCAAAGCTGCAGACAGCACCTGTGCATATTGAGCTCCAGGAGGTAAGCGGAAAATGGCGCAGTTGGCAGTGCATGCGCAGATTTAGATCTTGATTCAATGTCAAGCCAAGATGTCAATCCACAAGTGCAAATGTCACTGTAACTGGTGACATATTGCTGAATACCAACGGGAAGTCAATTTGTGCATGCCCCTCCTGCAGCGCCATTTTACTGAAACTCGACACTTCCAAAGCAAACTTTAAGAAAAAAACAAGGACAAAAAGTGGAAAAATGTCCGCGCGTCTGTGCCAATAAAGAATTAATTCCAAATACGAGCAATGCAGAGGGGTTTATTCTATGCGTTTCGGAGAAAATCCTTCTCCTTCATCGGGAAATCCACCAATGTGGATTTTAGTGGATTTCCTGATGAAGAAGAGGGGTTATCTCCAAAATGCGTAGAATAAACCACCCTGCATTGCTTTTATTTGAAATTAATTCTTTATTGGCACAGACGCGCGGACGTTTTTCCACTTTTTGTCCTTGTTTTTTTCTTGCTTCCACCTCTGGCATGTGGAGTCTGCAGCAGCTGATACATGCTTTAATACTGGTTGTGTGTGACATAACCACCTCAGGCGAGTGGGTTTCATTAACCCTTACTGTTTTTATCCTGGTAAGACCCTATATGCGTTTTTGATATCCACATTTTTGTTACTAAAACGAACTTTAAAGCAGAAAGAAGATACAGACACCAGAGAAAGAAGACGGCCAGGGCAGTGCCGAAGAACCTATCCAAAGTCCAACCCCACAGTTCCACCCCAATAAACTGAAATATTATAAAACACAAACTTCATATGCTAATTAAGCAACAACCAGGATTAACAATATATAATTCATCAAGCACTATTTTATGAGTCAGAAACACAAAGAAATAATGCCAAATAATTTCTCCCTCAACATTAGATCATGAATTCTACTCCCACTAATCATATATCCAACCAAAAAAATGGAGTAACACATCCACTAAAATATAATCTTTTATTTTAAATTCTATTAAAATCAGTATTTATCAACAACATTGCATAGGCCTAACTATAAAGGACATTTTAAACAAAATTCTCACTAGTAGGGGGGAAATCCTGAAAGAAATCTCATTCACGGGGTAAGTACCTGACTAAACAATATCAATCTCAGAGTGGGATGAGAGAGAGTATATATACCATATTACCGTTAAATTAGTCCCAGTGGATCTACCCCTATCAACAACCCACACAGTAAAGTATGGGAAATATTAGAATGTCAGCTAACTCATATTAAGAGAGGAGGGCCTCTCAGAGAGCCCCAGCAACCTCAACGTGCGTTTCATCTATCGTGGCTTTCTCAAGGGAACAACCAGGATGCAGATTTCTTTAATGAAATCTGCATTGGATTATTATCACCGCGTCACTATGGACATATCTTTACAATATTATGCATAATTCTGATGATAGGTTCTCTTTAAGTGGGATGGTAAATTATGAGATTGGTGCTTTGAGAGTGATGATAACTTTTACTATGTCTTTAGTGCAACCCAGATAATCATAATAACTCTGAAATTCTCATAAAGCTGTCCCTCTAATAATGTCAAAGTGTCCCTGTAATACCAATCATGGTCTTTCTTCTAAGCACTCAAAAAGTTAGGGTAAAAATAATATCAAACACTGTAAAATGATAAAGCTGCTTAATGCATATAGTCTATGTATCCTAAAATAACCTTATCTATGAAGTCTCAGCAGTTGTTTTCACTACCAGCAGTGTTCACGAAATAATGGCAGTCATAACTTACCTGTGTAGGAATCACCAAAGAAAAGTGTGTTGCACGCTAACACCCAATCCCATCATGGCTATGCAATTTGCAAAGTAGATTACCAATTAAATTAGTATTTTATTGGCTGCACTATAAAAATAGCATAGAATGCCAGGGCATTCATTGAAAGTGTGTTTTGTGCAACAACTATGGGCTCTTCCATCTATACGATAGGGCTCATTGCTGTGTGAACATAATATTTCTATAGGAGCTACCCATATAAATATAGAAGGAATTGCACTAGAAACAAAGGACCCATTTACACAGAACCATATAACTGCCGATAGGGAACTTAGCAGACCAAACCCAAACAATGCACACTAGTTGATTTATGCTTTAACATTTAGTGCATATAGGCTGCCATTTTTCTCTGCAGCTCGAGTCCTGTTTACACTGGATGATGCAGCGCACGCTGGACAAAAAATTATTTCACCTGAAGATCAATCATTTTGCTTGGTCAACAGGTGATCGCCAGCCTGTTTATACAACAAAAGAATCGTGAAACAAGCATATTTTACAATTCTTGTTCATAATTGTCTTGCAGTGTAAATGTCCCTTAAATTTCCCAATTTGGAACTTTTTATACACCGTGTAGGAATTAACAAAATTATAGATGTTTAAATAGCACAAAAAATCAAGATTGTTAAATACAAGGCAGTAAATCCAATTTTTACACAAAATATACTATCAATGCGTATACATAAAAAATACCTGAATTAATTTTTAAAATTCAGAAAATACTATCCCACAAACCGTGAACATATACAAACTCATACAATCATAGACTATGGAATATCTCGGGTAAACAAACTCCCATCCAATATCACATATAGGAAGTTTTACTATCCAATGATGGTGTTAATTAGGCAACAGTTCTAAATCAACCCTCAAAAAAACCTTGTCCACTACCTGAAAATGGAGATATAACTGACGTTACACACACACTAGGGTTCTAGTAGTGCCTCCATTCCATGATGGCTATCCTTCAAATACTGCCCCTGATCTCCCTTAACAATTATAGTATAATATACCTGAACTAATGTATATACATAACCAGCGTTGGACTGGATACCGGAGGAATCTCCAGTAATGAGGTACCTGCATTGCACTCCGGAGCTCTCACCTGAGCTCCGACGTGCAGCCTAGACTGAGCTGCGAGCGCCGAGTGATTGATTCCCTGGCGATTGAGGTTCAGTTCATGACAGCTGCGGACAGGCCGGGGTGATCTCCGGAGTTCAGGTTAGAGCACCGGAGATCACCCCGGCCTATCTGTAGCTGGCATGAACTGAACCACAATCGCCGGGCAATCAATCACTCAGCGCTCGCGGCTCAGTCTAGGCTGCACATCATTGCTCAGGTGAGAGCTCCGCAGTGCAATGCAGGTACCTGAATCCAGGCCTGGCATTACTGGAGACTCCTCCGGTAGCCAGTCCGATGCTGTACATAACGCTCAGTTTAAGATAGATTATTAATGACAATAGTCACTTATCTTATGGGAGTGTTCAGGGCAGCATCTTCATCATATTTTCATTAGCGCATAGTAACACCCATGTATACAACAGTCATCATAATTAATGGAAAAAATTCCAAGCTCAACGCGTTAAACCCACTTATATACTGGGGTTCATCAGCTGACGAAATTGAGGCACAATCGCTTTTATGTTCCTAAGCTGCACATATGGCAGTACATGTCACTTCAGGATGGTGCACGTGGCAAACTGAGCGTTATGCATATACATTAGTATATTATGCTATAATTGTTAAGGGAGATCAAGGGCAGTGTTTGAGGGACAGCCGTCATGGAATGGGGGCACCACTTGAACCCTAGTGTGCATGTAACGTCAGTTATATCTCCATTGACAGGTAGTGGACAAGTTTTTTTGAGGGTTAATTTAGAACTATTGCCTAATTAACACCGTCACTGGATAGTAAAGCTTCCTATATGTGATATTGGATGGGAGTTTGTTTACCCAAGATGTTCCATAGTCTATGATTGTATGTGTTTGTATATGATCATAGTTTGTGGGATAGTATTTTCTGAATTTTAAAAATTAATAAAGGTATTTTTTATGTATACATATTTAAGGTAGATTTTTTGTAAAAATTATAATTGTGCAAATAAATTTGCCTGGTAATAAAAAGGTTTCTTTGTCTCCTTTCTTCATGGTTTCAACAACAAGGCAACTTATTTTAAATGTCTCCAACAGAATCGTTTTCAATATGTTTGTCATTATACTAAATGGCAAAAGACACTTTAATATCATCATTTACAAATTGTTTTATTTTCTACTTCATAAATATCTGCACATCGTATACCCATTTACAATCAATGGGGCAAATAGCCTTTGTAATAATACTTTTATATTCATAGAATCTTAAGGGTACTTTACACGCTGCGACATTGCTGAAGCGATGTCGTTGGGGTCACAGAATTCATGACGCACATCCGGCCTTGTTAGCGATGTCTTTGCGTGTGACACCTAAGTGCAATCTAAAAAGGTTGCAAAATCGTGCAAAATCGTTAATCGTTGACAAGCTCCCCTGTTCCCAAAAATCGTTGCAGCTGCAGGTACGATGTTGTTCGTTGTTCCTGCGGCAGCACACATTGCTATGTGTGACACCGCAGGAACTAGGAACCTCACCTTACCTGCGGCCGCCGGCAATGCGGAAGGAAGGAGGTGGGCGGGATGTTACGTCCCGCTCATCTCCGCCCTTCCGCTTCTATTGGGTGCCCGCTTAGTGACGTCGCTGTGACCTCGAACGAACCGCCCCCTTAAAAAGGAGGCGGATCGTCAGCAACAGCGATGTCACTAGGCAGGTAATTCCGTGTGACGGGGACAAGCGATGTTGTGCGCCACGGGCAGCGATTTGCCCGTGACGCACAACCGATGGGGGAGGGTATGCACGCTAGCGATCTCGCTAGCGTGATCGCAGCGTGTAGAGCGGCCTTTAGTTTGACATTTTTTTCTATAACAGTGAGACACCAATTTCCAAAAGTCACATTTTATGGAAATCCTAAACAGCTCAACATTGTAGTTTTGTCTGTCTAGCTGTCAGATAGGAAGAATAAATATTTAACAAGCATTACAGTAAATAATATTACTTAGTGATATACATTTTATTTTCAAAGTGTCTTAGCTAGAGACTTCACCTTTATTCTCCAAGGACCTGACACCAAACAACCTAAATTATCAAGTGCTACTTGAACTTATGATTAATGGAAGTTAACACTATCCAGAGCTATACACTATGTATCAGCCATTAGCTGGTTATATCCCTCAGATCACATTCACTTCAATGGGAACTTATTTGGAGTACTTATTTGTAGCAATCTGATATTGAACACCTATCCTAAAAATGGGTAATTATTATAGATGAACGGATATGACAAAATTTGAGTTTGCGAGAATGCGTGGATTTTCCAAGGAGATATAATCTGCAGTTATTCTCTGTTAATTGAATGTACCTTATTATGCTGTGGGGTCTTTTTAGGCCCCAAAGCAAAGGTAATTTAAGATATAAAAAAATATATACTCACCTTTTGGGCCCCTCCACTCTATGCCATCCCCCGTCCAGTCTGGATCACCAGATCTCTTCATGTTATCCTGGGACTTTGGGCTCTGATGAGGCCTAATCTTTTTCTGCACAAGCGCTTCTACGGTAACATGGATACATCTCAGGCCTTACCAGGGTTGGAAGTCCCAGCTTAGCACAAAGAGGCCCGGAATGTCAGTACTTGGCGGTGGTAATAAGATGATGTGCAGGGGGATATAGAAAAATGGTGGGGTGACAAAGGTTAGCAAAAGGTAAGGTAAGTATGAATATTTTTTGTTTTCTAAATTGTATGTCCAATATGCTGTAAGGCTGGGGACAGTATAAGCATTTTTTTTAACCCTTTGATAGTCTGTTATGGTTTTGCAAAATTTTGGCCAGCCGGCCTCTATTTTCCTGAATCTACACTGAAGTGAATCACAAAAAGTCTGCATTTTGCTTTTGAGTATAATTCAATTGTACTTGAATAAATATTCTGTCACAACCCATTAAAGCCATTGGCAATACAATGAATGTTGGAGAGTTTCTTTCTCTCTTGTGCAAATGCTTGAGATATACAATATTCATTCTGCATCTCAAGCGTTAACATTAGGGATGATCGAATACTTCGATTATCCAACTTCGCGAATAATTTCCGAATACCTCGCCGCTATTCGACTATTTGTCAATATTCAATGTGCAATGTAAGTCTATGGGAAACCCGAATAACAACTATTTGGAACTATTTAGGCTTCCCATAGACTTACATTGCGTGTCGAATAGCGACGAGGTATTCGGAAAATATTTGCAAAGCCGGATAATCGAAGTATTCGATCATACCTAGTTAACATCTTTTAGAATGTCTTCAGAAATTCTTTGAACTCAAGTTGGTGCAAAATAATGCAAATTTCGAAAGGCTTATTTTGCTCCATTGCTGCCATTGGACTTAGATGTGTTGATATTTTTGCAAATAAGCATCGCCGCTTCATTCTCTAAATCATTATCCAATTTTCTGCTTTATATTGTGCTAGTTTGTGCAGTGTATTGAAATATTTGTCACACTGTGAATCAACAATATACTGCCAGAAAGAGTACAGTGATATTACGCCTTAAAGACTGTGCTCTCTCGTGACACAGTGTACGGTAACATATTCAGAATCATTACCGAAAGTAATGCGGCAACAATTATTCCAAACTTAAGTATATTTAATGTTGTGAAATAGCACAATATATTTTCTTCCACTTCTAAGGGGCAGTGATAAATGTACTTGGATCAGACGTGTGCAAATTATTAATGTCATTTTTAGAGGCCCTGGTTATTTTACCTGTCAGCTACTGTAGCTCTATTTGGCTCAGTACTGAAACAGAATGAACTGGAAATGGTCATATAATTAGAAGATTATACAGTTTCCTCTGGATAGATTTCTGGAATTTTTACTTCTTCATGCTCCAGACTATAACACATACATAACACAGGCCTGTCTGCAAGGGTTAAAAATGTTTGTAAAATAAGAGGTAACTTGAATAAGCTTTTAATTTCTAGACACAGTAAAAATATCAAAAACGTTCCATCATGTACAGTTTTTTTTTACAAACACTGAATCCATAGGCTTTGTCTTGCACAATAATTTGACCCCTTTCAGTGACCTTTGGTGGATGATTATGGTGTCATTAGACTGGTTAGAATTTAATAGACGCAGTGCTGCAATTAGCTGCTGTGGGCAGAGGAGATTTTCTCAACTAAGCTTCACATAAAGTGCCCATGCTTTTTTGTGTGAGAGAGAGAACTAAAGGTCCAGTCACACTAAGCAACTTACCAGCGATCCCAACAACGATAGGGATCGCTGGTAAGTTGCTAGGAGGTTGCTGGTGAGATGTCACACTGCGACGCTCCAGCGATCCCACCAGCAACCTGACCTGGCAGGGATCGCTGGAGCGTCGCTACACGAGTTGCTGGTGAGCTCACCAGCAACCAGTGACCAGCCCCCAGCGCCGCGTGGAAGATGCTGCGCTTGGTAACTAAGGTAAATATCGGGTAACCAACCCGATATTTACCTTGGTTACCACCGCACAGAGCTACACGTGCAGAGAGCAGGGAGCAGCGCACACTGAGCACTGGCTCCCTGCTCTCCTAGTTACAGCACACATCGGGTTAATTACCTGATGTGTGCTCACTGTGCTGCAGCTAAATGTGCAGAGAGCAGGGAGCAGCGCACAATGCTTAGCGCTGGCTCCTTGCTCTCCTAGTTACAGCACACATCGGGTTAATTAACCCGATGTGTGCTGCAGCTAAATGTGCACAGAGCAGGGAGCAGCGCACACTGCTTAGCGCTGGCTCCCTGCTCTCCTAGTTACAGCACACATCGGGTTAATTAACCCGATGTGTGCTGCAGCTACATGTGCACAGAGCATGAGCCGGCACTGACAGTGAGAGCGGCGGAGGCTGGTAACAAAGGTAAATATCGGGTAACCAAGGACAGGGCTTCTTGGTTACCCGATGTTTACATTGGTTACCAGCCTCCACAGAAGCCGGCTCCTGCTGCCTGCACATTTAGTTGTTGCTGTCTCGCTGTCACACACAGCGATCTGTGCTTCACAGCAGGACAGCAACAACTAAAAAATGGCCCAGGACATTCAGCAACAACCAACGACCTCACAGCAGGGGCCAGGTTGTTGCTGGATGTCACACACAGCAACATCGCTAGCAACGTCACAAAAGTTGTTCGTTAGCAGCGATGTTGCAAGCGATGTTGCTTAGTGTGACGGGGCCTTAAGATAAGACTCATCAATATAACCAAAAGTTGGCCAACGAGAACATCTTAGCAACCTTGACTTAAGAACATAGTTGCGGAAAGTTTAGTTGATCTCACTAAAGTTCTTCAGCACCACTCCAAAAATAAGCTTGGACTGATGAAGCAGTTTGTGAAAGTTCTACCTAAAGAAGAATAGACTTTTAAAAACCTGTATACCAAGTTTTAGGGATAGTCTAAAGCAAAACTGAAGAAAGGCATTTGTGTGGGTCCGGATAGTCAGAAACTCATGAAGGATAATAGGTTCAAAATAAAAACGAAAGCTGTTGAGAAAAGGGCATTGCATTCTTTTAAAGAAGTTGTGGAGAAATTTCTAGGTAGTAACCAAGATCTTTAATTTAAGTCATTTGTGGAGAAAATGCTGAAATGTTTCAAAGTCTTGGGTTGTCTGATGAATTTGAAGCTACAATTTTTACATTCCCATTTGGACAACTTTCCTGAAAACATTGGTGTTGTTAGCGAAGAGCAAGGAGAAAAATATCATCAGGATATCAAGGAGATGGAACGATAATACCAAGGTAGATGGAATGTTAACATGATGAGGGACGACTGCTGGACACTTCACAGAAAAGATCTGCAGCCCTTCTGTAAGAAAAATGGTATCAAGAAAAGCTTGTAAGAGTAAAAGAAAAAGTACAAGAATTCATTTCCCATAAAGTTGGTATATATATATGTAGATATATATATAACCACGTGCAGAATTATTAGGTAAATGAGTATTTTGATCACATGATACTTTTTATACATGTTGTCCTACTCCAAGCTGTATAGGCTTGAGAGCCAACTACCAATTAAGCAAATCAAGTGACGTGCATCTCTGTAATGAGGAGGGGTGCGGTGTAATGACATCAACACCCTATATAAGGTGTACTTAATTATTAGGCAACTTCCTTTCTTTTGGCAAAATGGGTCAGAAGAGAGATTTGACGGGCTCTGAAAAATCCAAAATTGTGAGATGTCTTGCAGAGGGATGCTAGCAAAAACTGTGGAAAGAAATCGCACATAGGGTTTTAACTGATAGATATAGGTGCAGGGAATAGGACAGGTACTCACCTGCTTCAGTTGTGACAGGCACAACTCCTTGTCAGCATGGAATAAATGAATAAAAGTGGTCAGCTGCAGCCCCGATGTTGCAATAAGATGGGGGATGATCAAAAGAAATCGGATTAAATGCTGCGCTAAAAACCACAATCCAAAGATATATCGTGAATTCCTTTTCTTTATTTTCACAGGTCAAAAGTCAGAAAGGAACAGCATCAGCATCATGATGTTGTTCCTTTCTGACTTTTGTCCTGATGAAGAAGGTGGAGATGCCTTTCAAACGCGTTGACCTGTGAAAATAAAGAAAAGGAATTCACGATATATCTTTGGATTGTGGTTTTTAGTGCAGCATTTAACCCGATTTCTTTTGATCATCCCCCATCTTGTTGCAGAGGGATGCAGCAGTCTTTAAATTGCCAAACTTTTAAAGTGTGATCACCGAACAATCAAGCGTTTCATAGAAAATAGTCAACAGGATCGCAAGAAGCATGTTGGGTAAAAAAGGCACAAAATAACTGCCCAGGAATTGAGGAAAATCAAGCGTGAAGCTGCCAAGATGCCATTTTTCCACCAGTTTGACCATATCTCAGAGCTGCAACATTACTGGAGTATCAAAAAGCACAAGGTGTGCCATACTCAGGGACATGGCCAAGGTAACGAAGGCTGAAAAACGACCACCTTTGAACAAGAAACATGAGATAAGATAAAACGTCAAGACTGGGCCAAGAAATATCTTAAGACTGTGTTTTCAAAGGTTTTATGGACTGATAAAATGAGAGTGACTCTTGATGGGCCAGATGGATGGGCCAGAGGCTGGATCAGTAAAGGGCAGAGAGCTCCACTCCGACTCAGACGCCAGCAAGGTGGAGGTGGGGCACTGGTATGGGCTGGTATCATCAAAGATGAACATGTGGGACCTTTTCGGGTTGAGGATGGAGTGAAGCTCAACTCCCAGACCTACTGCCAGTTTCTGGAAGACAACTTCTTCAAGCAGTGGTACAGGAAGAAGTCAGTATTGTTCAAGAAAACATGATTTTCATGCAGGACAATGCTTCATCACATGCATCTGACTACTCCACAGCGTGGCTGGCCAGTAAAGGTTTAAAAGATAAAAAAAATAATGACATGGCCCCTTTGTTCACCTGATCTGAACCCCATAGAAAGCCTGTGGTCCCTCATAAAATGTAAGATCTTCCGGGAGGAAAACAGTACACCTCTGGGAGCAGTGTCTGGAGGCTGTGGTGGCTGCTGTATGCAATGTTGATCGTAAACAGATCAAGCAATGACAGAATCTATGGATGGTCGGCTGTTGAGTGTCATCATAAAAAAGGTGGTTATATTGGTCACTAATTTTTGTTTTTGCATGTCAGAAATGTTTATTTCTAAATTTTGTGCATTTATATTGGTTTACCTGGTGAAAATAAACACGTGAGATGGGAATATATTTGATTTTTATTAAGTTGCATAATAATTCTGCACAGTTTTCTGTTTAACAGTTAACACAGTTAATGCAATAATTAATAATTCTGCACAGTTAATTCTGTTTGTTACCTGCACAAACAGATATCCTCATAAGATAGCCAAATCTAATAAAAAACACTCTAACTTCCAAAAATATTAGGCTTTGAAATTTATGAGTCTTTTGGGTTGATTTTGAACATAGTTGTTGATCAATAATACAAAAAAATCATCTAAAAAACCAACTTGCCTAATATTTCTGCACACGGTGTATGTATATATATATATATATATATATAAAACGTTGAATACATTTTGGATAAAAAAAAAGACTTTTCTTGTTTATCTTGCTTCTACATACTTTCCCGGGGGTTTTGTTCAAAATCCACGACCCTCACGAAGAAGCCCCTGGCGAAACGCGCGTTAGGGTATCTATATTCTCCATCTGTAAGCTCCATGCACTTTATTTCGGCTGCCTGACACTGGGTCGTATGGCTGCCTGTGTATACTCCGGCCTCCTTATTCTTTTATGGCTGCATCCTTGAACCTTGGGCTAATGTAATAATATCTGCTTTTCCCAGGCCTCTATACACTTTTGTGGCAGCATATTTGTACATCGGGTTGGTGCAATATTATTAGTTTTGCTGCTACTATAACTCCTTGGTTTGGTGTTCTGGGTCAGTGCAATAATTTCTATATAATCCCTGGCCCCTTGCTCTTTTGTAGTTACATATGTGAACATCGGGCTAATGCAATACTAATTGTCCTGTTGCTGCTATAACTTCCTTTTTGGTGTTCTGGGTCAGTGCAATAATTTCTGTATAATCCCTGGCCCCTTACCCCCTTTTTGGCTACATATGTGAACATTGGGCTAATGCAATACTAATTGCTTTGTTGCTGCTATAACTTTCTGTTCAGGTGCTCTGGGTCAGTGCAATAATTTTTGTATAATTCCTGGCCCCTTACTATCTTGTGTGGCTACATATGTGAACATTAGGCTAATGCAATACTAATCATCCTGTTGCTGCTATAAACCATTGTCTTCGGTGTTTTTGGGTCAGTGCAATAATCACTGTGTAACTTTTTGGTTTTTTACGCTTTTAGTGGCAGCACTTATGGAATCCCGGGCTAACGCAATATCATTTGTTCTGTTGCTGCTATAACTGCTGATCTTTCGGTGTTTTGGGTCAGTGCAATTAAATTACTACTTTTTTGCTGCTATTTCACTTTTGGGTTGGTGCAAAAAATATATATATTGGCAGTGCCACTTTATACGTTTTTAGTGTGTTATTTGCATTACAACCCAATTAGTGTATACCATCCACCTTTTTGTTTTTTACACAAGTGAAATTGTACTATACATCTGATTCATAGCCGTATATATTGCCTGAAGAGGAGAGCTGTATTTATATTCCATTCTGAAAACCCCCAGTGGTCAAAAAAATATATAGATTTTTATATTATCAGTTTTCTGGAGATACAATTGTGTTTTTAGGTAGCCTATGGATGGAAAGAATTTTCATGGTATATCCCCTTTCATTTTATTTTTGTCTATGTTTTTTCTTTGTTGATGAATTTTTTCAATAAAAATATATTATTTGATTCTAGTTCTTTATCTACTCTGTTCTTTATAGGTTTTTGTTCTTATTTCAGAGTTAGTTAAATATATGATTTGGCCATTTATTGGATCAGTAAAGGGCAGAGAGCTCCACTCCGACTCAGACGCCAGCAAGGTGGAGGTGGGGCACTGGTATGGGCTGGTATCATCAAAGATGAACATGTGGGACCTTTTCGGGTTGAGGATGGAGTGAAGCTCAACTCCCAGACCTACTGCCAGTTTCTGGAAGACAACTTCTTCAAGCAGTGGTACAGGAAGAAGTCAGTATTGTTCAAGAAAACATGATTTTCATGCAGGACAATGCTTCATCACATGCATCTGACTACTCCACAGCGTGGCTGGCCAGTAAAGGTTTAAAAGATAAAAAAAATAATGACATGGCCCCTTTGTTCACCTGATCTGAACCCCATAGAAAGCCTGTGGTCCCTCATAAAATGTAAGATCTTCCGGGAGGAAAACAGTACACCTCTGGGAGCAGTGTCTGGAGGCTGTGGTGGCTGCTGTATGCAATGTTGATCGTAAACAGATCAAGCAATGACAGAATCTATGGATGGTCGGCTGTTGAGTGTCATCATAAAAAAGGTGGTTATATTGGTCACTAATTTTTGTTTTTGCATGTCAGAAATGTTTATTTCTAAATTTTGTGCATTTATATTGGTTTACCTGGTGAAAATAAACACGTGAGATGGGAATATATTTGATTTTTATTAAGTTGCGTAATAATTCTGCACAGTTTTCTGTTTAACAGTTAACACAGTTAATGCAATAATTAATAATTCTGCACAGTTAATTCTGTTTGTTACCTGCACAAACAGATATCCTCATAAGATAGCCAAATCTAATAAAAAACACTCTAACTTCCAAAAATATTAGGCTTTGAAATTTATGAGTCTTTTGGGTTGATTTTGAACATAGTTGTTGATCAATAATACAAAAAAATCATCTAAAAAACCAACTTGCCTAATATTTCTGCACACGGTGTATGTATATATATATATATATATATATATATAAAACGTTGAATACATTTTGGATAAAAAAAAAGACTTTTCTTGTTTATCTTGCTTCTACATACTTTCCCGGGGGTTTTGTTCAAAATCCACTTGTGATGGTTAAAAATATAATTGTTTATTGAATTAAAGGCATAAGGCAGTGATATTTTGCGGATCTTTGTAGAAAGATTTTGGTATAAAAAAACCTTCCTTATATTTAGTTGGAAGGGATTTTGAGTTCATAGAGACTTGTGAAGTGTCACTTCAAGTTGATAATCTTGTGATGGATAATTATGGTAAGTAAAAATGAGATCTGTAGGAATTTCCAGAAAAAAGTAAGATTTGCAGAATTTGATTTCTTTTAGATATTATTGGTTCAAATTAAAGCAAAAATGTGTCCATCCCAGCCATCATTTTATTGGATGTTGAGGGTTTGAAAAGAATTAAACAATAATCTATTACTGACTTATCCTTGGCACTTTCCACAACACTTGCACAACTTCTGGTCCAGCCGATTGGTTCATCTGTATTGTATCTTTTTGTTTGCGTGCCTTCAGCACTGTTGCATCTTCTTAACATTCATTTTGTCTTAAACATGTGCATCACACCCAATGTAATGGATTGAAGACTAATGAAGAATGGTGCTGCCAGAGGCCCGGAAACAAGAAAAGATTGAAGAAAGGACAGAAAGACAAAGCAGACATTCAAAGGACCAGAAGCAACAGGAGAGTTATGGGTAGAATTAAAGATTAAAAAGGGATGAGTATAGGAGGTTTTTTTTTCTTCTACCCTTCTCAGAAAATCACATTAACTGGATAATGTTGAGCAAATTCTTCCGAGTTTGAATTTTACAAGATTCACACACCTCTAATGGTAACTATTATGCACTATGATTACTCTACTGTGTTATTTAAGGTAATATTATGCAGTAATTGCACTATATACATTTTCTAAATAAATCGATACAGCCAAATATATTCTGGAATAAGCTCGATTGTATACCCTGTTAGGATGGTCTTAAATCAGACCTTTAAATATATTGGATGGTAGTCAATTCGGAGGATGGGACTGCAGTCATAGGTAATCAACGCAGACTCAATGATCAGTCTGGGTAGAAGCAAAAAAATTGAGAAAACTTTGAAAGTGTCCGCAAAGTACAGTGGCAAAATCCATCAAACGCTACAAAGAAACTGGCTCACATGAGGAAAGCCCTAGGAAAGGAGTCACCTCTGCTGTGGAGGATAAGTTTATCTGAGTCACCAGCCTCAGAAATTGCAGGTTAACAGCAGCTCAGATTAGAGACCAGGTCAATGCCACACAGAGTTCTAGCAGCAGACACATCTCTAGAACAACTGTTAAGAGGAGACTTTGTGCAGCAGGCCTTCATGGTAAAATAGCTGCTGGGAAACCACTGCTAAGGACAGGCAACAAGCAGAAGAGACTTGTTTGGGCTAAAGAACACAAGGAATGGACACTAGACCAGTGGAAATCTGTCCTTTGGTCTGATGAGTCCAAATTTGAGATCTTTTGATCCAACCACCGTGTCTTTGTGCGACGCAGAAAAGGTGAACGGATGGACTCTACATGCCTGGTTCCCACCGTGAAGCATGGAGGAGGAGGTGTGTTGGTGTGGGGGTGCTTTGCTGGTGACACTGTTGGGGATTTATTCAAAATTGAAGGCATAATGAACCAGCATGGCTACCACAGCATCTTTCAGTGGCGTGCTATTCCATCCGGTTTGCATTTAGTTGGACCATCATTTATTTTTCAACAGGAAAATGACCCCAAACACACCTTCAGGCTATGTAAGGGCTATTTGACTAAGAAGGAGAGTGATTGGGTGCTTTGCCAGATGACCTGGCCTCCACAGTCACCAGACCTGAACCCAATTGAGATGGTTTGGGGTGAGCTGGACCGCAGAGTGAAGGCAAAAGGGCCAACAAGTGCTAAGCATCTCTGGGAACTCCTTCAAGACTGTTGGAAAACCATTTCCGGTTACTACCTCTTGAAGCTCATCAAGAGAATGCCAAGAGTGTGCAAAGTAGTAATGAAAGCAAAAGGTGGCTACTTTGAAGAGCCTAGAATAGAAGACATATTTTCAGTTGTTTCACACTTTTTTAAGTATTTCATTCCACATGTTTTAATTCATAGTTTTGATGCCTTCAATGTGAATCTACAATTTTCAGAGTCCTGAAAATAAAGAAAACTCTTTAAATGAGAAGGTGTGTCGAAACTTTTTGTCTGTACTGTACACACACACACACACACACACACACACACACACAAGGCTGGGGTGGCATGCTATAGCCAAGGTCCACTTAGCAAATATGATATCTAATGTCACATGTGGTACAATAAAAAGACCACCAAAAAGAAACAAAAAAATGAATAAAGCAAGAGGGTTACCAAAATATAAGTTATAAGATCACATAAGACATATGTCACAAATACTAAAAAGTAATAAAAAGGTATGGCAATGACCCTACCAATAATTCCTTATGGAGGTTAAAGTAAAGGAGTTGCTCTGGGCATGCAATAGGCAAAATATCATTTAATAAACTATGTCCAAGAAAAATGTAGATAGGCCCTTAATTATTAAAGCTTTTATCCCAGAAAACTGGGTCAAAAGGCTTTGAAAAGTCACAACATGTTTTTTTAATGTAAAAATGCGAAACAATTTTGCAAATTTTTACACAATTTTTGCCCAGCTCCGACAAAGTAGGTGGAGATTGATTGGGACAGGATTTGGACGGGGCATGGCTATCCCTAATCGTCAATCAACCGACACCGGTCTGGATGAGTCCAGGCCATAGTGCCTAAAAAATAAATGTTATTATTTGAGATTTGCAAATATATTCTAGTGGAATTGAATTCTTTTTGAATATAACAAAAATCTGCTATCTCCAAACTCTGGATGTTTTGTAATTTGCTTCCATTCAGATTCTGTAAAAAGTTAACAAAATTAAAAAATACTTATATTCCCCTTATGACTCACCTCTCTGGCCCCTGTGCTCCTCACTGTCCCTCATCCAGTCATCGTCAATTTTATCTCTGTTACAAGCACTTAATCCATGAGCATGATGAAGTCCAGGGCATTTCAGTGCATGTGTGCAAAGTCAAAGCTTATTTTGTGCCATCAAGGGCATCTTCAGAGCTGGCCTAATATGAAAAGACCAAGACACTCAAATCTTACGGCAGTAATAAAAAGTTGTAACTATGACTGGATGGTTGATGATGAGCACCCAGGGGCTGAATAGTTGAGAGGTGACATAGTAAAGTTACTATAAATATTTTCATTGTTTTTTACATAATAAGATTTATATTCTCTGGTGTATAGAGCCCAGTGCATAATAAGAGACATTCAGTTCACAGAGAATAACTTCTCTAATGTGGGCTTTACACGAGACGAGCTATCGTGCGATGCATCGTCGGGGTCACGGTTTACGTGACGCACATCCTGCATCGTTCACAACATTGTCTCATGTGACACCTCCGAGCGACGCAGTATCGCTCACAAATCATGAGTCGTGTTCTCGTCACTCAGTTTTGAAAAATTGTTTAATTAAAATGGCGCCGGTTGTTCATCGTACCCAGGGCAGCACACATTGCTCCGTGTGACACCCCGGGAACGATGAACACAGCTTACCTGCATCCCGAGGCTCCCGGCGGCTATGCGGAAGGAAGGAGGTGGGCGGGATGTTACGTCACGCTCATCTCCGCCCCTGAGCTTCTATTGGCCAGCGGCTGTTAGACGTCGCTGTGACGCCGAACGTCCCCCCCTTCAGGAAGTGGTTGTTCGCCGCCCACAGCGAGGTCGCTCAGCAGGTAAGTATGTGTGACGGGGGTTTCACGACTTTGTGCGACATGTGCAGCGATTTGCCCGTGATGCACAAACGACGTGGGCGGGTACAATTGATCGTGAAATCGCACGATCGGTCGACTCGTGTAAAGCAGGCATAAGAATCAAAATTTCCAGGAAAAATAGTGCAAATAGACATATTAAAATTTCACATGATCTGCTCATCTCTAGAGATGAGAAAAGCTTTGGAGATTCTATTTACTAGCAGAAATCAAACAGAACCTCCACTCGTTCGACCTTGGCCTGAGACTAGTTCGAAAACACTGATTGGCAGTTTGAGTCTCTGCCCACATATAGGCAGTCATAAGCAGATCACTTCTGATGGAGGATTGATGGACTTTTTCAATTTTTTTTGTTGCTGTTGCACACTACATCCAATCGTGCTGTTGTTACCCCCAGTGTGAGCCATTCAAACACTGCAAGCAGCTCATACAGGGCTGAGCACAAGTGTTCATTCACGCTATTATCGCTGTGCTCAGAGTTCCCATGTAAAACATACAAACTTGAAGTCTATTTTTTTGTCAGTGTTCGGTTTTAAAACCAAACCTCGGATTCGCTCATCTCTATTCATATCTAGATGTTATTCATTAAACACTATGGGGTACTTTACATGCTGCGACATCGCTCGCATTTGCTGGCGATGTCGAGCGCGATAGCACCCGGATATGTGTGATCGCTGCCGTAGCGAACATTATTGCTACGGCAGCGGCAAACGCACATACCTGCTTTACAACGTCGCTGTGACTGACAAAATGCCTCCTTTCTAAGGGGGCGGTTCGTTCAGCGTCACAGCGATGTCACAGCAGCGTCACTGAACCGCTGCCCAATGGAAAAGGAGGGGCGGAGATGAGTGGCCGGAACATGCCGCCCACCTCCTTTCTTCCTCCTTTTCCGGTGGACGGAGGTAAGGTGATGGCTGTCACTCCTGCGGTATCACACACAGCGATGTGTGGTGCCGCAGAAGCGACGAACCACATCGCTACTGAGCAGAAAACAATATTTTCTTTTAGGACGACCTCTCCATGACCACCGATTTTTCCCTCTTTTGTGATCGTTTACGGTCGCTCAGAGGAGTCACATGCTGCGATCTCGCTAACGAGGCCGGATGTGTGTCACAACCACCGTGACCCCGACGATATTTCCTTAGCGATATCGCAGGGTGTAAAGCACCTTTATGTGTTTTTTGCTACTCTGCTAACCAATATTCTGTGTTTTATTATATGGCCAGGGCAACTCTTTTTCTTTAACACAGGCGACAGAGCAGAATTTTTTTTTAATTTAATTTTGTATCTCCATTTAAGAGAATTTTGGCACCTAATGAATATGTGTGCTACAGTATTCATAGAGGGTGTGTCCTTCTGTCTGTATGATGCTGACCTATCATAAGGAAGCAGCATTACTCAAATGAAAGAAGACAACTCCCCAACCACAGCTTAGAGCAGGTTTCTCAGTATGTGAGATGCAATGATACAGCACTAATCTCCTGGACTAACCTCCTTCATGAGTTAATGTGGATAAAGGGCAGTGCAGCTGAGTTTAGCTGTGTCACATTACAAACCCTTTTATCAGATTTCTTCCTCTCAGACCACTGTCATCTGTACTGTACTGTCACTCCCCACACTGTCCATCCAGAAATTTCCAGAGCTGAGAGCTCAAAGTGTCAGTATCACATTTATATCTGTTGTGTTCAACTTATATATACTCTGGAGTGAAAAGAAGAAAATTGAATTCAGCCTACCCCTTAGTTTGTCCACAGCTCCACTGATGCACGGCCTGAAAACAGAGATCACATCCGGACAATGGCAAGAAAAAAAGGGAAAAGCAGCCAGCACCAAAATTCTCAAGAATAAAAAACTTTTCTTTATTTCTTCATTTTAAAAATGAGTGTGCAAAAGTGGAATAAAAAAACATGGCAGTACCCTTACATGTTTCAGACCTGACAAGGTTTTTCAAACTTTTTTTGGGTGCACTCCACATCCGAACATGCTGTTGTTACCCCTAGTGTGTGCTATTTAAACCCTTGAAGCGGCCCGTGCAGGGCTGAGCACCAAGTGTACCTGAGTACAGTTGCTCGCATGAGTTTTGTTCGCATGTAAAGCATCTGAACCCCGAACCCCAAGCTTGATTTTTCAATTTGGTGTTCGGTTGGAAAACTGAATTTCAGGTTCACTCATCTCTACACAGGAGGGTAGACCAGGAGATCAGAAACCTGAGAAATCTACTGTAAGCCATTGGGGATGAGTTCTCCTTTCCTTTATGACAACATCATACAGGATGAATAAATACATTCTTCCATTGAACACCGTATGAAAACACCCACTTGGACTTAAAAAAAAGTTAACTCAGTCAGTGCCAAATTATATCTCCTCAGCAAAGAAGCAAAATAAAAAAAAAGTTTAATTCCACTTTTTGGAATCCATTATATATTCTGTGTCTAGTTCAACATAAAAAATGTGGTCAATGGCGCTCTATGCTTGTATTTATGGGAATTTAAAAAAAAATTGCAAATACTAATTATATAGTCTGGACTTTCAATCTAATGCCCTCATTAAAAAAGCCTAAAAAAAACCTAGTGATAGCAGATGCTCCATAGTGAAGTTCCTCTTTTACAGTATGCTCTAAGTAGCCTTGCAATGAAAAGCCGTGCATTATTTAACTATAGTAAATTTGTTAGTGATGAACAAATCTGCTGAAATGTGATTGAGCAAATCCACATCAATTGGGTAATGAAATTCGTTTTGCATCAAACGTATTTGCTGGAAACAAAATATGCTTTGTTATGCTTAAGGTTTCCCCAAATTCCATTGATAATAATTAAGGATGATCGAATACTTCGATTATTCGGCTTCGCGAATATTTTCCGAATACTTCGCTGCTATTTGACTATTCGATGTGCAATGTAAGTCTATGGGAAGCCCGAATAGTTCTGAATAGTTGTTATTTGGGTTTCCCATAGGCTTACATTGCGCATCGAATATTCGCGAATAGTCGAATAGCGGCGAGGTATTCGGAAAATATTTGCGAAGCTGAATAATCAAAGTATTTGATCATCCCGAATAATAAACATAGGTAATAAAAAATGATCACCTAATTCTTCTCCAATTCAGTCTTTGCTCATCTTCTACAACTATTTCCATGGATTTTTGAGCCCTCTATTCTAATTGGGCATCAAACATTATGATATCATTATGTGACATCATGATATGCATCACTCTGACATCATGATGTTGCAACAGACCTACACATAGCCAAGATAAGACAAGATGAAACAAGACAACTGAAGCTTAGTGAAACTAGGTGATGGCAGTGGTGAGTATGTCGCAGGTGGGGAAGGACGCCGCTGCGCTGCGCTCGCTAACGCTCGGATCCGGCGCTGATACGATGGCTGCTCGGTGTCTCGAGCGGTGGGCCGGATCCGGGGACTCGAGCAGCGCTCCTCGCCCGTGAGTGAAAGGGGGTAGTTTGGTTTGGGGATTTGGTCCGTGACGCCACCCACAGGTTGTGGTGAGGTTGGGCACCACCGCTGCTGGTGACGGGGATCCCGGGAGCGATGGCAGGGAGCAGCTGGGATGTTGTTTTCCCCCTCCTTGGGTAGGGGTTGGTGGTCCCGGGGCCCGGTGAGATGACGGGGAGGCAGGGTTGGATGGGTGCAGGGTCGCTAGGACTGCGCAGTGCGGTGCCAGATGGCACGGTAGTACTCACTCAGCCACAAAGGTACGCAAAGTCTGTGGTAAACCAAACGGCTGGATGGACGGGTCCTGCAGCCGGCTGCTGTGGCTTCTCCTGGACGGTTAGTGGTGGCTGCCTTTCCTTGCACCTTTGTGTATGTTCGGTCCCGATGGATTCCCACCGGTAACCCGCTCCCCAGCGTATATATGTGCCGGAGGAGCCCTTTTGCCCGCAGGCTCTGGCCCTTGGAACTCTAGCTGTGGCGGTAGCTGTATTTCCTTCTTTTGGTTGGATGGTTGCCTTCAATCAGGTCTTGGCTGTTAGGAAACCCCTGGGGTTCTGGTCACTGACGGATTTGACCTCTAATGGCGACTCCAAGCCTGGTCGGGGTCCGTAGGCCCTGCCTGTGTGTGCTGGCTTCACTTCGCTCCCTGGTTCGGTACCGGCGGGCCACCGTCCGTCCCCGGTCCTACGGTGCCGCATTGATCTGCCTCTCCTGCAGACGGCCACCACCATCTGCCAACCTTGCTCTTAGTGCCCGGGCCACACACCCGGACACTGTCAGTTTGCTCCTCCACTTCTCCTTCACTCCTCACTTTCTCCTCTGAACTCGCTTCCTTTTCCCGCCTCCAGGACTGTGAACTCCTCGGTGGGTGGGGCCAACCGCCTGGCTCCACCCCACCTGGTGTGGACATCAGCCCCTGGAGGGAGGAACAAGGATTTTTTGTCTGGCTGATGTGCCTGTCTCAGGGTGGGGGTGTATGTTGTAGTACCTGTGACGACCTGGCTAGTCCAGGGCACCACAAGTAGAGATGAGCAAACATATGGAGGTTTGGTTCACTGGCCACAAACAAACTGAACCTCTACGTGACTGGACTCTGCTCATTGAGGTTCGGAAACACCGATTGGCAGTTTGAGTCTCCGCCCACATACAGCCAGCCATAAGCAAGTGGACTTTTTCCAACTTTTTTGTGGCACACTACCTCCGAGCATGCTGATGTTACTTCCAGTGTGAGCCATTCAAACATTGCAAGCAGCTCGCATAGGGCTGAGCACCAAGCGTACCTGAGCATAGTGTTACTCACGTAAGTTAAGTTCACATGTAAAGTATCCGATCCTCGAACCCAAACTTTGATATTTTAAGTTGTTATTCAGTTCGAAAACTGAACCTCAGGTTTGCTCATCTCTACTGGTAAGCGCCAAGGCGAGGTAAGAATAGTTTAATAAAAAACTCTTTTCCAGCCCTGTAGAGTCCTGCAGTCTGCTATATTACTGGATAAGTGCAAAACAAAATCACCCAAAATTTGGATTTTCCTCTTTTAAATTTTTGGAAATTATGATTGAATTTGATCTGCTTAAGGGTGCTTTACACGAGACGAGTTATCGTGCGATGCATCGTCGGGGTCAAGGTTTCGTGATGCACATCCGGCATCGTTCACGATGTCATCTCGTGTGACTCCTCCGAGCGACACAGTATCGCTCACAAATTGTTAGTCGTGTACTCGTTGCTCAGTTTTAAAAAAATGTTTAATTAAAATGGCGCTGGTTGTTCATCGTACCCGGGGTAGCACACATCGCTCCGTGTGACACCCCGGGAGCGATGAACACAGCTTACCAGCGTCCCGTGGCTCCCGGCGGCTATGCAGAAGGAAGGAGGTGGGCGGGATGTTAACATCCCGCTCATCTTCGCCCCTCCGCTTCTATTGGCTGGCAGCTGTTAGACGTCGCTGTGACGCCGAACGTCCCTCCCCTTTAGGAAGAGGATGTTCGCCACCCACAGCGAGGTCGCTCAGCAGGTAAGTACGTGTGATGGGGGTTTCACGACTTTGTGCGACACGGGCAGCGATTTGCCCGTGACGCACAAACGACAGGGGCGGGTACGATCGATCGTGAAATCGCACGATCTGTCGACTCGTGTAAAGCAGGCATTAGAATTAATTCACCCATCTCTAGATATTATTAGCAAATATTTAATTAGGTGTTCATGTGTGAAAAATAAAAAACTTAGTGTCGCAGCTCCCCGAGGAAGGACACGAAACGTGCGCGTCGGAGCACGCCACGCCGAGCAGTCGGGTTTTATGGGTAAGTGATTTGGGCTTCTCATTGTTCCCCTTATATTGCCCGTATTTGGGCTGGAGACTGTGGTGCATTATTTATAGCATCACCCATATTATGTCATCTGAGGTCTTTTCTGATATGGGTTCCTGACTTACCCTCCATGGTGTGTTTCGGATTGCTGACAATTGAGTGGATGTGCCTTTTTGATTGCTTCATATAAGCAATCAAAGCATTAACTATTTGATGTCTTTTTTGGTGCAACCCCTTATATCTTTATATATATATTACCATCCTGTCGGCACCCCTATTCACAGCATATGTGTGGGTTTTTGTCAGGCTTATTATCATTACTCTCCCCTGCTATTTATCTATTCAGGCCTTATGAGATAATTAATATTGCTCCACTATCCCATTCCCTGACTGCTTGGTGTGTTTTGGTATCGGATTTTTTCCGGCATTACCTGATCTTTATTGTATTGTCAGTACGTAAATTGACTTTTTCCTCTTATGGTTGTAAATTTCCATTAATAAAGATTTTTTGTGGTTATTATAAGAGGCTTTCTACTCCTTGTGATTATTTGGCCATGCTTTGGCCTCACTAGTTGACTCCTATTTTTCTCTGGTTTGTAAATTGTGCATCATGGAGTCTAGTGATCTTGGATAAATTAATCATGATAGGTTCCAGTGTCCCATCTTGTATTTTACACATCGCTATGTGTAACATCGCAGGAACGACGAACATCTCCTTACCTACGTCCACCGGCAATGAGGAAGGAAAGAGGTGGGCGGCATGTTCCGGATGCTCCTCTCCACCCCTCCTCTTCAATTGGACGGCCGTTTTGTGACTTCGCAGTGACGCCGAACGCACTTTCCCCTTAAAGGAGGGATTGTTCTGCGGCCACAGCGACGTCGCAGAACAGGTATGTGCATGTGACGCTGCCATAGCGATAATGTTTGCTACAGCAGTGACCACCACATATTGCACCAACAACGGGGGCGGGTGCTATCGCTCGCGACATCACTAGCAATCGCTAGCGATGTAGCAGCGTGTAAAGCACCCTTAAAACTTGTATTGAAAAAATGAACAACTAAAAATAAAAAATTCTAGAATACCATCCTGATAAAATAAAATAAAACTGTTATATTGCATTACAGAAGGGATCATATTATCATATCAAGACCAATATAATAGCAAACAATGTAGAAACATAGGTAGATATATTGTACCATGTTTACTTACTCCAACTAACAACAAAACAGTACTCTTATTAGATTTAAAGATTATATAAATAAGTAAGGCATAGGATATGTATTCACAACAATCAATAAATATTGTTTTTTATTGACTGACTATGCCACTTAGTATGCATGATCGGTTTATATTGACCGTAAAATTTAACTATCTGTATCATGCTTCATCATCTGTAAACACATAGTTATGCTCCGTAATCTACTACCCATGGGAACAAATGATTGCATGATATTGGCCTTTAAATATCCAATATCATTAGCTGAACTGGAGAGGGTGCAGAGAAGAGCGACCAAGATTATTAGAGGAATGGGTGGGCTGTAATACCAAGACAGGTTATTAAACTTGGGGTTATTTAGTTTAGAAAAACGAAGGCTTAGGGGGGATCTAATCACAATATATAAATATATGAGGGGACAGTACAGAGACCTTTCCAAAGATCTGTTTACACCTAGGCCTGCGACTGGAACACGGGGGCATCCGCTAAGTCTTGAGGAAAGAATGTTTAATCATAATCACAGACGAGGATTCTTTACTGTACGAGCAGTGAGACTATGGAACTCTCTGCCGCATGATGTTGTAATGAGTGATTCACTACTAACATTTAAGCAGAGCCTGGACGCCTTTCTTGAATAATTTAATATTACCAGTTATGTATATTAGATTTTATGACAGGGTATTGATCCAGGGAACTAGTCTGATTGCCGGATGTGGAGTCAGGAAGGACATTTTTTCCCCATTGGAACTTGTTTGCCACATTGGTTTTTTTTTGCCTTCCTCTGGATGAACATGTTAGGCTACGGGTTGAACTAGATGGACTTAGAGTCTCCCTTCAACCTTAAAAACTATGATACTATGATATTATGAAATTTCCCCTGACTCTTAAAGCCTTACCCAATAAAATAGAATTTCCAAAATTACCAGAATTTCAGTGTTGTCTTGCATCTGTACTCTCACAAGATCAAACAAATGCCTGCAAATTCAATTTCTGCCAGTTCATGGAATATTAACATTTTTACAAAATCCACTTTTTCTTTTTGATTAAATGTCAAATTATTGGTGATTTTGGATAGGGGCAGATGTGCAGTACCCAGCTGTGACTATTACACAATTAAAGCAGGTGTAACTTTCAGCTCTGGAACTGCTAACATCCAGCCATTGCCAACACTGAGAACAGGTGAATGAAGAGGTTCCAAGTAGCAGATCTGATATTAACCACTTCACCTCCGGGCGATTTTCCATTTTTTTTTTTTGGTCCCCTTCTACCAAGAGCCTTAACTTTTTTTTTATTTTTTCATCAATTTGCCATATGAGGGCTTTATTTTTAAGGAACAAGTTGTACTTTTAAATGAAACCATACATTTTACCATATAGTGTACTGGAAAACAGCAAAAAAATTTCAAGTGTGGAAAAATTGCAAAAAAAGTTTGATTGCATGATTGTTTTAGGATATTTTGTTCACTGTGTCCACTGTATGGTAAAATTGATGTAGCGGGGTGAAGCCTCATGTTGGTACGAGTTCATAGATGCCAAACATGTAGAGGTTTACTTTTATGTAAGGAGTTCAGAAATTTGTCCAAAAAAAGTAGCACACTTTTTGCGCCACTTTCCGTGACCTGTAATTTTCATTTTTCGGGATACAGCCCTGCAACTGCTAATATTCAGCCATTGCTGACACTGAGAACAGGTGAATGGTGGGGTGCCAGGCAGCGGATCTCATATTACTGAACTGTCCATCCGATAGGTCATCAATATAGAAAGGTCTGTAACCCTTTAACAGCGACTCTGTATTTCACATAATGTAAGCGTAACAAGCATTTTTTTTCATTTTTGTATTGCACAGCTGTTATAATAGATAAATTCCTGCATTCCACATCAACACAGTGTCCTAATGCAGGTGCCAGAACTTAGCAGTAATACTACCATACATAGTTTATAATTGACCTTTTTTGCCTCTGGCAAGAGTATAGTGGGTAGAAGTAAAGGGTATTATGGACTATTTGACATATGACTAGTCTCAAAATACATAGAGCTGCACTCTAGAATGCTAACAATGAATAAGGGAACTCTGGTATTGCATTATTGCTATAGGAATATTTGAAAAAAACAGATACTTAGCTTATATATTGGCCAATGCATGTGAGCCCAGTAACCAATAACAAGGTGATCTCTTGTATACTGGGACCCTAACTTAAATGCTTCTATCTGGGTTAAAAACCTAGGTGTCTAGGCAGAAAGGATCCAGCTATAACGTGGATGGACACAGCCTAGTTAATGGATGGAGTGCTCAGTCAGAAAGAAATGCACTACAAATATATCAAAAAGACTGACCCGCACATCCAACAGGTGTCAAATGCCAGCTAAAAACACAATAGAACTACAAAATACATACAGCTGCACTCTAGAATGCTAACAATGTTTTTTTTCATATATTCCTGTAGCAGTTATGCAATACCAGAGTTCCCTTATTCATTGTTTGCATTCTAGAGTCTAGAGTGCAGCTGTATGTATTTTGTATTTATATTGTGTTTCAGCACGCACCTGTTCATAACTGTTGGATATGTGTTCAATCTTTTCGATATAACACTAGTCTCAGTAACAGCAGAATAATTTTACCTCTGGCAGCATAACCATCAGTTTAAGTCAGTGTTCTGCACATATAAGCTACCTAATCACAAAATACCTAAAGGTAATATTTTTTAATTGCTTCTTTTCCTATTTAAAAGCATGAAAATCTGTTGGTGCATTGTTTTATTATGTTCCCTATCCATTACCATCAGTTTCTATGATATCACTTTGATATTACTAAAGGTGTTTTTGTATTAAGGATCTTGAGAGTGGTTCCATACAGTGTAAGGAGACCTCAAAGGGTCATGCAAATCTTTTCAGGACAGTTGCAGCATTGCAATGTCTTGATTTGCTCTGAATCAATTCAAAATACAGTTATTCAAATCTGGCAAATTTGAATTTCCAAAAATGTGATCATGTCTAATATTGAAATTTTGTAGATAATTTATTGATTAAAATGTTTCTCAAAATGATCTAGTGATCTATCTAGATCTCAGAGAACAATAAACAAAAGGTGAATAATAATAATAATAATAATAATAACCGTGCAGCTCAGCTTTCTCGCAGTCACACCCATCAGTTTTGTCTTCTACACAGATCTCTTTGGCTTCTGGCAACAAAAATTATGATATGGTGATATTACTCATGATGAAGAAGGTCTACTCAGAGCAGGTGTAGAACAAAAATGGAGCAATAGGGCATTGCATGCAGTGCAGAAAGAAAGAGGTAGCTGTGCAAAGGACTGGATGGAAAGCTGCATGGAGGACGGGATCAAGGGCTCCGTGAAGCTTCAGATGGAAGGCTGCAGAGGTCAGCCAGGATACCAATAAGATGACTATTTTATTTTCACATCTTCTTTGGCTCTTTTCATGCGCAAAGAAAATCACAAATAAAATCAGATTCTAGAAAATATGACTTGTTCCAATGTAGCGAATACTATGCTTTATTTTTTTGAGGGGAAAAATATTGTGTCTAATGGAAGCCCCAAACATCGAGCTTCAGAGTGCCTACAGTAATATAGCTTATTAAAATAGATAAGGACTGTAAGGGCCTTTTGAGCATTCAGAGGAGAAGCAGCATTCTGAGCATCCTAAATGCTGAGACAGTTGTCAAATGCGGGAAAAGACTAAGGGGGGCTTTACACGCAGCGACACCGCTAGCGATGTCGCTCGTGAAAGCACCCTCCACCGTCATTTGTGCACCACGGGCAAATCGCTGCCCGTGGCGCACAACATCGCTAATACCCGTCACACAGACTTACCTTCCTAGCGACGTCGCTGTGGCCGGCGAACAGCCTCTTTTCTAAGGGGGTGGTTCGTGCAGCATCACAGCGACATCACACGGCAGGCGTCCTATACACGTGGAGGGGCGGAGAGCAGCTGCATGAAAGACACGCCCACCTCAATGCCGGAGGACACAGGTACGGTGTTGTTCATCATTCCTAAGGTGTCACACATAGCGATGTGTGCTGCCTCAGGAACGACGAACAACCTGTGTCCAAAAGCAGCAACGACATTTGGGAAATGGACGACGTGTCAACAATCAACGATTTGGTAAGTATTTTGCATCGTTAGCGGTCGCTCGTACATGTCACATGCAACGACGTCGCTAACAAGGCCGGATGTGCGTCACGAATTCCGTGACCCCCACGACATCTCGTTAGCCATGTCGTTACATGTAATGGGGCCTTAAGACATGAGATCTATGAATTAGGATAGAGTCAATATTGTAGACTTTTGGAACTTTTTAAGGTTGTTGACCAATATGAGATAGAACATTATACTTTAGACTTTTAATGAAATATTATTATTGGTTACTTTATTGGTGATTATTAAGGGCATTATGAAGATCTACAATAGATAATTAGCTTTCAGCTGATAGTTCACTTTTTGTTGGGGCATACGGAAGTTTAACGCAATGACCAGAAAGCCAAGATGGAAAACACATCTCGAGAGCAAAGCTTCCACAATTTTTTCCAATGGGGTCTCTCCGGACAGACCAAAGTAATGTCTGGACTTCAAGCAGACCAAGATGAAATCCATGCTAAAAACTAAAAATATTTCTAATTATTAGTTTTTTGGCTCTTTAAAGAAGTTTTTCACTTTTACTTTATACTGATCTGCAGTGGTGATGCCAGCATAACAGTTTGAGAGATAAGCAGGCTTTACACACTACGATATCGTTAATGATTTATCGTCGGGGTCACGGTGTTTGTCATTAACAAGATCGCAGTGTGTGACACTTACGAGCGACATTTAACGATGGCAAAAGAGGTAAAAATCGTTTGCCGCGGAGAGGTGGTCCTGAAACAAAAAATCGTTTTCTGCTTATTAACGATGTTGTTCCTCGTTCTTAGTTCCCGTGGCACCACACATCGCTGTTTGTGACACCGCAGGAATGACAAACATCTCCTTACCTTCCTCCACCGGCAATGCGGAAGGAAGGCGGTGGGCGGGATGTTACGTCCCGCTTATCTCCGCTCCTCCGCTTCTATTGGACGCCTGCTGTGTGACGTCGCTGTAACGCTGCACAAACCGCCCCCTTAGAAAGGAGGTGGTTCGCCGGCCAGAGCGAAATCGCAGGGCAGGTAAGTCCGTGTGACGGGGGTAAGCGAGGTTGTGAACCACAGGCAGCGATTTGCCCATGTCGCACAACCGATGGGGGCGGGTACGATCACTTGCAATCTTGCTAGCGAGATCGCAGCATGTAAAGCCCGCTATACTGTTATAGAGCAATCTTTATTTTGGTGATCTTTTAGATTTTACTATTTGGCAATTGACTTTTGATATAAATATGGGTAATAAGTCATAATATTATAACTTAACTAATAAATGTTATCTAACCTAGTCAGTAGAAAATACCAGTTAATCTGAACTCAGTTGCACACTTCATATTATTTCTTACGCTTCGTAAACATTATTTAGCTATGTCTTCAATGTCTTTGAATAATGACCCTTGTCTGCCCTGGAGCTATTCCAAAGCCATGAATGAATAACCCTTGAAATCCAGTTTATCATTAGAAACCAAACTCATTATCACAATTAAAGACTGTTCAGTAGAGCAAAACATTACCTGTGTCATGATGGACCTAACAATCCTCGCTGAATAATAGGACCTTGATGTTATATTTTTTTACTCTTATCCACGGTAACTGTGATCACTGCTAATGAAACTGAAATGATTTTACAGAAAGAAGAATTAGAATAAAAAAATAGAAAAATAACTTTCTCATACATGTTTTATTTCAATAATTTCCAGATGTTGGCTTTAGAAATAAAGAGAAGTGTTTCACAGCACATAAATGTATATTAAACACCAGATGTCCTGAATAAAACTTGTGTTTTGGAACTTCTTTTTGGGATCCAGTTGTATTTATGTGATTAGTATGCCTTTTACTTTACATAAAGTTATTTGTAAGTCTTATTAATTACAGCATTGCTTTACAGAGCAGTTGACACTACATGTAGTGCCAAGTGGTGATAGATGTGCATTACGGAAATGGATATCAATGAAGCAATAAATATAGAGTAGAACATGGTTTCTTATGTAACATTGTGCCATCTTTTCCTTTTTTAAGCCTCTATATAAAATCAGAGATTTTCTGATTTTAGTACTGTAATCTTGTATAGAACCTTATAGTCTCCTTCTAGTCATTTCATATATGTTACTGAAGCATCCCATCCCCCCTCTTTTTTCTTCCTTTTTCCCTTCTTTTTCTCTCTTCCTATTCCTTATTCCCTTGTCTCCTTCCTATTCTTACACTATCGATCACAAGGGTAACAATGTTTTGAAATTTTGACCTTTAGGCTCCATATCTCTCCTCTCACTACATCGTCAAATGTGAGACTACCATCATTTTCTAGAAAATCAACTTGGCTATCTTATACATAAATTTAACTTGTTACTGTTTAGCATATGATTAGTTATGCAAATTCTTGTCATGTTACTGCATTGTTACTGTTTTGCTCCTGGTGGCGGAAAACTATTTTTCTTCCTGTATGCTACAAATTACAATCTGTTATCACATCCCCTAATAGCTCAGTATGTTATATGGTTGAGCAAAAGGTCATTGGCTTGAAACAAGGAGCAATCATGAAGATTATTTCCCAAGAGAAGAGAGCATCATCCAGCTCATCAATAGAGGTGTCTCCCCCAAGAAAACTGCATCATTTGAGTGTCACGAGAGTTTGAAGAATTTGAAATTATGTCTGTCCACCCATTTACAACCTAGGGATTGGAGGACCTAGCAAAATGTCAGAGTCAAGTCAATTCATCAGAAGTTCTATGAGTTCTAGGGTGACAAACACGGCAGTTGAAGTTTGTCGTATGCAAGATCACAGATTTCAATGCAAGCACTGAAGACACACAATATACTAGTCTGGAATCGTGGCCCAAAAAAAGGAATGAAGCCTCAACTTCAAAATATTGTCAAATATATTAAATTACTTCTACTCTTTTGACATAGGACATACAGTTGTCAATATAGCAAGAAAACAGAAGCGCTGATAGAGTTTTACCAGATAAACAAACGAGGTAGTATATAATATAATACACTCACCAATTGTGGTTGTGAAGGGTCACAACCACCATAGATAGCATGAGATAATGGTGGCTACCGCGGCCCCATATGGAGATATCTTCAAAGTAGGAGGAGAAAAAGGAGTTAATCCCACACAATCCGCCAGAATGAGATGTAGAAATGTTCCATAGGTCTACGCGTTTCGAGGTGTAAAAACCTCTTCCTCAGGACCAAAATATCAACAATTATTTGATATTTTGGTCCTGAGGAAGAGGTTTTACACCTCGAAACGTGTAGACCTATGGAATAAAAGAGTTATTAATTTATCAACATTTCTACATCTCATTCTGGCGGATTGCGCTGGTATAACCCCTTTTTCTCCTCCTACTTTGAAGGTACAGTTGTCATTAGTAGAGTCCCTGATTTTGATGTGGGCTTGCACGCCAAGCCTGTATTTTTCCCGGCAAATGACGGGTATGATATTCAGCCATCATCTGTCTCTAACAACCGTAGGTGTAACGGAATTTGCCCACAGCTGTTAACCTGTTAAATGCTGCTTTCAATTTCTGACAACTGCATTTAATGTGTATCAGAAGAGGAATGCGTCATTCTATGAGCCCATCAGTGCGCCCATGATGAAGTCCCAGGATGGATTGCCTTGATAACGGGAGTTCTGCTGAATAACTTCTTGCCTGTTATTTTGATACTCCTGTAAACTCCAGCCTGTAGCTGGCATTCATAGGAGACTGTGACTATCACCACACATAGCAATGCAGCACCACTGCTGTGTATAATACAAGAAAATGCATGATCACAGTTTCCAACCTCATAAGAGTACTAAAAAATACTGTGAAAACAAAAATGAGGGAATTTTCTGTTTTTCAGAAGGGGTTGAAATTAAGGTCTCTTCTCTAATGCATGCTTTTCCTGTCATGGTTTTTAATGTAATTTTAATTAATTTGTAACTTTAAAAATATTTATTATGCAAGGATTAGCATTTAATACTGAAACCATTACTTCTTATGCATCAGACAGGTACTATTGTTTGATCGATTGACTGATTGATTTTAGAAAAACAAATCTTGCGCTTGAACCATTTTTTCAATGTGGAACTAATAGTTCTCTCGATCTTTGCAGCCTAGGAACAAAATACATGTTTTTCTGTCAGAATCTGATATATGTCTTTCTGCCCAGTTATGACCCCATTTTACTGCCTGTTTATATATATATATATATATATATATATATATATATATATATATATATATATATATATATATATATAAATATATATATATATATATTTATTTATATATATTTATTTATTTTCTTTAATTATTTTTCCAAGTGAAAATTCTGCTTTTAAAATAAAGTTAACTTTGTCTTCCCTTTTCCTTTGGAGAACAGTGATAACATTTAGAGCTTAATCTATAAAATTAGGAAGTGACTTAGAATTTTAGACTGTTTACCATTTATAGAATTTTTTTTCTGCTTAAGAAACACTGCCCCTGAACTGCTTCAGCAAGCTTATAAATCAGATCACCAACCATACATAATTTATTTCAGTAGGTAACAGACTGTGCAGCATAGCATACAAATTCATTCTGAAAAATGTGTCTGTGTACTGCACACCAGACCGGAATATATATACGAGTATACAAGGTGTTTAGAAACACTGCTCTTTATAGATCATTTTCTACTAATTAAAAATTGATTGTGTTCTGCTTGTTAAAAAAAAAAATAACAATAAAAATGAGCTGTTAAAAATGACTTCATATTTATTCGTAATACTAAAATGTATTATTTTTGTAAGGGACCAAATATTAAAGATGAGCAAATCTAACAAAATTCATCAAATCCATTTAAAATTGATTTGCGTCAAATTTATTTCACACAAATCAAAAAGCAGGTAAAATCCATTTATTAAATTCTGATTTTTCTCCTGATTTTATAGCATAATAAATGTTAGGGTTAAAGAATGAAAATATAGTACTCGCCTCGCCCATTACCTGCCCTGATACTGCAGCTCCTCATCTGGTCCTGGTTAGCTTCTTTGCTTTTTTTTCAATCTTCTCTTTTAGGCTATGTGCCCACGCTGCGGAAAATTCGCGGAATTTGCCGCAAATTTTTTTGTGGAAATTCCGCGGATTTTTCAAAAATCCGCAGTACAGCGAATCCCCAACCATTTCTATGGCATTTTGGAACTGCTGTGCCCATGCTGCATTTTTTTCTGCAGCGGAAATAATGCGGATCTCCCTGCGGAAAAATTTGCAGCATGTCAATTATTCCTGCAGATTTTAATGCACAATCCCCTACTTACCTGCCTCGATAGAAGACAACGGGAGGAGTGCAGTGGAGCCAGGAGCAGGAAGCAGGAGGAGGGCGGGGCTTGCACGAGCTCCGGTCATGTGACAGCCGGAGCTAGTTCAGGCCCGACCACCTCCTGCAATGTGCTGACAGACACGGCCGGAAAGTGAAGTGCCCCGTGATGGAGGTAAGTATAAACTCCCCGATTACTGCAGCACTTGTTCTGCATTGAGGATGCAGTGCCAAAGCCACAGTACTGTATCCTCAATGCAAAATGACCGCAGCATGTCCGCAGGACATTCTGCAATAAAACCACAGCATTGAAACAGCCAAAGTTGGGCTGCGATTTTCTGGGAGCTCCTGTGGAATGTCCTGCGGATATATCCGCTGGACACTTTCCCCGTGGGCACATAGCCTTAGGCTGGAGTCACACTTGCATGTGACTCGTGCGAGTATCGGATTGCACTGCCCGGACCGGCTGGCTTCTCTTCTGCCAGGAGCTAGTCCGCTGTATGTATTTCTATAATGCTAACCCGTTCCTGTCAGGAGAGCCGCGACCGGTCCGGGCAGTGCGATCCCATACTCGCACGAGTCACACGCAAGTGTGACTCCAGCTTGATCTATAGTCTTCTAACTTAGGAGCCTTCAGTGCTCACTTGACTTTAAATTACAAAGGAGTCACCATTTTGCTTAAACTTTGATGCTGGAAAATCTGAATATTTATAAAATTTGAAGGAAGTTTAATTTGCTTATGTCTTCTAAAAATATAATGTATTTATTTTCATGAGATCAAAATTTGAACTGTTTTGTTCTTAATTAGTGATGTGCAGACTCATAGATAATGGGATCGGCGGGTCTAACCAGATTAAAGAAAAAACCCAGTTCCGGATTGGAATTGATCCCTGATATCTGGACGGACGACAGTCCCCATATAAGTCTATGGAGACAAGAATCCGTTGATTAAAAATGGTGGTAGAAGGGGTAGCTGGAAAAGAGCGAGCGGGCTGTACTTACCAAGGCTTTGGCACGGCTGTAACTGCTTTCAGGCCACTCATTTACTTCCAGATCCACTCATTACCTTCATTGCATATGCACTGCTTTCCCTACCCACCGATGTCAGTGATTGGTAGCAGTCAGACGCGCCCCCACTATGAGTGACAGCGTGTCAGCTGACTACTTCCAACCAAAGACGCCACATGCATCTATTCTGGTATAAAAATAAATATATAAAGTATTTGTCATAGGGTCCCCCCATATTATAATACCCAGCACAGATAAAGCATAAGGCTACAGACTGCAACTCCCATGTTTCAAAATAAGAGAAACCACATGCATTTTTTTGTTGTTTTTTTTTAAATAAATAAAAATGTTAAAAAAACTGACATGCGCCCCCCAATTTTGATACCCAGGCATGATAAATCCGAACAGCTTGAAGCTGATATTATCAGGCTGGGGAGACCCATGGTTGTTTGGACTCCCCCAGCCTAAAAATAGCATTAGCTGCAACAATCCCAGCACTTTACCTGGCTCTTCCAGATTGCCCTACTGGTTTTGCTCAAATTAAATATCAATATATATGTGTTTTGAAGGCTGATGGTTTTGCAAACAAGCTGGATTTTCAAACATAGTCCGTGGTCCACAGTGCAGCGAGAGAGATAGCTACTGCTAAATAACCCAAATGGCAAGACGGATGTAGGGAAAACTGGCAATAACCCCTGTTAGTGGCACAGGGGATAGGCAAATTAACAGAGCCGCTGTAACCTCTGTTTGTACTTACAGAGGCTACGTAATAGGGGAATAAAGAAATGTAGGTGAAAGCACACCGTACTAAATGTGTTCCCAAACAGGTGAACCACTGGAAAGTGGAGTAACCCTCTCACCATCTGTTTAGCAGTGCATGCAGTACCTGCCTAGCAGTTTGCTCTAGTTGTGGAGTAACCCTCTCGCCGAAGCCTGACTACAGTATTGCAGAACACCTGTCTAAGCTGCCTGAACTAGTTGTGGAGTAACCCTCTCACAGGAATCAGGCCGCGGTGAGCACAGCACCTACCTAACCGACCTGCACTAGTTGCGGAGTAACCTTCTCGCAGGACTACAGGTCACAATATAGCAGGAGCTAAAAGCGGGTGGGGAGCCAAGATGGCGGACGTCCAACCACATTCACACGCAAACAAAGGATGATCAGGGCGCGCTGCCATGCTTTCAGCCACACTATTTAAAGGCTAAGCCACGCCCCTGGCCACATCATCGGTGACGTCACCGGCAAGCCAATCAGGCGGCGCCACATCATTAGGTCTGCTGATGTCAGACAACCAATCACAGCTCGCTACATCATGGGCATGCTCAGTACCGTGAATTTCAGACTTAGGCTCTGGAAGCTTTGTTTCCTTCAACTGCACATGTGCTGCAGCATTCACTATGCTGTTAGAAACAAAGCTTTCAGCAAAAGCCTTGATATCATATGTCCAGGTAGGGCACCATGTTCAACTGTGAAAGTAAGCAGGAGTCCCAGCGGCTGAGACTGAATGGGAGACTGCTGGCACCAAAGCCTCCCTCAGCTACAGAATAAGAACTCAGCTTCAAAATCAGAAGCAACTCAACACCTAACAATATGTATTGTTCAAATTTAACAACTACCAAATACACAATTCTTCCTTCATAAAATAAATGAAGCTATTTTAATCAGAAATTATAAACGTTCTTATTGCCACAATACAAAGATAATAGCTGAAAATTGTTTTTGTAGTCAATGCCAAAATTACCCAGGTATAAGTAGTTTTCCTATTATATCAAGTTATGATGTTCTGCACACGTGTGTAAATACTTAATAATTTGTAGGTTCCCAATTGCTGCCACCTCAACAATTCTTAAAATAGAAGCTCACATTTCCGATATAAGATTTTGACTTCTTCAAAGAAAAACTACAGGAAACTGCAACTGCTCGCAACTGCCACTAAGCCCAAGATTAGTAATGGGAGGCATCTATAAGACCCCCCATTACTAAACTGTAAGTGAAAAGAAATAAACTCAGACACCAAATAATCCTTTATTTGAAATAAGACAAATTACCCACCCTCTTTCACCCTTTTATTAACCCCCAAAACACTAAGGTCTGACGTAATCCATGAAAGGTCCCATGATGATTCTACTTCTACATTACTGAAGGCATAGTGCGTGGGTATAGAATATAACTGTCCACTGTGGGCTTCAGGCAGAGATTGAGCCACAGCAATGAGGGCTGACATCACTCAGGTTATTTGCATTCCCACAGTCCTCCACCTGTGGCCACAGGTAACCTGACCTCAAGTGACCTAATTGAACTGAGTTACCTTAGGTTACTAAGTTCACAGACCAGCGTCTCCTGGCAGAAAACCATCTTTTTTTACCAAGAGATGCAGATTTGGTGCTGAAATATCTAAACTGTTTTTGTGCATTTTTTGACCAAGAGATGCAGAATTGATGTTGAAATTTGTGCACCATTTCTACACCTCGTGGCCAAAAATTGCATCAAAACTGCATGCATTATGATGCAGTATTGATCCGATTATTTTGCCAGGAAGTGTAGATTGGGCGCAGGAATATGGTCTGAAAAAAACCACGATGTTCTGCTAGGAGATGCAGGTTTGTGAATCCTGTGACCTCACTGAGGTCACTGAGTTTAATGAGGTTACCTAACGTCAGGTTACCTGAGGTCACAGGTGGAAGACCGTGGGAACCTCCAGCTGTAACTGCAATTAAACTGAGTGACATCACCATTCATCGCTGTGGCTCAGTCTCTGCCTAAAGCTCACAGTGAGTGCTGTGCCGTGGTGTAGCAGAGCTGGAATCATTGTGGGATCTTGTGTTTCAAAAACAGATGTTCAAACAAATAGTTTTAAACATGCACACTTTGTTGAGTATACAGTTTAATGTCTTGATTTGGAGGAATTTTCTTTTTTAAATTCAATTATTTACCACTTCAAAGAAAGGATTGCACAAGAAATGCAGAAAATGAGTGATTTCACACCTTCTCTGATTGACAGTGAGTTCAGATTTGCTTTCTTTTAAAAATAGTATTGTGCTTTCCTGTTTCTACTTTCTAGTGAATTAAAAATGAAGACAATATGTGTACTTAAAATGAAGCATGACAGGTGCCATATATATCATATCACTAATCAATCACATTTGGCCTGACACTGCCGCTTACACCTCTTGTATCCTTTGCTGCCCCTGTATATTGAATTTCTGTATTTTTTACAAACTTATACATTCATAGTTCTTCTGTTTAGTCAATGTTGTATGATCCTTTCTTTCTAACTCTTCTTCTGAAATGTGAGTTCTGACTTTCTCTGTATCTTAACTATCTTAAGTCCCTAAATGGCTGCTGCATTTCTTGTTCCAGTTTTTATACAGGCTTAAATAGTTACTATTAATTGGCTGTGCTCTACAATGTTATGTGGTATCGGCAAAGCATTAGGTTGAAGGCCATGATTCCCTGACTATTTTAATTCTTACTATGTATATTTTTAATTAATAAAGTAAACATTTTTTTAATTGTTAGAAGGAAAAACAGGGAGGGAAAAAAATCCAGCACCGTTGTCTTTAAAAATCTTGAAGTTTATTAGGTCATATTAAAAAAATGTTAATGGATCAACAAAATCTCTCCATATGCCTTTCCACGCCTTACGCGTTTCAGAGAAAAAACTCCTTAATCATAGGCAAATTAGGAATTCTATGCAGAAGAGTGGTGAGCTGGAACTTGTTTTTTGTTATTTTTTTAATTGGCCTTTGATCTTACATATTTTTACTTTGTTTGACAGAGAACTTTTTCTTACTTGTTAGTGTATACTTAGTATAGTATATAAATAATGTTGTCAATTTTTTTTTAATTTACTGTGATTGTATATTTTACTTTTACTATATGGCAAAGCAATGACTTGAAAATAAGAAATACGGGTCTAATAAAACTGAGACTCTACATAATTTCATAGAACTACTTGCCAAATATGCTGACTTCATAAAAATAAAAATACATTTGAATTTGTTCCTTTCAACATATGATTAAGTTTGTCACCACATTTATCCTAAGGCATAAATATTTTGCACCTTAAAGAAGCAATTTGACCAGTTTTAGCATATTAAACTGCCCACATCATGGAACAGAGTCTGCAGAACTAAATAAAACATTACTTTTGTTTTAAAGTTTCATCTTAATTGTGAAAATCTTAGCTTGCAAAATGTAGGTTATATTTTATGATAATTCTGACTAGGCATTACCAAAAATTTGAATCTGAAGGCGTTGACTTTGTCCACTGCATAACATTGAGCAATCATAAGCGGATCTCTGCAGCTACTGTGTGATAGGTTGGATTCACACTTGCTTATGACTCGCGTGGGATCACATCACACTGTCCCGACTGGCGAGCTACTCTCTCGACAGGAGCGTTTTAGCTGCATTTTTATTTTTCATATGCTTGTTAAATTCTACTACGAAAACAGGTTTGCAAAATTTTATTTTTTGCTTTTGTTTTATAGACATTTTTACTAACAATCCTCCCTTTAACAAATAATAATAATAATAATAATCTTTATTTCTATAGCACCAACATTTTCTGCAGCGCTTTACCATTTAGGAGGGTCATATACAAACAAGTAACAGTTATAGAAAATACAATAATTGGAGGGAAAAAGAGACAACCCTGCTCGTGAGAGCTTACAATCTACAATGAGGTGGGGGAGGGGCAAGGTACAACTGCTTATTTACAATAACAATCCAGTCATCTCAAGGAAATAGGGGATAGATAATTGCTTACTGGACCAGTTGGTCAGAACCTTGAGATGCATTTTGGTACCATTGAGTTTAACGTGGGGTTATGTTCTGAGAAGGCGTGGAGGGACTATGCAAATTTAGTTCGGCTAGGGAGTGTGATAGGCCACCCTAAAAAGATGTGTTTTTAGGAAGCGTCTGAAGCTGAGTAAGTTGTGATTCGTCCTAGCTTCTTGGGGTAGAGCGTTCCAGAGGATTGGTGCAGCTTGGGAGAAGTCTTGGATCTGGGAGTGGGAGGTTCGAATTAGTGTGGATGTTAGTCAAAAGTCATTTGCAGAGCGTAGAGAATGAGTGGGGTGATAGACAATAATTTCTTAACCAAACATGCTACGTTGCTGCAAAGGTACACACATGGAGAGTAAGTAGACTAGTAAAACAGTATCTATCTATCTATATATATATATATATATATATATATATATATATATATATATATATATATATATATATGTATATATATATATATATATATATATATATATATATATATATATATATATATATAGTTTATTAAATTCTGTCCCCTTCACATACAAACAATAAACTATTTTGCTAAGTATGTACATGCTTAATAAGTAATTTGTTGTAGCTGCCATCAGTATAAGGGGGCGATCCCACAATCAGGATAAGCTTCCTTTGAGACGCAGCTTGTCTTCTTTTGCGCAGACGCAAGTGTTCTCTGCAATAGAATGCAGCTTCCATGCCCACAATCAGGATTCTAAGTTTAGCCTTCTGGGTTCTTCCACCGAGAACACTCGCATCTCCACAAGCCTAAATTGACATGATGCAGCTTGGAAAGTCGCGCCGTATGTCAGTTAACGCTGCAGAAAATAGAAGAATGTTGTGCATGGGGTTTCTATACATCTCATCCTCTGTGCTTATACTATACAAAGCACCATTTTGTTTGCAGAAAAAAACTTAACCTTCTATGTAGTTTTTGTTTAATTTTTTCTTTTAAATAATCCCTCCCCCTTGACAAAAATGCAACTATAAACCCAAAAATACTACATTGCAAAGTACCTATGCAAAATCAATCCATTAAAATCGAGGTTACAGCAACAACATGATGACAGAAAAAAGCATTTCGAACAACATGCCCTTATTCATAATCTGCCAGATAATAGTGAAACTATGTTTAAATATCCAGGTACAGCAAGTGACATAAGAACCAGTGACATCACAAAAAAAACAGCTGAGGAATGCAAATCCATTTTGAAGATTATTACAAATATAACTAATCATTTTTAATATTCATACCCATAATATTACTTGGATCTGTACATTTCTTGACCAAGAATCTGCAAAACACTAGTGCATGCCTTTATTATCTCTGAGCTTGACTACTGCAACCCCCTGCTCTGTGGCCTTCCTTCTAACACTCTCACACCCCTCCAATCTATCCTACAGTCTGTTCCCCGACTAATCCACCTGTCCCCCGCTATTCCCCAGCCTCGACTTTCTGCCAGCCCCTTCACTGGCTTCCTAATGCCCAAATACTTCAGTTCAAAACCCTAATATCTTTCATTAGCCAAATAAATCTTCTTCTGTTATAATATATTTGGAGCTCAGTGCCACATTTTTGTATTTGAAGGCCTTCTAAGCATTTTAAAAAAACCCTAACCCTGACATACAAAGCCATCCACAACCTGTCTCCTCCATACATCTGTGACCTAGTCACTCGGTACTTGCCTGTACACAACCTTCGATCCTCACAAGATCTCTTTATCTGCTCTCCTCTTATCTCATCTTCCCACAATTGCATACAATTTTTCTCCTGTGCCTCCCCCATACTCTGGAACACTCTACCCATAGATATCAGACTCTCACCTACTGTGGAAATCTTCAAAAGGAACCTGAAGACCCACCTATTCAGACAAGCTTACACTCTGCATTAACCCTCAGTCCACTATACCGCTGCACAACCAGTTCTATAGTCACCTCTTGTATACTCACTGGTAGATTGTGAGCCCTCGTGGGCAGGGTCCTCTCTCCTTCTGTAACAGTCTATGCCTTGTATTTGTTCATGATTATTGTACTTGTCTATGTATACCCCCCCTTTTCACTTGTAAAGCACCATGGAATAAATGGTGCTATAATAAAAACAATAATAATAATAGTTTTTTTTGTGTTCATTAAAAGTATCCAACGTGTCTCTTAGGGGTGCTTTACACGCTGTTGTTGGGGTCACGGAGTTTGTGACGCACATCTGGCCGCGTTAGCGATGTCGTTGCGTGTAACACCTATGAACGATTTTGAATCGTTGCAAAAACGTTCAAAATCGCTAATCGGTGACATCCCCCCCTAATCTCAATTATCATTGTTGCTGCAGGTATGATGTTGTTCGTCGCTCCTGCGGCAGCACACATCGCTATGTGTGACACCGCAGGAACGAGGAACCTCACCTTCCCTGCGGCCGCCCGCAATGAGGAATGATGGAGGTTGGCGGGATGTTTGGCCCACTCATCTCCGCCCCTCTGCTTTGATTGGGTGGCCGCTTAGTGACATTGCCGAACGAACCACCCCCTTAGAAAGGAGGCGGTTCGCATGTCACAGTGACGTTGCTAGGCAGGTAAGTATGTGTGACGGGTCCACGTGGTTTTGTGAGCCACGGGCAGCGATTTGCCCGTGACGCACAAACGATGGGGGCGGGTACGCACGCTAGCGATCTCGCTAGCGAGATCGCAGCGTGTAAAGCGGCCCTTAGTCTATTTGCCTAAGTGGGGAGGGAGTTTGGTCAAGATTTTGCACCTGAGAGAGACATGGTGGATATTTTTAATAAATACAAGAACACCTATGGGTATGAAAATTTAAAAATGGTTTGTTATATTTGTACTAACCTTCTAAATGGATTTTCATTCCTCAGCTATTTTGTTTGTGACGCCAGTAGTTCTCATGTCATTTCCTGTTCCCGGATATTTAAACATTGTTTTACTATTATCTAGCAGATTATGAATAAGGACATGTTATCTGAATTGCTTTTTTCTGTCATCACGCTGTTCCTGTAACCTTAATTTTAAAGAATTGAATAATAATTTGGTTTTATACTGGAATTTTTACTGAATGTCAAGCCGGAATCCCCCCCCTTCCCCTTTTCCCTTGAAAAAAAAGAAGGTACTTTGTGCAAAAATTGGCCAATTCATATGTGCCTATCAAAAACAGCAACGTGCCTTTTCTTTGATGGGACTGTGAAATCTGTGTGTTAACCCTCACATGATGTCTTCTGATTACTCAGTAAAAACCTACTAACAGATTTCTTTCAACAAAGAATGATGGTCCCAAAAAAAATCTAGGTAGGTTTAAAGGGGGCTTTACACGGTAGCGATATCGCTAGCAATTTCTAGCGATAGCGACCGTGTAAGTACCCGCCCCCGTTGCGCATGCGATTGTTTGTGATCGCTGCCATAGCGAACATTATCGCTACGCAGTGTCACATACTTACCTGGTCGGCGGCGTCGCTGTGACTGCCGAACAATCCCTCCTTCAAGGGGGAGGGATGTTCGGCATCACAGCGACGTCACTGCAACGTCACTAAGCGGCCGGCCAATCAAAGCAGAGGGGCGGAGATGAGCAGGACGTAACATCCCGCCCACCTCCTTCCTTCCTCATTGGGGCTGGCGGCAGGTAAGGAGACGGTCCTCGCTCATGCGGTGTCACACATAGCGATGTGTGCTGCCGCATGAGCGATGAACCACAACGCTAAACAACCATTACCGATTTTTGACTTTGGGACGACCTCTCCATGGTGAACGATTTTCACCATTTTTGAGGTCGCCTAAGGTCGCTGGTAAGTATTACACGCTGCGATATCGTTAATGACGCCGGATGTGCGTCACTAACAACTTGACCCCGGCGACCAAACATTAACGATATCGTAGCGTGTAAAGCCCCCTTTAGTCTCCAAAGCAAGGAACGGCAACAGGCCACTACATTCAGTTAATGTGTACAGGTCTAATATTGTACTATTACAAAAAAATAATTGTGCAAAATGAATTGCTTTATTAAACGCACACTTTCTGGATACAGATTTGTTTGCCTTTTAATAAAAAAAATATAGTTTGACCATCTCACAATTTTGAAAGCACATTTTTTGGGACAAACAAACCTTTATTTCAGGATTTTTGTTTAGTATCTAAATTAGGATGGATAAGTATTAAAATACCATCTTTTTTTGCAGTGTTTGAAGTATAACAAAGTTATAATATTCACATGCTGTTACTGTATCACAGACAATTCAATTCAGTCACATTGACTCTGCAGGTCCAGCACCTCCCTGCCATTTGAAATGTTTATTATTCACACAGACTGGGACTACCGCTCCCATATTTATTGTGTTTCAGCACTGCAGTAGTACACTACAATCAGGTTAGGCTTCTTCTATCCCTATGTGAAATTGTGCACTAGGACGTCCCAATTCTATCCTGTAAAATGCAAAAATGGCGCTGTTTGGAGAGCACCAATCTACTGTATTAGCTGTGATAGGAACCCTGACTAGCTGCACTAGACCAAACGATGACATAGGTGCACAGCATCATAAAGAGGCTTGAGTGGCTATGCCTGAAGTCATTTGTCTGCTTTCTAAAGGGGGCTTTAAATGCAACGATATCGCTAACGATATGTTATCGGGGTCACGGATTTTTGTGACGCACATCCGGCGTCGTTAGCGATGACGTTGCGTGTGACACCTATGAGCGAGTGTTAATGATCAAAATTACTCACCTAATCGTTGATAGTTGACACATCGTTCATTTCCCAAATATCGTTGCTGGTGCAGGACGCAGGTTGTTCGTCATTCCTGAGACAGCACACATCGCTACATGTGACATTCCGGGAACGACGAACAACAACGTACCTGCGTCCTGCCGGCAACGAGGTAAGCGTGTCATTAATGCGGCTGCTCTCCGCCCCTCCGCTTCTATTGGCAGGCCACTGTGTGACATCGCTGTGATGGGGAACAAACCTCCCCCTTTTAAAAGAGGTTGTTCACCGCCCACAGTGACGTCGCTAGGAAGCTAAGTATGTGTGACGCGTACTAGCAATTTTGTCCGACACGGGCAGCGATTTGCCCTTGACGCACAAACGATGGGGGCGGGTGCTTTCACGAGCGACATCGCTAGCGATGTCGCTGCATGTAAAGCAGCCTTTAGTCTTCAGCAGAATGTGAAATGCCACTAGACAATTTTTTTTTTTTTCTCATTTCTCTCAATTTGAATCACATAAGTTTTTATTAAGTCACAAGGACCTGAAAAATTTAGGAAATTCATCTGGAGGTGCATCCTCCACTAATGCACTCATAGCTCCTTATACGTATTGACATTTAATGCCCAATGGCACTTATTATTATGATACTAATTGTGTTCCTATACAAAGTTACAAACAGACTTTTTCCAAATTTATGTTTAAAGCACCCTTTAAATATATTGTTCGGTTAGAAACTCGAACCTCAGGTTCACTCATCTCTATTACTGACTCCACTCCGGAAAAAGAATGCAGGAGTGGTGCTTGAAGTATACTGGTGCAGATTTGCCCTACCTTATTTATGCTCTTGGTATAAATATGCCAAATTTAAAGGTGTAAATTTTCTAGCGCCATGGAGAAAAAAATATGATTGTGTGTTATTTTGTCTGGAGACTTATATAAGATATGTATAGAAAATACAAAAAACTGCAGCACCTAAAGTCACTGATCGCCTTTGTAAATACACAGTCTGATGGTATCGGGATGCACGTCCAATATCAAGGGATCACTTGATTCCTCTTGGGTGAACATTTTTTTCTTCCTTTTATTCCATCATCTGTGCAAATAGTGTGACGTTTCGACACAAAAATATCTTTTGTCAAGCATAACACCTAACATCAGCTGTCTAATATTTATATAAATATCAATTACATGTGAACCAATAAAAATCGATCCCACTCCCTCATTTGCATAATTATCAATCCCGGACATAAACACTCTCTGTAACATAGCGATCTACAATCATCAGGTATACAGGCATGACAATATAATACAGATACACTTACATAGTATACAGATAACATAAAAACGCCCAATATGTATGTAGAACGCGGCGCCTTTCATTCAAAGCATCGTTGTCATGGAGCTCCGATACCCAGAATTCATAGCTAGGGATGATCGAATACTTCAAATATTCGGCTTCGCGAATATTTTCCGAATAGGTCGCTGCTATTCGACTATTCGCAAATATTCGATGCGCAATGTATGTCTATGAGAAACCCAAATAACAACTATTCGGGCTTCCCATAGACTTACATTGTGCCTCGAATATTCGCATAGCGGCGACCTGTTCGGAAAATATTCGAGAAGCCGAATATTTGAGGTATTCGATCATCCCTATTCATAGCATGTATAACACATGACTTCCAATAGCCAATCCAAATGCCGTGTGATTGCGTAGGCACTGATGACATCATAGGTTTCCATCGAGAACATTGTTCAGGCTTCATAGTTGTTCACAGAGTAATCAAGGTAGTTTTTATGTTATCTGTATACTATGCAAGGGTATCTGTATTATATTGTTATGCCTGGAATACCTGATGATGCTAGATCGCCATGTTATAGAGAGTGTTTATGTCCGGGATTGATAATTATGCATGTGAGGGAGTGGGATCGATTTTTATTGGTTCACATGTAATTGATATGTATATAAATATTAGACAGCTGATGTTAAGTGTTATGCTTGACAATGACATTTTTGTGTCGAAATGTTGCCCTATTTGCACTATGATGGAATAGAAGGAAGAAACATTTTTTCACCCACGAGGACGCTGCCATCTACTTTTTTGTATGCTATATACGATATGCGTCTATCTATGGTCACATAGTGGTTATAATGTGGGTTAATGCTTATGTAGGGTATTGCTTTCATGTTGCTGAATTTTTCTTATGAGGCATTAACATTTTTTATACGCCATTAATGTATTTGCCTGTTTATGCTGTTTTTGGTAGAAATAGACATGTACTGAATTCCTGATTGTGTACAAACCCATTAAGCATTTAATAAGTTGATGCTAAAAGCACTTTACAGAGAAAAGTTTTGTCTCCAATTTTTACTATAATGTTCAAGAAAAATATGTATGTTAAGAATCAAAAGGATATAACAATTTGTAGTTTTAGAATTGGATTAAATTGTGTGATTACTCGACTAAAAAAAATACATTTCACATTATGTGTAGCACAGTTGAAAAATCATTGCAATTTTCTATCTAGGACACCAATCATAGTTGTGCAGGATGTCAAGCAGCAGAAATATATTTTTTGACTGGTTTCAGATTTGGTTTGGTTCATTTTGTTCAATAATATACTGTTGAGCAAAATTCGGCAGACACTCGTAAATGACCTCTATATAGAGTAGTCACTCAGACCACATGAAGGTTAAAGAGTTTGGTTGATGTCTTTAGTAAACTTTCTCAGATTTTATTTATTGTTAATATTATATTCAGTTGTTTACATTACACACAGCAGAGTAGTATATATATATATATATATATATATATATATATATATATATATATATATATATATAAATAATATCCGAGCACATGCAAAAGAGGCCAAGCAATGACTTGTTGAAGCCACTTAATGTAAGTTACAAATGTTAAGTTGCCAGAAATATTAAAAGGGCTGTCCACTACCAGGATACACCCTTCCTACTCTATATGTTTCCCTTAGGCAAAATAAAAATGCATATACTCACTTCTGCCGCCGGCATGGTCACATGGTTGGGGCTCGCGGTGACCATGTGACGTCTTGCGAGCCCCACTTCAAATCATCGATGGTTTCTCTGTCCCTGCTTTTCTGCACAGGAGCAATCAACAGAAAGTGAAACGCAGCCAAAGTGCTGACTTCCTGGTGATTAACTCGTTTGTCCAAAGTCGAAGTGTCAGGACTCTGGTTATTCTGTTTATCCTTTTTGGGCTTTTTGCCCTTTTCAAGATGATGTCCCCTTCTTCATTCTTCTCCATGTGTTCTGTGTCCTCTTGCCTTTATAACCCCAGTCCAGCCTCTAGTTCTCTGCTTGAGTATTCTGCCTGGTTTCCGACTCCTAGTGGCATCTCAAGTTACTTCAGCAAATCCTGTGTGAAACTCCTGTTGCTGCTCTTCAGAGGTTCTGCTCACCTGCTGCTGATGCCTAGTCTCTGCTGTGGTTCTAGCCTGACCTGCCCTGCTGTCGCGTAAGCTGGCTTACTTAACCCTCAACTAGTGAGGTGGGATTTTTGGCACGCAACTGGTAATGTGGGGCTTCCTATACCCCAGTGTTTAGAAATGACTTGATGTAGAGTACCTATATACGAGCATTTCACATGATTTGGGCATTGGGACAGTTGCATATTTCAGGGTTTACCACCTTCCTTTCGGTCACTCCTACTATATACTATGGCCATTATAAAATTTTAAACCTGGTACATTGAAAAAATTTACATTTTTGTATTACTACCTTGTTCCATCTTGTTATATATTGTATGTACCCTGTATTTGGTCTGGGTTTGAGATTCGACTTTGGCATTTGTCCAATACTGTTATTGATATAGTCGCCTTGTCTATTTACAGACAAAAAAAAATTCTTTCACCACTGGTGTGTATTCCTTACAAGCCTGACTTTCAACAGGGGCACGTGCCCCCCTTTGCCTTTATTTGTGTTGGTTTTCAATCCCAGATCAATACCAATTGGTTTACATTTGTCATATTTATGCAATGATCTATGTTTCAATATGTATCTCAATACAGGATTTGCATAGTTACGTTATGACTGTAACTTTGTCATAACAGGTGTATTTTGTCCTTTGTTTTGTCCACTAGTCCCTAGTGTTATACTAATATTCTTTGAAGCACCTTTGTTGAATCTAATTTTTAAGATCATTCTGTTTAATACATTTAATTATACATTTAGACCTTGTGTCACTTGTCTCAACCAGTATTGTGTTTTTTTGTGGGTTATAAAAGTTTATCCTAGTGCGGTCTGTGATATATGATTAACTTTGGACTTGATGTTTAATCATTAAACCATTACCAATATAGCAATATTTTTACACGCAAAAGACAAGTATTACCAAATCTTAACTCTATATTGCAATTAGTGACCAAATATTATAGCCATAATAATTATTAATAAAAAAAATAATGTACTAGCCGTAATATAATAAAAAAAATAGTGTACTAGCCCTAATATAATGGAAAAAAATAATGTACTAGCACTAATACTACCACCTTAAAAATACTCTATATGAAACAGTTTTTTTACATGAGAAGTAAAGAAATAATCAAAGCCATAATACAGAAGAGCTCTGTAATAATGTTATTGTGTGAGTGTATAGGTAATACAGAGATCACAAATGACAGCTCTACAGGAGCTGTTCAGATATCTATTGTATAGTGATCACCAGTGACATTATAGACAAGAGCTCTGTAGATAGTGTATATGTGAAGTTACACCTGGGGCAGTTGGCAACCACACCCCCAGGTGTCGCCCAAGCACAACCAAACAGGATCTAATAACAGAAACCCTAGGTGGCACTGAACCTAGGGAAGAGTAATAGAAACAAGCTGAGGTCGATACACACAAAGGTACTAGCCCAGACAAAAGGGAAAACCGAAGCAGAGTCAAAACACAAGCCCGAGTTGGTACACAAGAGAAACTGTTGGAGGGAGGGGATGAGATCAGACAACAGAGGTGGGACTGAGTGGAGAATGTGGGTAGTACAGAGTGAGGTAATTGAAGGGAATAGGACAGAACACCAGGTCGAGCAGAGACGCGGAGGTGAGACAGAGGGGGTCACGGGGAGGTCAAGGAAAGTGGACACGGGCAGTCACAAAGTCGGGGGAGCTGGAGAATGGGAACAATAATGGGACAGGATCAGGGAAGACAAGAGCAGAGCAGAGCCAAGCAGAGCCGAGCACTTGCTCAAGCCAGAAATATCACTAGCAGTGCGGGAGCAGGGTCGGCTCCGTAAGAAAGCAGAGGGGAGTCCACATCGAGGTTCGAAGGACCCCTCCCCCAGCTTCAGTGAGAGGCCAAAAACCTGGAGGAGACTGAAAGGGGTAAACCAGCTCTGCAGGGAGACAGCCAGCAGAGCAGGTGAGAAACTGGCTCTGCAAGACAGTGATTTGTTGTACTTTTGCCATTTTTGTCCTGAGGAAGGAAGCTGTGTCTTCCGAAACGCGTTGACCTATGCATAATTAAAGGTACAATTATCTCCTACTTCTATGATCGGCTAGTCATTGGCGCGGCTTGGATACCCGATTCTACCACTCTCTTTTATCTGCCATACCCGGAGACCGCTGCCGTGACTGTGGAGTTACATACATGCTATTATAGGCGTTGTGACTGTCACAACCCCTATAGGTGAGTACCACTACCCCTCTTGACACCCCCCCAATCTACTGGGGTAAGACCCTATTGCACTTCTTTTTCCACAGTTTTTTCTATCTGCAAGACAGTGGGCATGCAGAGCATGGTCATGACAGTATATAGCGCAAACCTACAGGTAATATCGTGTTAATTATAGAATAATAGAATGTTAGGGTTGGAAGTTACCTCCAGAGTCATCTGGACCAACCTACTGCTCACAGCAGGATTCACTAAATTATCACACACAGATGTCTTTCTCTCTTTTTGAAGACTTACATTGAAGAACTCACCACCTCTCATGGGAGTCTGTTCCACTTGTAGATCACCCTCATAAGTTGTTTTTTTTTTCTAATATCTAACCTGTTTCCTCTTATCAGCTTCATCCCATTGCTTCTAGTCTTTCCTTGTGCAAATGAGAATAATACAGATCCCTCTATAATGCGACAGCCCCTGAGATATTTGTAGGCAGCTATTATGTCTCCTCTTAACCTTCTTTTTTGCAAGCTAAACATTCCAAAATCCTGTAACCATTCCTCATAGGACATGGTTTGTAGACTTGGCGCCATTCTGGTTGTTCTTTTCTTAATTTGCTCCATTTTGTTTTTAAAATGTGGTGCCCAGAACTGGACACAGTATTCTAGATGAGATCTGACTAAAGAAGAGTAGAGGGCAATAATTACTTCATGTGATCTAGTCTCTATGCTTCTGGTAATACATCCAAGAATTGTGTTTGCATTTTTGGCTGCTGCATCACGCTATTGACATGCTCAGTCTGTCAAACAGGAGGGCTCAGAATACAAAGATAAATATTTTAATTTTGGAAAAGCTAAAATAAATTGCTGGCACCATGTCGCATTTGCAAGGCCACTAAGTTACCCATTCAGCAGACAACTCACACAAGTGACCACATTTTGGAAACTAAACCCCTCAAAGATTTTATCCAGGGGTATAATAACCATTTTAAACCCACAAGTATTTCCCAGAATTTGATAACATTAGGTCATCATATTGAAAATTTTCTATTTTTTCCATAAAAATGTTTTAGTATCAAATTTCTAACTTTTAGGACATGTGCCCATGATCCGGTGACACTGCATCTAGGACGCAGTGTCGGTCCTCCTGCATAGATGATAGTGTTGTCCACAGGAGAATGCAGTTCCCATGCCCACAATCAGGGTTCACACCATTGCGGACTTTAGCGCTCTTCTTCTAGCGGAGAAAATTTGCATCTTCGCAGCATAAATTGATATTCTGTGGCTCGAGAAGTCGAATTGCATGTCAATTTATGCTGCAGAGAAAAGAATTACAGTGGGTATGGGATTTAAAAAAATCCCATCTACTTTGCTTGCACTGCACAACACAGGAGTTTGGACACAGTGAAAATACACTGCGTCCCAAGGGCTGTGAACCCTGATTGCGGGTACAGAGCCTAAAAAGCAAGATACCCTTTACTGCCTTTCAAATGGCACTAAGGGTGTTTAGCCTTGTATTTAGCAAAAAAAAGATAATTTAAAAAAAAATGATGAAAGGTCGCCCCTCTTTTTCATAGGCAGCTAGGGTAAAGAAGATAGCTGAAGCCTGCCCCCACATTTTTACAGCATTTCTGTCTATTAGATTGTACCATTACTTTCAGAACCTTTGACAAACTGCATCATAAAGTGGATCATCCTTTTCTGTATCCAGGTAGCTTTCATATTTTTTTCCCCTGTCCATTTTTTATACTATTTTGCTACACTGTTCCAAACTTTAAAATGAACCAGACAGCTGATATATGCTGCCAGATCCAAAGGCAGCATGTATCATCTTACTTTGGCTGTATGATTTCAGCCAGGTATTTTTTACTCTGAAATTCTCCCTATTCATGCATGCAGGGAGAAACCTGTCAATGCAGCTGTAGCGCCCCTGAGGCTCAGTCGCCACAGGGTATTGTATCTGACTTACGATGCAATTCTTTATCCCGGGTGATGAAGGAGTTAACCACTGGTGTTTGTTTCCCTTGCACAAAATCTTGCCAGCGAGTCAACTAATCACACAGGAAGCCAGACAGTCTGGGGAATTCCAGGTTACCAGGGCAACAGCCACTATGACTCATCCCAAGGGTAGGGGCTGCCAGAGTAAGTGAGCAAACACAAACAGTTTGAGTCAGAATAGTCTTAGACTCGGACCAACTCGGTCTCTAGAAGGCGTGCATCAGAGCTCTTCTAGCTAGGACTGGGCAGACTGGAAGAGGGTGAGAGGCAACTGGTGGAGATGGTGAGACAGAGGAGAACATGGTAGCTGGAGGTCGAGCCAAACCGTTCCCACAGTGCCAGTGCTGACAGGGTGCAGAAACCCTAGGGCAGATTATACTCTATGTTGTCTGCCAGAGTCTGCAGGGGATGGGGATTCCAAGTCCCATCACCCACTACCCATTTTCCTGGAGCACAGTGACACATAAGATCCGGGGTTGGGATTGCAGCCAGGCCCCACAGAGAGGATCCGTGCCACCTGAATACAGAATGGGACACTTAACAGAGACACTGGGGACCCCAAGCTGCTTCAAGCCACAGGGATGTACAACCAAGCGCAAGGAAGTGAGGTCTCACACTCCACAGACACCTGTGATTGCCTCTGATTTACCCGGGACCAGCTGAGGCCCATTGCAGTGGAGAGCAGCACCTCTGTGGCATCTGACCAACTGTGAGTAAAGAGAAATTTGAACCGCGGCCCCCTGTGTTGTCCCTTCCTTTGCCAGCGCCACCGCCCCGCACTTTGGCACTCCTGTGGACTACTGCCCTTGTCATCCACCCAGGGCCCGCTCAGCCTATGGGGAGCAATACCATCCTTACTGCCTGAACACCTGCCTCAGCAAGGAATTCTGCAGCGGTGGCTAATCCCTGGCCGCATACCACAGGTGGCGTCACGGCAAAGTTTCCCTAACACCCCACTTTCCCCACCATTTACTGTACGCCTCGGGGCAATGGAACCGGGTGAGGCCACCTGTGACATCACCTGACCCGACCCAAAATGGACCGGCAACAAGTAGGTTAACCACCTGCCTCATGAGGCGCTACACAGTGAATATGTTTTTCTTTGAAATATACCTGACTAAAATCCCACAGCCAGGTTCTGCTACATGCCACCCTTAGTTCGGGCAACATATATCAGCTATCAGGTTCAATTTAAATGAGTTGTCTGGTCTTAAGCTACAAATCTACATTCACCCTATTTTACTGCAGACTTTTTAATCCTCACATCTTGTGCACTACACACTGTGAGCAGTATGTGATTTGCATATATGCGGTCATATGCTGACTAGACCTCACTCAATGCAAGTATATTTAGCAAGGTGAAACACACTCTAGTAAGAATGAGGCCAGAAGTATTCAAATCGCACACTTGCGCTCATATGACCACTCATTCCTGGCACAGGAGAATCCTCACAGTCCACACTGTGCGAGATGTGAGGATTCACTAGGCTATAGTCACATTAAATAACTGCAGAGTTATATCTTAAGATCGGACAACCATTTAAATGTTTCTATCCCTTAAAGTTTGTAAAATTTGGTCTATGTACAATGTCACGTCAAGTTGTATACAAAATGTAACTCATTCAGAAAGAGACAAAATACAAGTCTAAACCCCAAAAATGTAAGGTATCAACACAGCCAACTGGCTGAGAACAACTAAGGCCTCTTTCACACATCAGTTTTTTGCCATCAGTCACAATCCGTTTTCTCAACGGATCAGTAGCAGATTGTGGCTAAACTGATGCAACGGATCCGATTAACTGCAGGCAAAATAATAATTGGAGCATGCTCAGTTAAAAAAACCAGAATCTGCTGTCGGATTCTGTCATTTGATGTATGACGATGGATCCTGCGCCCATACGCTTCCATTCTACCAAACGACAGATCCGTCGCTGTCCGTTTTTTTGATGTGCACAAAAAACATTGCTGTGGACATCATCGATGGACAAACGTTTTTCGACGGATCTATCGAACGACGGATGAAACGTGAGGCCATCCTTCGCAATCCGTTGCTAATAGAAGTCAATGAGAAAAAAACTGATCCAGCGGCATCAGTCGCTGGATCCATTTGTTTTTCAAAATTCGACGGATTGTGACTGATGGCAAAAAACTGATGTGTGAAAGGGGCCTAAAGGATGCTTTACACGCTGCGACATTGTGCGCGATAGCACCCGCCCCTGTCGTTCGTGGGACATTTGATGATAGCTGCCGTAGCGAACATTATCGCTACGGTAGCGTCACACGCACATACCTTTTCAGCGACGGTCCTGTGACCGCCGAGCAATCCCACCTTCAAGGGGGAGGTGCGTTCGGTGTCATAGCAACTTCACTGCGGCGTCACTAAGAGGCTGCCCAATAGAAGCGGAGGGGCAGAGATGAGCAGGACGTAACATCCCGCCCACCTTCTTCCTTCCGCATTGCCGGTGGACGCAGGTAAGGAGATGTTCGTCGTTCCTGTGGTGTCACACATAGCGATGTGTGATGCCGCAAGAACGACGAACAACATCGTACCTGCAGCAGCAACGACATTATGAAAAAGAGCAACGTGTCAACGATCATCGATTTTGAACAATTTTGCAATTGTTGATCGTCGCTCCTTGGTGTCACACGCTGCGATGTCGCTAACGGCGCCGGATGTGTCTGACTAACGATGTGACCCCGATGACATATCGTTAGCGATGTCACAGCGTGTAAAGCACCCTTAAGCGTAAAAATCATTGATGAAGTTACATGACCCTTATGTGCTGCAAATGATCGAAGAAACTGAAGTTTTCATCCCTGAAAAATGCATAAAGAATTTCGAAAGTCAACTTTTTAGAACATTATTCTCAGTCAGGCATCAGATTCCTTCTGCTATATTTTTGTGTCTCATGGGAATTCCTCAAAGCTTATAGACTTGCTTGGGGCCTCAGCTGTGATGGTATCCGATGAATTGCCACTGACATGTTTGACACTTGATATGGAACTTTATTGCAAATATCACTTTTGCTTCTTGATTTGAAGCCTGGCTACTCTGAGTACATTGTGCCCATGAGAGAGAATTTTTTTTTTATTCTTTGTTGATACCAAACGGCAATATAGACAGCAAAATACTTCTTTCCTATGCTAATGTAACTGAGCCTTTCTTGTTTTGCACAGTATTGCCACTGTATATTTTGTGTATGATTTTTAAGATCTAAGTTTTAATCCCATATGAGGTTGCTTTATTACATCATGTTGTGCTTCTTTTTATCAGTGTGACTTTATATGTGTAAATAAGTCCAGCATTTCCTATTTATGCTTTGATGATTTAGATGTTGAAAACAGCTGAACTACGTTTGGGAATATTCTTGCCCAAAAATGCTGCATATTTTCTTCATATGATTTGGCCAAAAATAATGTATCGGTGCATGGAGATGTTAAATGATTCATTGAATTATTACATTGCAAAATCAATAAAATATTCCTAATGTAATGGGATTTTTATGGATGCGAGTGAACTATTACCTGTTTATATACAGTAATAGTCTTTGAGTACCACTTTTTTGAAACTAGATATCAAAAACTTTTCATTTGCTTTTGATTTTATACTATTATTTCAATATTTATCTACTAGTGAGGAGCAAATTTACCAAAATGTTTGTAAGATGACTACTATAGGGTGGGCCATTATGGTACACTTAAATAAAATGGGAATGGTTTGTGATATCAACTTCCTGTTTGTGGCTCATTAGTATATGGGAGGGGGGAAACTATTCAAGATGGGTGGTGACTATGGTGGCTATTTTGAAGTCAGCCATTTTGGATCCCACTTAATTTTTTCCAATGGGAAGAGGGTCATGTAACACATCAAGCTTAATGAGAATTTCACAAGAAAAACAATGGTATTTTTGGTTTTAACGTAACTTTATTCGTTCGTTAGTTATTTACAATTTTATGACCACTTAAAAAATGTGTTCAAAGTGCTGCCCATTGTGTTGAATTGTTAATGCAACCTTCCTTTCCCATTCTTGAAACACTGATAGCAACACCGCAGAAGAAATGCTAGCACAGGCTTCCAGTATCCGTTGTTTCAGATGACCCCAAAGATAACACTCTAAAGCCTCTGTCCCACGGTCGCGCCTCTGGTACCGTGTATGGACAGTTTTCTCACGTACCGGAGACACGGGCACATGGTGACTTATGTTTTCCTATAGTTTCGGGCACACGTAAGTATTTTTGCACGGAACATGTGTCCGTTCCGTACTTACGTGTGTCTGTTCCGTACTTATGTGTGCCCATGTGCTCCATACGCCGACATGTCCGTTTTTCACCCGGCATCACGGGTGTCACACGGAACGCAAACGGGTCACATGTAACACACACGGACCACACGGATGTGTTCCATGTGACACGCACCGGAGAAAACAAACGTGTCTTTTAAAAAAAACAAACCTTTACTCACCTTCTCCAGCCCTGCAGTCTCTGCCGCTGCTGTCACTTGCTGCCAACCGCCGCTCATTATGCTCATTGAATATTCACTTCACTGCGGCTGGAAGCAGCAGCAGCGGAGAGTCGGCAGGACCGGAGACCAAAGATCAGCACCACGGACAGCGACGCCAGGTGAGTAGAAAGTTCCCGTTCTCCGTGTGTTATCATGGAGAACACACATGTGCCATACACACAGCACACCGAGGACAATTCGCATCTTTGACACGTTCGTGAAACACGTGCGTGATTTTCACGGGTGTGTGACAGAGGCCTAAGGGTGTCAGATCGGGAGACCTTGGTGTCCATTCAACTGTCTCACGATGACCAATCCACTTTCCAGGACACTGTTCGTGTAGGAATATTCGGACCTGACCCTCATATTGGTGCACCATCACATTATAGATGTCAGGTCCGAGCATTCCTGTGTTAATGTAAAATATTTTCTAATTTGATATATTTCAATTCTGCTACATCAAGATTAAAATAAAAAATTCTGATTATTTAAACTATATTTAATAAATTATCAATGAATGTGGAACCTATTAATGTCCATCTACAATTAAACTTAGATGTCTTTCCATCTAAGTTCTGTTGTTGAGACTTGGTTTTATTACATACTAAATTATTACAGTTTCTACCAGTAATAGTTTTTATGTTATGACAAATCTAACAGCTTCAGACCTACAGTTTTTCCAGGAAAAAGGGTCAATTTTATTGAAAGAGCCTTTTTGCTGTAAAGTGAATATTTAAATGATATAGCAGCTGATCATAACAATGTTCTAAGGTAAAATCGCTTTCATAGAAAAAACAGCCTGCTTAGCTTCTATGAAAATAGCAAGGACAAAAGGCGAATAATACTTATACGTCATGGTAGTAATAATGATGACGACATATAAAAGATGGGATCATTATTCCATCATAATGACCCCAACAGTCTCAAAATTATTCATCCCCTTTATGTCAAACATCTTTAGTGCTTAGTAGTACTTGCTTAATAAGATATGTTGCAAAGCCAGACACTAGCATCTGGTAGCATTTCTAAGTCATCTAAGCCAGTTCCTCATAGCAATAGCCTCACGTTCACTAATATTCTTGGGTCTTTGTGCTGAAGTTGTCATTTTCAACTGGGATTGCCATTTAAAGATAATTCTTCTTCTGAAACCAAACCATGGTGGATTTTAAAGTATGCTTGGGATCACTGTCCTATTGGAAGGTCTAATGACTCCAACGCTTCATCTTCCTTAGAGGACCCATATAATTTTCTCTTAGGATAAATACTTGATTGCATCCATGTTGCCCTCAACAAGTCACAGGTTTTCAGTGCAAGAGTAAGTAAACAGCCCCGGCCAGCATTGGACTGGCTACTGAAGGAAACTCCAGTAATACCAGGCCTGACCACGGTTACCTGGACTAAACTCTGGAGCTTTCACCTGAGCTTCGGAGTGCAGCCTAGACTGCACCGCAAGCGCTGAGTGATTGATTCCCCGGCGATTGCGGTTCAGTTCATGAGAGCTGCAGACAGGCCAGGCTGCACTCCGGAGCTGTCACCTGAGCTCCGGATTGCAGCCTGGCCTGTCTGCAGCTGTCATAAACATAACCGCAATTGCCGGGGAATCAGTCAGTGCTCGCGGTTCAGTCCTGCAATTCAGTCTAGGCTGCACTCCGGAGCTCAGGTGAGAGCTCTAGAGTTCAGTGCAGGTAACGACAGTCAGGCCTGGTATTACTGGAGATTCCTCCGGTAGCCAGTCCGATGCTGACCCCGGCGCATGACAGTGCCACTGCCAGGCTCCAATGTCGGCTTGGTGTTCTTAACATAATACGAATGATTCTTCTTACTCAAGTCATACCTTTGAGCTATAGACCTCAAAAATTCTACTTTTATTTCTCCACTCAATAGAACAGAATACAAAAGCTCACTACAGGGATTTGGAGTCACTCAAAAAATTTTGACAACCTGCCTCCTCAAGAATTTAATTAAACCCAGTGACAGCTTCCTCATTTTGCCACTGTAACCAGTGTTTCTGTAACTTTGAACTTGGGAACTGTGCATCAAGCTGTATCTCTAAGAACATTCAATGCGTTTGCTATCATGTGGAACCCTGTTACTTGTTTCAACAAGGAAATGATCTTTTCTCATAACGTTTTGGACCAATCACTTTTAATCACTATGATATTTGTAAATTTAAGTCCATATACTATATTAATTTTGCCAGTGTCTTCCTGTGTATCATATTTTCAGCAGGTTTTACCAGCCAAAAAGTTCTACTAGGTATTAAAGTTGCGTCTTTAAAGAAGCACTGCCATCAAAGTTTTTATCCTCTTACTATATTGCAATGATCATATTATATTTCACTGTGTACTTACAATTTCTCACTTTTTCTTTCTACCCAGATAATTCTTCCCTTTTCCAATAGGTCTATGACTATGACATCACATGTTTAAAAACAGACTAGCTGAATAGTTCTAAGTTCTATGTAGAAGCAGTAAGTCTCTTGTCTCTGTATAAGGCAATTTGCTCCTCCAGTGGTGAACAATCTAGTTGCTGCATTTAAAAACTCATAGTTGGATTAGCAATTGAGCTGGAGTAGCCAGCTAGACTAGCTACTGCCAGTCCCAGAAGTCACACTTGAAGTGGCTAACCTATGCTGCTCAGTGTGTCTCCCTGGATTTTGAAGCATTTATTTTGAAAAAAAAATATTGTTCAAAGCATCCAGTTCTGTCTGAACACAAAAGCTTTGAATAATGGACTAAAACTTTGTTTCCATTTTGAGGTTTTGGGGGTAATCTGTCCACGAAAGTATTACACTGCCTATACATAATATTTTTGGTAGCTATGCAAAGCTGCAACACAGTATTAGATTTCACAAATGTTCACAAAACAAGGTACGCTGTACCCACACTGTTTTGTTTGTTTAACTTAAAGCAGGTAACCAATATGACTCAGTGTGTATCCCGAGAATCCGCTTTGAGTATTTTTCAAAGCAGTCACCTCTGTCTGAATATGATAGCTTTGAGTAATGGACTAAGGGCGACTTTTCACGTTGCAACATCGTACGTTCGATGTCGGTGGGGTCAAATTGAAAGTGACGCACATCCGGCGTCACTTTCGACATTGTTGTGTGTAAATTTTAGATGATAAGATTAACGAGCGCAAAAGCGTCGTTATCGTATCATCCTTGCAAGCTCCGACTTTTCCATAATTTTGCTGCAGCAATGGTACGATGCTGTTCCTCGTTCCTGCGGCAGCACACATCGCTGTGTGTTATGCCGCAGGAGCGAGGAACTTCACCTTACCTGCCGCCGGCGGCTCTACAGAAGGAAGGAGGTGGGTGGGATGTTTACATCCTGCTCATCTCCGCCCCTCCGCCGCTATTGGCCGCCTGCCGTGTGACGTCGCTATGACGCCGCACGACCCGCCCCCTTAGGAAGGAGGCGGTTCGCCGGCCAGAGCGACGGTCGCAGGGCAGGTGAGTGCATGTGAAGCTGGCGTAGCAATAATTTTTGCTTCCCCAGCTATCATAAGATATCATACCTGCAACGGGGGCGGGAACTATTGCGTGCGACATCGCAGCATCGGCTGGCGATGTCGCAACGTGCCAAGCCCGCCTAACACTGTTTCAATTTTTGTGATTGGTGGCACTGTGGCCATAATGAAGAGGTGACTCGGCCATGCGTCAGTGATGGAAATAACCATGGCATCTTGAAGTAGTACCGAGCATCTAGTAGGGTGGTCACACAGTGATCAGCACTTTTAAAAGACAAAACTTGGCAGTCATTGCAGCAAAGATTTACTCAAGATAGCCACATTGCCAGAGGTAATAACAATATCTCATCAGTCGGAGGTGTATTGCAGATTACAGTTTAGGCTATGTGCACACTGAGCATTTTATGCGGCATTTTTGCGTGTTTTTCGGGTGCGTTTTTGAGCTCAAAACTGCATGACTTTGCTTCCCAAGCAAAGTTTATGACTTTTCATTTTTGCTGTCCACACACAATTTTTTTTTTAGCTGCGTTTTTGAGCTAAAAAAAAAAATGGACATGTCAATTCTTTCCTGCGTTTTACTGTGTTTTTTCACCCATGCAATGCATTAGAAAAGCGCAGCAAAACACAGTGCTTAAAAGCGTAGCCAAATGCAGCCAAAAATGCACCGAAATGTGTTTTTGCAGCTGGTGTGGTTTTTTTTCCATTTTTGTGCAGTTTTTGCGACCAAAAACGCATAAAAATACAGCGTCATAAAACCTCTGTGTGCGCACATAGCCTTACCCTATAAAAGATAGCCTGAAATGCAACAGTTTTTCACAGTGATGTAATATAGATGGTTTCCAAGCTCAGCAACACTGTCCCTGCTGCAGTGCAGTTACAGTTTTGTGTACAGATAAAGCCCACAATACTTGGAGTACAGTTACTAATTTTTCTTCCTTTTTTTTTTAAAAAAACTGGTTTCACAAGCCTGGTTGCAGGTGGGCGACAAGTTGAAATTTGTTAAAAAAAACTAAAGCAACATACCCTATTGAGAAGTGGCGAGAGGTACTTTTTACCAAAAATTAAGGACACATACCCCAATGAGAAGTGGCGAGAGGTAGTTTTTACCTAAAATTAAGGCCACATACCTTGGTGAGAAGTGGTGAGAGGTAGTTTTTACCTAAAATTAAGGCCACATACCTTGGTGAGAAGCGGTGAGAGGTGGTTTTTACCTAAAATTAAGGCCACATGCCCTGATGAGAAGTGGTGAGAGGTAGTGTTTACCTAAGATTAATGCCACATGCCCTGATGAGAAGTGGTGAGAGGTAGTTTTTACCTAAAATTAATGCCACATGCCCTGATGAGAAGTGGTGAGAGGTAGTGTTTACCTAAGATTAATGCCACATGCCCTGATGAGAAGTGGTGAGAGGTAGTGTTTACCTAAGATTAATGCCACATGCCCTGATGAGAAGTGGTGAGAGGTAGTTTTTACCTAAAATTAAGGCCACATACCTTGGTGAGAAGTGGTGAGAGGTAGTTTTTACCTAAAATTAAGGCCACATACCTTGGTGAGAAGTGGTGAGAGGTAGTTTTTACCTAAAATTAAGGCCACATGCCCTGATGAGAAGTGGTGAGAGGTAGTGTTTACCTAAGATTAATGCCACATGCCCTGATGAGAAGTGGTGAGAGGTAGTTTTTACCTAAAATTAAGGCCACATACCTTGGTGAGAAGTGGTGAGAGGTAGTTTTTACCTAAAATTAAGGCCACATACCTTGGTGAGAAGTGGTGAGAGGTAGTTTTTACCTAAAATTAAGGCCACATGCCCTGATGAGAAGTGGTGAGAGGTAGTGTTTACCTAAGATTAATGCCACATGCCCTGATGAGAAGTGGTGAGAGGTAGTTTTTACCTAAAATTAATGCCACATGCCTGATGAGAAGTGGTGAGAGGTAGTTTTTACCTAAAATTAAGGCCACATGCCCTGGTGAGAAGTGGCGAGAGGTAGTTTTTACCAAAATTAAGGACATATACCCTGATGAGATGTGGCGAGCGGGAGTTTTTACCTAAAATTAATGCCATAGACCATGGTAACACATGGCAAGACATAGTTTTTACCTAAAATGAAGGCCACGGACCTAGGTGAGTTTTGGCGAGAGTTTTTTTTTTTTTAAATTAAGGCCAAAAAGCCAGTTGCGACAGGTAGTTTTTAGCTAAAATTAAGGCCACATACCCTGCTGAGATGTGGCGAGAGGTAGTTTTTACCTAAAATTAAGGCCACATGCCCTGGTGAGAAGTGTCGAGAGGTAGTTTTTACCTAAAATTAAGGCCACATGCCCTGATGAGAAGTGGTGAGAGGTAGTTTTTACCTAAAATTAATGCCACATGCCCTGATGAGAAGTGGTGAGAGGTAGTTTTTACCTAAAATTAAGGCCACATGCCCTGATGAGAGGTGGTGAGAGGTAGTTTTTACCTAAAATTAAGGCCACATGCCCTGATGAAAAGTGGTGAGAGGTAGTTTTTACCTAAAATTAAGGCCACATGCCCTGATGAGAAGTGGTGAGAGGTAGTTTTTACCTAAAAGTAATGCCACATGCCCTGGTGAGAAGTGGCGAGAGGTAGTTTTTACCAAAATTAAGGACACATACCCTGATGAGATGTGGCAAGTGGGAGTTTTTACCTAAAATTAATGCCACAGACCATGGTAACACAGGGCAAGACATAGTTTTTACCTAAAATGAAGGCCACGGACCTAGGTGAGTTTTGGCAAGAGTTTTTTTTTTTTTAAATTAAGGCCAAAAAGCCAGTTGCACACTGATGACAAGTAGAATTCTGGAGGAGAAAGAGGAGGAGGAGGCAACAATCCGTTTATTTATTGGGATTTTAATGTGATATTATATTTAGGGATTACTGTATGTTTGAATTCGCCAAAACACTTGGCATGGTAAATAGGATATACCAATGTCTGTTTGCGGGTGGTCTAGTTGTCTACTCAGTCAAAGGTCTGGTGTAATCCACAACTTATTAATTTTAATTAAAGTCAGCTTACCCACATTGGCTGAGGACAGGACGATGCGCCTGTCTGTAATGACTCCCCTGCTGTGCTGAACACGTTCAGACAATACACTTGTAGCAGGAGAGGCCAATATTTGAGATATTATGCAGCCACCCCTAGGGCTAAATATTGATGAACAACCACTCAAACACGTTTCATGCTTGAAATGATGATTGCTTAGTATTTCAAACGCACAAGGATAAGGTTTCTAAAAAGTGCCAATCACACGGATACGCCATATTTTTCTGACAATTGGAAGGTTTTAGAGCTTTTAATTTATATAGTAATTCATATGTATGCAAATAAAATAACAAAATTAAATATAAATTGATATATACTGTAATTTTCTGATAATTACTTAACTGCTTTGTATCATATAAAAATGTAAAGTAAAAACGTGTACCTCTTCTATGATTTAGGTCTTCTCCTGATTTTGGAATCTTTCAGATGAGTGTAGTGCACTGCGTATATTTAGTAGCTAAAGGACTTCCTCAGGTTTTATTGTATATGTACTGTATATAGTATATAGTATATGTAGTAAGGTCAACTGTAGGACTTCATTTAGTGTATATGAAGTAATCTATTACTAAACAACCAACATTTAAAATCTTTTTAAAGCAATTTTTTCCCATATTCAATTTATAGGACTTTTTTGTATATTATTCGCAATGTTTTTGATTGCCAGTTGCATGTGATTGGCTTGTAGTAAAACACGCACAGTGACGATTGTTGCTTCTTTACTCAGGTTATCCGGCATGAATGTACCACCACCCGTAGTCAGCAACAAGCATTGGTTAAGGCTTCATTTTGTTACTGATGGTAACCATCGATACAGGGGATTCAGTGCTCAGTATCAAGGTATGTTGAATAATTATTACATTTATTTATTTTTTTTAGTTTATAAAATAATATATTTAAATTACATATTTTTGTGGATTTCTTTTCATAACAACATTTTTTAAAATACATTCTTCAAGTAACAGAATGACTGGTATCCCGCTTTGCTTTTGTCCTAGTCCATGTGAATAATTGTTATCATTACTATTACTATTATTATCTTAATTATTCATGGGATATATCTAGTCTTAGATAGTAACCATATTAACTAATTCCGGACTATGGACATATATGTACATCACATGCCGGGCACGGGTGTATGGAGCGGGTTCAGGAGCTGAGCCTCCACCATATCCAGCAGATTCCTGCTGTGGTACGCAGTCGTCATATGCATAAATCAGCAGAACAATTTATTGCAGTAAATAAAATAAGCAGGTCTATGATCAAGTTCCCTAAAATTATAAAAAAAAAATTAAAAAATCATAAGAATTGTAATGACTCCTTTTTTCCCTTTTAAAAATAAAGACATTAAAACAATAAATTATTATTGCTGCATCCTTAAACTTCTGATAAATCAAATTATAAAATTAGTAACCCATTTGAATTGAAATGCCAGAATTTTTTTTTTTTTTTGCTGCACTTCATGCTAGAAATGCAAAGAAAGTGAATAAAATATTGCATGTATCCTAAAATGGTGCCAATAAAACTTCATGTCCACATTCATAATATGCATGGAACAGGCGTAGAATTGTATTGCAGCACATAGAAAGAGTCATCATTTGATCGCAGGTGCAATAAAAAACTTAAAATAAAGTTTTCACCAAAAAAAAGAAAATTAAATTGAAAGCAAAAAAAAAAAATCACTCGTTTCTTCCTCCTTTAAAAAATGAAGGCATTAAAAAAATAAAAACATTTTTCATTGCCACATCCATAATTGTCTGACTTATCAAAATATAAAATTATTTAACACGCATGAAGGGAAATGGCACAATTTTTGGTTGTTACAATTCAAAATAAAAATGAAAAAAATATGATAAAAATATTGAATGTACCCTCAATGAAACAAAAAAAAAAGAAAGATCGCGTCTCTCTCTTTGTCTCTCTCTCTCTATATATAAATATGCAAATGTGTAAATTTAAATAAATATCTAAAAATCTATATAAATGTGTCTTACAATCCAGATATGACTTACCAGGGTGGTGGTGGTGGAGCGTAGTCATAGGAGGCAAGGTCACAGGACAGTCTCAGGGGTGATGTGCTGTCTCCGCAGTCATTTTCTTGAAGTCCATCTCGGGCGATTCAGTGGAGCCTGTAGTCATATCAATGGCACCCCCCGCCGAGGCACCCTGTCCTGTGGCCCTCCAAACTGTGACCTTCCTGAGTCGCCTCACTGCAGTGTCATGCCCTTATCCCGCCAGCAAATCAATGGTTCCAACCACTTTGACACTCCTGAGCCTGCAGTATCGCCAACCCTCCTGAGACTCAACACCCCTTCCTCTGAGCCCGTAGCATCGCCCTACCTCCTGTGACTTTCCTGAGCAACTCCACCACCGCCGCTCCCCACTGGTGAGCTTTAGGATTAAAAAGCACTAGGATTAAGACGGAGCCTCATTTTAACATGCAAAATACTACCACTCAGTCTTTTTACAATTTTTTTTTAAAAAAATAACCACTAAAATAAAATAAAATAAAACTTTACAAGTTTGGTACTCATGTTGCCCTAAAGAATCATGTTATCATATTATCTTTACCACAAAACAAATGGCATAAAAAGAATCCTGCAAAAGAATGTATTTTTTTTCTCCACGTCTGCACACTAGGATTTTTTTTTCCGTTTTCCAGTACATTGTATAGCAAAAATAATGGTATCATTCAAAACTGCATCCCCTCTATAAAAAAACAAACTTTATAATGACACTTGGAAAAAAGGTAAAAAAAACCAATAAGGTATAAAAACAAAAAATGGCCGCGGATAGATGGGGTTAAATATATTTCTTAAAAAGTTATTACAGCTTACAATTACTATGGAGGCATAGAAAGCTTTTCCATGGAATTCCGAAAGATAAAATTTGTAGCCCACGCTATTAGACTACCTATTACAAAAATATTCATCCATAAAATAATTCCTGTATTATCGTGCAATATTTTTGAAGTGTAGTATCAGTGTAGTGCATCAGTATGAAATTTTGGAATTATATAAAAAAGTATTTCTTTTTAATCTTTTTTAATTACTACATGAAGCAGGATGAATACAAAGAAGGAACCAGTACAGTTCTGCTGATCAATTCTATGATCAAATATGTAAATTATGGCTGTTGCTTTAAAAAAATAAAAACATAAAAAATTAAAAGCATTAAAACTATTTTACAAATACATATTTTTTTAATTATTAAACTGCATTTCTTGTTATATTTGTATTTATTTTTTATTTAAATGTAAAAAGATATTTGTGGCATTAGAAAATGGAGTATATTTTATCTATAAATAAAATCAATTAAAAATGCTATTTATAGGGCATATCATTATTTTATTACAATCATACACAAACAGTAATGAAACAGTGACAATATAAGATAATTTGTAAGCTGTATTAAAAAAAGGAAAGAGTACAACATCCACCAATAAATTTCATTAGTAGTGATGAGTGAGCACTGCCTTCTTCTGGTGCTCGGTACTCATAATGAGTAGATAAAAGCTTGGATGGGCGCGAATCGAGTATCAGAGTATAATGGAAGTCTATGTGGGATTTGAACAGTTTTCCATAAGATTTTGAAGAAAAATGCTAGAGTTCCCCATTGACTTTCCTTATACTCGGATACATGAGTCACGCTCATCCGAGCATCCAACTTTATTAAGTACCGAGCACCCGAGCATGGTAGATCTTGCTCATTACTATTCATTAGCCATTGGTTACTGCTTTTCAAAAATCATCTTTCATGTGGCTTGTTACTCAATGGTGTTGTGTAATATGATTGCAAATCTAGATATAAAGGTCTATAGTTAAGTGTTATATTATGAACCATATTATAGCACTACATATTTTCATTATTTAACATTTACCTCTGCACCAACTGAATACCTGGATAGCCTCCAAATGTGGCCTGAGTCTATTTCACTGGGGATCTGGTGTAATTTTCAGGAGTATTATAGTAGGGAGAGGTACAATATTGAGCCCCGATGAAAATCCTCTGTATTGGTAGCCATGCGTTTTTTTTATCAATGAGTTTCAAAAGTACTCTGACTTCATCTAGAAGTGTTTTTGTTGTTTTTTTTAATCCTGATGAAGAATCAGTGGACTTTCATAATAAACCGCATCATTACCAATCCTGTCACCTGAAATCTTTCATTGGAATATTATCAGCAGTGCAGGGAGGGAATCAATTTATTCGTTTTTTGTTATGACAGTAAAGAGAACATAGCTGAATCCCATAAACTTGTAAACATGAGCCATTTACAAAAGTTATTTGGATCTTTTATGGTTTCAAGAATAGAAGCATATTTATGAAATCAACATTCTAACTTAAATTTTCCACCTGAATTTCAAGGAAAATCACATATAAAAAGTACTGTAATTTGTAGATTATAAAACGCAAACATTTGGGAGGAAAATGAGGGGTGCATCTTATAATGCGAATGTTGCTTACCGGGGGGGTAATGGAGAATGGGCACTGTGCTGGCTGCGAGGTGGCTGTGTTGGCTGCGGTGGGAGTTGTGCTGTCTGTGGTGGGGCTGTGTTGGCTGTGGCGGGAGCTGTGGAGAGCAGGGTGGTGTGACAGGTGAGATGCTATGTCAGCAGTGTGGGCTTCAAATAATGGCTCAAGCTCTCAGCTCAGTATCTCATCTATGTACGTGCTGCCTCTGGCCCATTGATATCCAAGCAGTGGACTTAAGGAAAATGGCGCCCAGAGGGGGCACGCAGATGAGATCTTGGCTTGTCATTGAGCCGAGAGCTCAATCTGAGCACGTGCCGAATTCAGGCGCCATTTCTTTGAAGCCGTTCACAGAGCATCTGTAACACCCACCGCATCCCCCTGTTCTGCACAGCCAACACAGCGCCCACTGCCAGCACAGCCTCTGCAGCCAGCACAGCCCCACCGCAGCCAGCACAGCCCGCACCACAGCGCTGTACAACATTGCTCTATTCCAGCACTGACTCTGCCACCTGTGACTCCACGCTAACACCGCTGCCCCCCCCTCCGGTAAGACACCTCAGAATATAAGATGAACCCCAGCATTTATTTTATTTTACCTTTTTTATCTCTAAATTTTGGGGGCATCTTATAATCCGATGCATCTTATAAAATGAAAAATATAGTAAATTGCTGTTATTAGCTCCACCCTGTCATAAAATAAGTGTTGGATATATACAAATAATTTTTAAAGAAAAGGGAAAACAATTTAAAATATATTTAATGGTTCTTTGAGATAATCAGAAAAATGAGAAAATATAAAAAAACAGAAGTATTTCCTTTGTTTTTGAAACACAAAAATTAGGCCACATGTATCATGAAAGAAAAAAAAGACCCCCCCAAAAAAATGTTACAGCTGTTTAATCTGCATGTATGAAAAAACAAGAAAATGTGCCTGGCCAGATCTTCAATTGAATAAAAGTACCTTACGGATTAAATTGTGTAGAAGCAAAACTCAGAAAAGGGGATTAAAGATATATAAAATTAAGAATCAGAAATAGGCAGGTCCATTTAATGCAATTGAATTTGTGTAAAAATTTGTTGAACCTGGCAAAATTTAACAAATAGTAATTTACTTTGCTTGAATCTCCTTAAAGGACTGGCACCATTTTATAAATTGCAGAAGATTGCATCAATCAAATAAGGATCACGTGAACGTGGATTTTTTTCCTTTAACCCGTTTACTCCTGGCGATTTTCCATTTATCGTTTGTTTATTTTCTCCCCTTCTTCTGTGAGCTGTAAATTTTTATTTTTCGGTCAATCTTGCCATATGAGGGCTTGATTTTTTTCTAGACGAGTTGTACTTTTAAATGAAACCATAAGTTTTACCATATTGTGTACTGGAAAATGGCAAAAAAAAATTCCAAGTGGGGAAAAATTGCAAAAAAAAGTGCAATTGCATGTTCAATTGCATGTTGATTTTTGGGATATTTTATTCACCATGTTCACTATATGGTAAAACCAATGTTTCACTGTTATGCTTCAGGTCTGTATGAGTTCATAGACATCAAACATGTGTAAATTTACTTTTATCTAAAAAGTTAAAAAAATTCAGAATTTTGTCCGTGATCCAAAACATTCTCATTTTTCAGGATCTGTGGCTTAGTGGTGTCTTATTTTTGCGTTTCGAGCAGACATTTTTAGCGGTACCATTTTTTGTTCAGATGCTACATTTTGATCGCCTGCTATTGCATTTTTCGCAAAATTTGCAGCTCCCAAAAATGTAATGCGCCGTTTTCCTATCAGATGAATTGATTTTATATTTTGATAGATGGGCATTTCTGAATTTGGCCATATTAAATGTGTGAATATTTTTTAACACTTTAATTTTCAATTAAGCAAAAGTGGGGTGATTTAATCCTTTAGGTTTTTATAGTTTTTTAAAATTTTTAAAACTTGTTTTCTCATTTTTATTTTACTAGTCCTTTCAGGGGACTATAAGGATCAGCTGTCTGATCACTCAATAATTTCTGTTGATCACAGCTACTGAGCTGTGATCACCAGAAATGCTCATCTCTTGTAACAGAGGTTGCTCTTCCAGCTGTTACAGAAAATGGGTCATGTGAGCTACAGGAGTGCTCACATGACCCTGTGCTACCATGACAACAATCAGCTCCCCTTGTTCACTTCACTTGCCACTGATGGAGGCGGGTAAGTGCATGTTTATCAATGCGGGCAATTAAATTGTACTTTCACATTTTGACAGCATGATTTAAGGAGTTTAACAGATGCAGGTGGATTACGGATTCACCTGTGCCTGCGAGGCACACTTTTCAGCTGTTGAAATCAGCTGACATGTGCAGGAATCACTGCTGACTGTCCGCAGCAGCCAGAGGTGATTTCCCTTTGATGATTTAGGATGTACCAGTACGTCCTCGGTTATTAAGGGGTTAATACCTTTTTTTTTATAAATAAAAAAACTTTTTCATTCACTGGATCTGGATCTGGATCTGTGTGGAAACGCCTTCTTAGGGATTTCACTTTTTTCTTAGAAGAAATAAAAGAAAAAACATCTAATGAAGAGTACTAAAAAAATAAAGTACAGTATGTTGCCAAAAAAAAAATTTCTGAGGGGGATGAAACTGTTTTCTAAAAACATATAAGTAAAGCCAAGAAGTCACTTTTAAATGGCTTCATTAAAACTATAACATTGATGACTTATTATTGTTTATTACCTAGTTGAGGACCAAGTAATCTACCCTTATTCTTGATCAAGCACATTTTTGTGTTTTTATCATATAGGCAGTTTAAAAAGCTGTAAAAATATTTCTCATTCAGATACAGTGTTTAAATAGTTTTTTTTTCCATATTTTTGTGATGTATTGGGCTTCATTATTAATTTTACAGTCTATTTTATTTTTGCAGATATCGGTCAATATCACTGGGAAAGTATGAGAAACATAGGCCTGTTTTGCCCAATATTTTAAGGCATTTAAAAATTATTTTCACTGAAAGAGACATTTTTATTAACTTTATATATTTGCATATTTATTTTTTCACCTGCTGTTTTTATTTAGTTATTTATTTATTTTATTTTTTATTTATTTTACACATTGTGCCCCTATAAGGTCATAAAAGACTTTACTGTAGATGTGTGAGGGTTGAATTTTTACTTTTTTAATATTTTTAGATTTTTTTTTTATCCTATTTCCACTGTATTGGCACTAGATATGGCTGTAAGTCAGCGCCAGAGCAGTTTTATAGTGGCTGCTCATAATACACTGTGGGATGACTGAATCCGCACTGGCGCCTCCCCGATGGCTGGGGACCGAACACTGCCAGGAGGAATAACGTTAATTTCTTCCCCAGAGCGGAGCTTTAAGTGAGGGATCTGGGCAGGTTCCAAATGCTATTAACCTGTGGATTAACTCCATATCTGCAGGTTAATAGCATTTTTTACATGACAGGTTCCCTTTAAAGTTGCAAAGGAATTAATTAGCTTTGTCTTTTAATATTTATATAATCATTAAAAAATATTAATTATGAATTGTGTTTTAATTGAAAGTAATAATAATTATTATTACTATTACTATTATTATTATCGAATATATATATATTAATTAATAATTAATAATTTTAAAGAATATTTATTTTATATTATTATTATTATCACCGTGTGTATATATATATATATATATATATATGATAATAATGAATTTCCTTTCAATTAAAACACAATTACACAATTTATATATATATATATATATATATATATATATATATATATATATATATACACACTGTTCATAAGCTATTAAAATTAGAAATACTAGAAGTAATATAAATTTTCCAAAATCACAATTTTGCCTCTAACTACTTTATTTTAAAAAAACATGATTGGGAACATGGAACACTCACCTTGGGAAAAACAAATTTTATTTTAATGGTTAAATAAAATTTGACATAAAAGCATTTCTGATGCTTCCAGGATTCATATTTTTGTATATAGGGCAACAGTGATTGACAGCATACCTTGCACATGAGCCTATACAAGAAAAGCTGTCAATCATCCTGTGTGGATAATGGAAGGAGGTTTCTTATGTCTTCTTTATAAATCCTGGTGCTTTTAAACTGCTATTACAGGATATTTTTGAACTAAATAAAAAAATACTGTATATTCCCAAATTGAGCATCTTTCCCTCCTTTGTATGCTGCCTTTATAAGGTAGCCAAGAAGTCAACTGCCAAGTTTTCTCTATGAAATTAAATTGCAGCAAAGTTTATATTGAATTGAGAATATCCTTTTCTCAGATAAAACGAAAGTGTACAAAAATTAGGAAAGTGCTGCCTCTTGTTTTCTTATATACACAATTGAAACCAGAAGTCTACATGCATAATCTAAAAAGACACGTTTTTGTCACTATCTGATGTGAAATCAGAATAAACATTTCCGTTTTAGGTCAATTAGGAACCAAAATTATTTATATTTGCCAAATGCCAGAATAATGAGAGAGAGAGAGAATCTTTTAAGACATTTCTATTACTTTCTGCAAAGTCAAACATTTACATACGTTTCATTAGTATTTGGCAACATTGCTTTTAAACTATATGAATTGGGTCAACCATTTTGGAAATCCTTTCACAAGCTTCTCACAATAGTTGGTAGGAATTTGGACCTATTCTTCTTGACAGAACTAATGTATCTGAGCCATGTTTGTTGGGCGCCTTGCTCACATCAGCCTTTTCAGCTTTGCCCTTAAATTTTCAATAGGATTGAGATCGGGGCTTTATGATGGCCACTCCAAAACATTGACTTTGTTATCCTTAAGCCACTTTGTAACCAGTTTGGCAGTATGCTTCAGGTCCTTTTCCATTTGGAAGATCCATTTCCACCCAGTTCCTGCCTGATGTTTTGAGATGTTGTTTCAGTGTTGCCACATAATCTTCTTTCCTCATGATGCCATCTATTTGGTGAAGAGCACAAGTCCCTCCTGCAGCAAAACAACTCCACAACATGATTCTGCCATCCCCGTGTTTCTTTTGGAGTTATGGCTTCTACCTGGCAGAGTAGCCTTTCAGCCCACATTGACAAAGTACTAGTTCTAATGTACCTAATGACACTATCTTATCAGCTTCCACCAGCATCTTCATAAGGTCTTTTGCTTTTGTTGTTGGGTTAATATGCACATGGCTGACCACAGCACGTTCATCTCTAGTACACAGAACTCAGTCTCCTTCCTGAGCGTTATGATGGCTGTACACTTCCATTTTGTTTGTACTTTTATGTAATTGTACAGATAAATGAGGCACCTTTATGTATCTGAAAATTGCACCCAAGGTTGAACCAGACTTATGTAAGTCCATATTTATCTTCCTGAGATCTTGGCTGATTTCTTATGACTTTTCCATTTTGCTACACAAAGAAGCAGTGTGTTTCATGTATGCACTAAAATACATCCACAGTTGTGTCTCTAATTAACTCAGATGTTGCCAATAAATCTATCAGATGCTTCCAAAGACATGACATCATCACATGGGCTGTCCGATATTATTTAAAGACATAGTACTCTTAAGGTCGCTTTACACGTTGCACCCGCCCCCCGTCGTGCGTGCATCAAGGGCAAATCACTGCCCGTGGCAAACAATGTCGCTAGTACGCATCACGCACACATACCTTCCTAACAACGTCGCTGTGGCCGCCGAACAAAACTCTTTTTTAAGAGGGAGGTTCGTACAGCATCACAGTGACGTCACACAGCGGGCCACCAATTGAAGCGGAGGGATGGAGAGCAGCCGCATTAACGTCACTCTCACCTCGTTGCCAGAGGACGCAGGAGCACTGTTGTTCGTCATTCCCGAGGTGTCACACATAGCGATGTGTGCTGCCTCAGGAACGACGAACAACCTGCGTCCTAAAAGATCAACGATTTTTTGAAAAGTAACAACGTGTCAACAATCAACGATTTTTCCCTTTTTTCGGATCGTTACCGGTCGCTCATAGGTGTCACACGCAACAATGTCGCTGACGACGCCGGATGTGTGTCACAAATTCCATGACCCCAGCGATATCTCGTTAGCGATGTCGTTGCGTGTAATGGGGCCTTTAGTGTATGCAAACTTTTGACTGCAGAAAGTAATAAAAATGCCTTATAACATTCTCTCTCTCTCATTATTCTGGCATTTGGCAAATATAAATAGTGTTGGTTCTTAATTGACCTAAAATGGGAAATGTTTATTCTGATTACATGTCAGAAACTTGCAGATTTTTGTTTTAGCTAGTGCATGTAAACTTCTAATTTCCACTGTGTATATACATATATATATATATATATATATATATATATATATATATATATATATATATATATATATATATATATATATATATATATACTTTTATGCAAAACAATTAGACTTAAGCTTAGTCAAAATAAAATTTAAATTTTAGAGCTGTGTAAAAATAGCTCTAACTTTTTCCATTTATTTATATTGTTAGTTACATTAACATTGTTCACATTCTTTCTTTTTTTTCTGTCATTGCATCCTATTTTACATACCTTTTTTGTTTTTATTCCTGATGTTTCTTAAGATTTAATGTTTTACCAATGTTTTAATTATTTATTTTTATTTTATTCTAAGTGTGAAATTTGCTGTGTCTGAATAAACAGCACATTTTACAGCTGAATTTACTGTATTTAGGAAGAGTTTAGCATATTTTGCCTAAGGATAATCATTAGAAGTTAACAAAATGTGCAGTCTGGAGCAGTGTACATGCACTATGTTATGACTAAAACATTTAAGCAATATTTTATACATTTTTAAATTGTATCTAGTTATAAGTGTAGAATGTTATTAATTTATTTTTATTATTTATTTTTTATACTAACTCAGTAAGCAATTTTTTTGAGTATTTTATAGTGTTTTTTTATTTTGTGGTTTTGGAGTTATTTATTTAGTCACATTGTCAAAACCCATTTTCATGCAATGTTCGGAGTCTTTTAGAGAAGTCGATAAGTCCCAGAAAAATTACATGGATAATACGATTTTTGAAAAAAATGTAACTTTAAATAGATTAGCTAAACTGAATTTTCTATGTAGGGTATGTGGATAGGTTCAGTATTTGCAGAAAAAAAATTCTGAAAATGCTGGAATATTGTCAGGAAAACTCTGCAGAAAATTAGTTTTTTTTGCTGCCTTTCTGTGGATTTTTCATGTGTATTTTAATGCTAATTTTCCCATTTAATTAAAAGGGCAAAAAGGCTGTAAAAATGTTGAAAGAATTGACATGATCTGAAATATAATTAAATCTGCAAGGATAAAATAAGTGGCATGTACATGAGTTTTCAGAAATCTCATTCAATCATTGAGTAAAATGCCACATTTTTTTTACAGCAAAAACTATGCAGAGAACTTAAGTGCAAAAATGCAATGTGTGAACATACCGTAAAAGTGTTTTCATTTAAAACACAATACATATCAAAGCCATTCTAAAAATACTTCAAAATACTTTGGCCTTTTGGCCAAAATAAAGTTTCTGTGAATTAATTTAATGCCTTAAATTTGGCTACTAGTGATGAGTTACCATGCTCTGCAATGCTCAGTACTCGAACAAGCATTGGGGTACTCGAGACACTAGGTGCTTTATTGAGTACCACAGGTGCTCAAGCTAAATGCTCAAGTCTTCGTTTTGTTACATGCCCTGATACAGCCCCCAGCCACCACAGCCCCCATTATCCATGTGCAGCGGGCAGCAGATATCACCTGGCAACCTCCATCCCATCTTCTTGGTCACAGTCTCTATCATCCAGTTGCAGCTGACATCATCCGGCAACTTCCGTTCCATGTTTGCCATCCAAATGTTCACCCCAGGCTAACTATCTATGGTTAGTTCTGCTCGGGTCCCCATTCTGGAAAATAAGTCTTTCTCTGTTTTCCAGAAAAGTGACTCAAGTGGAACTAATCGCAATAACTTTGGCCGGGGGGGTATTTGGATAGCGCACATGGAGTAGAAGTTGCCATGCAATGCCAGATGCACGTGGATGATAGGGACTGTGGTGGCTGGGAAGTCAGATTGAAAGTTGCTGGGCAATGTCTGCTGTCAACCCACTTGAATGATGGGGAATGTGGTGTCCGGGAGCTTTTTCTGGACAGGTAAACATCCCATGACTCCTATTGTGCTCGATATTGGAGTTGGCCTTTTCCAGGAAAGCAACATGCTGGATTTGAGCAGCCGAGCACTTTTGTACTTTCTAATAACTATTGGTTACAACTAAAATTTCCTAATGCCAGAAAAAGCAGAGATCAGATGACCTCCAGTCTTAACATTAGCAATATCAACATCTTACAGTGAGCAAATAAATAATAAACCAAAACTGGTCACAGTCCATATTAATAACACAGTACAGATAAATTACATGATTGGATGATAAATATATATATAATATATGTATATATATATATATATATATATATATATATATATATATATATAAAATTTTTCTAGAGTTTCACTTAATATGTAATTTCAGACAAGATAATATAATTGATTTGTTTTTGCTGGAAATATAAACTGTATATCAGAACAATAATTTATGTTTGCATTAGTTTACTTTCACACATTGTCAGTATTTTATTATTATTTGAACTTACTTTGGAATTAGCTTCATTTTCTTAGATAAATCTGAGAATTTATTTCACAATCTATGTAAACAATTATGTGCAACATGCACTAAATTAGCTTTCTTTAATCTTTTCATGTTTGAAGATGTAACAGTACGTCCTAAATCATGAAAGAGCGATCACCACTGGCTGCTGCGATGAGCTGGTAGTTATCTCCACACATGTCTGCTGATTTCTACAGCAGACATGTTTGCCTTGCAAGCGCAGGTGGATCCGTGATCCACCCATGCTTGTTAACAATCTAAATCACGCTGTCAAAATGTAACAGTGCAATTTAAAATGTCGCAGCAGGGAATGCACCTTTCCCCATCGCCATCGGAGGCCCCATGAGGCGATCATGGGGAGACAATGGTTGTCATGGTAGCACAGGGTCATGTGATGACTCCTGTCGCTATCATAACGTAGTTCCTGTAACAGCCGGCAGAGCACTGGTTGTAACAAGAATGGAGCATTTCTGCTCATCACCTCAATGCTGTTCTGATCCAGAGAAATGAATGAGTGATCAGACTGCTGATCCTTATAGTGCACTAGTAAAATAAAAAAAGTAAAGAAAAAAGTTTTAAGAAATTAAAAAAATTAAAAACCTAAAAGTTCAAATCACCCCCCATTCGCCCCATTGAAAATGTAAGGGTTAAAAAAATAAAAAAATATACACACATTTGGAATCATCACGTTCAGAAATGCCAAATCTATCAAAATATAAAATTAATTAATATGATTGGTAAATAGCGTAGCAGCAAAAAAAATTCAAAATGCCTAATTACGTTTATTGGTTGTTGTATATTTTGCGCAAAGTGCAATAACAGGCAATCAAAAAGTAGCATCTGCACACAAATGGTACCATTAAACATGACAGCTCAAGACACAAAAATGAGAAGGCTATGGGTTGTAGAAAATGGCACAAAAAGTGCGTCACTTTTTTGGCAAACTTTTGAATTTTTATATAAAAGTAAACCTATAGATGTTTGATGTCCACAGACTTGTACCGACCTGAGGCATCACAGTGACACATCAATTTCACCATATAGTGAACACGATGAATAAAATATCCCAAAAACAATCATGCAATTGCACTTTTTTTTAAATTTTTCCGTATTTGGATTTTTTTTTTGCCTTTTTCCAGAACACTATATGGTAAAACTTATAGTTTAATTTAAAAGTACAACTCGTCCCGCAAAAAAACAAGCCCTCATATGGCAAGATTGAAAGAAAAATAAAATGGTTACGACTCTTGGAAGAGGATGGGGGGCAAAAAAAAAACAAAACAAAAAAACGGATAACCGCCCGGTCATGAAGGGGTTAAAACAACGAGTATCTTAGAACAATTTGGAGTGTAAGAAGATTTAATAGGCTTACGTGCTGATTAATCTGTTTTATCAGAAAAACTGTTTGCTTTTATTGGAATTGAAAAGCTCCTGCACCAACCACATACAATTCATAAAAAATTGTGACTTTTATATTGAGTAACTCAGACACAAGAACACAAGTGTATCTGCAACCTAAGTATTTCCTAAATCCTAAGATCATTAATATTGATAAAATTTCAGAGTACAATGATTTTAATGCACCATGTGACATTAGTTTTTTATCACAAGATCAGTAGATATGATTCTTTACTTTTATGCCACATGGACTAAATAAATGTTATTTTTCTATCTTTATTTTGCTTTATTTAGCTAATTAGAAGCAATGCATAATAGCAACTTATAATTAAACAGCTTTACTTAACGTAATTCCCCAAGCACAATAATACACAATCATTAGTTTTCCTAACAATTGGAAAGAGATATTTTTTTATCAAATTAATAGATTCCAATTATACAAGAAAAAAGTAATTAATTAAAATTTGTAATATATTGCAAGATAATTATAAATTAGAAAACACATTCTTTGTAGATTATATTTTTGTAAACCTTCAAGTGAAAAGGGCATGAAAAAAAAGTTATTCTTTTTTTGTATAGGGCTGCTCATGGGAAAATGTTTTTTCCCAATAACCATTCATACATTAGGTCTAATGATGTGAAATTGATAATAGTGTCTTACCGTAAATCAAGGTAAATAAGATTAAAAGTCTCAATAGAGACAGGCAACCTCTGCATAGTAGTAATGTGAACTATAGTAGGTTGATGGAATACCAACAATAGGGGGAGAAATAAAAATAATTAAAAAATCATCCATTATATTGGCTTAATTTACAATGTCATAATATCAATGAAAAACAGCAAACTGGATAGCTTATTATCAAGACTGAAGTAAGTTAAAGGGAACCTGTCACCAGGTTTTTCCCTTATCGGTTGAGGCCACCAACAGTGGGCTCTTATATACATCATTCTAATATGCTGCGTATAAAAGCCCAGGCCTTGCTGTAGAATGTAAAAAACACTTTTATAATACTCACCTAAGGGGCAGTCCTGTCCATGGGTGTCGCTGCTCTTTGGTCCGGTGCTTTCTGCCCAGCTGCCTCTGCATCACATGTCTGGCATCATTCACAGAGAGGACTCCATTGCGCTCCTGCTTATGTGCACTCTGATCTGCCCTGCTTTGGGCAGAGCAAAGTACTGTAATGTGTAGGCACATGAAAAGGTCAAAGACCGCCCGCACATGCGCACTACAATAGTTTGATCTGCCCTCAGCTAGGCAGATCAAAGTGCGCATGCGCAGGAACGCAATGGAGCCCTCTCTGTGAATGATGCCGGATGCTTAATGCACATGGGGCTGGGCAGGAGGATGGAGATCACCACAGAGAGGATGCCTCGGATCAGAAAGCAGTGACACCCATCGGACCGGACCACCCCCCTAGGTGAATATTATAAAAGTGCTTTTTTAGGTTCTACAGGGTGGCCTGGGATCTTATATAAGGTGTTCTAGAATGCTATATATAAGGGCCTCACTGGTGCTGGCCGCAGGTTATAAGGGAAAATTCTGGTGGCAGGTTCCCTTTAAGTACTCAGCAGCTAAAATACCTTCCCTATATTAGTGACTCATCTGGACTATGTTTCTGTAGCCTTCCCTTCTATCCTTTCTGTGTTTTCTTCCCCTGTTAGTCTTCCTATCACTTTGTGTCATGTTGTCCTTCATAATTAGGGCATGTTAGTGAGTGCAGATATTCTGAGTAGTTACAGAAATATAGCCTCATGAGGGATCAAAACCAGAGATATATCAATTGGAGAAAAAGCCTTTTTGTTTCATAATTTACAGTATTTTATATTGTTTAGTATTTGGAAATGTTTTAATGGTGGATTTAATAGTGTTTAATAAAATGATTTGCAGTTTTAAAAAAAAAAAAAAAAGAAAAGAGACTATCATAATTTTCTTACTCAACTCTTAAAAATGAGCAAAGATTTTGAAGTTCAAATTAGTTTGCTTTACTGACTTTAGAAAAAATTGGACTCACAGTGAAACAACTTGCCACAAAACACAAGTATTTAAAAGCCTCCAATTGCCGCGAAAACAAATTCGTAACAGTCTAAGGTTTCTTAGTATTGTACTGAACCCCTTTCAAGCTCCTTAAATCATACAAATCCTTGTTAACGTCAAAGTGACTGTAACAGTTATGGCTATTGGTAAATTGATGGTTGCTATATTTCACTGTTGTCCTAACACACACACACACACACACACACAATGTAATGTTTTTTCAGTGTTTATAAAAGGTTGTCCGGTGTTCTGATAACAGTCTGAGGTCAGGAAATGCCTGTGAGAGTGGACAGTACTGTGATTTTAAGTTTGTGATTAGGACATTTACATTTTGAACAGACATGCCTGGCTTCTCTCAATACAAGTTAATTTAATAGGCACATAATCGCACGTATGCAGATCACATTCTTGCAATCATATGACCACCACTCTCACCAGCAATACTGGTGAATCTTGACAGCGTGTAAACTGCAGTAACTTATAGATAGACATACTTAGACATATAAAGGGGTGGTTCACCCCTTTTCATTATTGGCCACATTGATATTATGTTAAGAAACAATGTTTCTCTCAAATACCTTGCATTGGCAATAGTGCATGTGAGCGTAACTATTGCGGATCGCTCTTCCCCATCGTGTGACCTCTGGGATCCAATGATGTCTCATTAACTTCCTGTTCACCTGACATAACCGCGGCCAGCCCCAGCCTCCATGAGTGACTGGACTGTGGGTGGCATTTCACCACTCAGCACAGCCCAGCATGAGAGCCCAGCATCTCCTGCTCCCTCCTTCCTCACTGCAGAGCGCTGCAAGCAGGAGAGATGCTGGGCTTTGCTGAGCAGTGAAACTCCACGCAGTCACTCACGGAGACTGGAGACGGCCGTGGTGATGTCAGGTGAACAGAAAGTTGATGTGACATCACTGATTCCCCAAGGTCACATAGCTCCAGGGGTCATGCAATTGGGAAAAGCGGTCCGCAGTAGCACCGCTCACAGGCACTATTGCCAACGCAAGGTATTTGAGAGAAACATTGTTTCTCAAGGTTATATCAATCTAGCAAATAATAAAAATGAGTGAACAACTTCTTTAACACAAAACCAGACAACCACCTTAAACACTTGGCGTGGTCTGGTCCTTTTACCTTTTTACTATGTGCTTAAAAACTAACAGGCAGGTAGTTGCTATCAGAGCCAATTACCTGTCTGTTGTACCTGACACCATCATAGAGCGGTCATTGACTGTCCCGGCCATGGAGTCAGCTTCTCCACATCAAAAGAGCAGCTCTTATTCTTTTGGGCTGCTATGTCAATGTGGTTTGACTGCCATCATTATGCTGATTGAAAGCCAGCTAACCGCAATTAAATCACATTAATCCAACTGTCAAATAGCATGCCATCGTAAGTTACGCTCTGTCAAGAGAGTAGAGCGCAATAGAAGTGGAGCGGTCTGTTACCACTCTTTTTCCAGTGGATAATTGCTGCAGGCACAACAGGCAGGTAGATAGTAACTACCTGTTGATTAGATCTTAAGCACAGTGTAAAAAAAAAATAACAGATATCCCCTTTAAGGCTTTCTTGACCTATTTCTATACGTAAGCTTTGAGCTGTGACAACCTCTCACTATCCAGATTCATCAAAAATTGGCTGCTAGTTTAACGCAAACTACTTTTATTCAAACCATGACAGCTTCTCTTCATTGGCTGTGCTATGCCAATTAGTGTTATAGCTGCAACTTCTTCATTATGGTCTGCTCCATTATGGATAAGTCCACGTTGCTGTGCCTTAGGTCATGATATCCTTCTCTGGCTAATGCAAAGTTTTCTTTTGTGTAAAATGGCAGTGACCTATTTTTTTTTAGATTAAATTCTAATGGAATTTAAAAAAATCCCCGTTTTGTAGAATTGAATTTTTTGTAATTTGGTCCACACAAATTCAGGAGCAATAAATTCAGTTGAACAAAACAGAGCAGACAAAATTAGTGATGCACAAGCATTATCATGCCAGGGTGCTCATTTCTTGTTAAGAGCAATTGGATCCTCGCGACTTTAGCACCTGAGTATAATAGAAGTCATTGGAGGACTCGAGCATTTTTCTAGAAGATGTCCTGGAAAAATTGTTTAGTCGCCTACTGACTTCTTCTATACTCAGGTGCTTGAGTCGTGCCCATCTGAGCATCCAATTGTTCTTAACAAATACTGAGAACCTGAACATGATAGTGCTGAATCATTACTATTAAAAATATATTGAAAAAACCCATACTCATTTCACCACTCATCTCTTCAACTGTCCACACTGCTCCATGCTTGCTATCTGGTTCTCAATGCCTATGTCGCATCACATCTCTGGCACAGTTTTCAGTATAGACTGGGGTTTCCAGCTGTGAGTATGCCCAGAGTTCATTGTGCATGTACTGGGGCAAACTCACACTTGGATGTCCCGGCCATGAGTGAATACTGAGCCAGAGATGCAATGTGACGGAAGACTGGAAAGCAGGCAAGAAGCAGTAAGAATGACCAGAAATGTTAACGGTAAGGTGAGTATGCTTCTTTTTCTATTTAGCTTTTTGCCAACTTCTTACATCTACACTGCCTGAATTTGTCCAGTCTTCTGTGCCTATATTGCACCACCTCCTTGGCCCAGTGTTGACTTTAGGCCATGAGCTCCAGACATGAGCAGGTCTTTAAGTTCACTGCAAATGCTTCTGCTTCACAGTCTATAGTGAATACCGGGCTCAAGAAGCAGCACGATGGAGGCACCAGGGATTAGACAAAATAAAAAGCTGAGGAAAAAACGCACAATAGGGTCTTACCAGATATTAAGGAAAGATGTACAATGAATGACAATCACCTAAAGAGGATTTGTAAGTCACAACACCTATTCAAGCCAGAGATAATGGAGGCTGCTATGGCCCCACGAGGGTTAAACTTCAATACTGGAGAGGAGAGACGGGGTAATTCCGCTCTGCTGCCAAAGTAATAGACTGTTGATTTATTAAATTCTTCTTTATTTTACAGGTCTACACGTTTCTGAGGTCAAAAGCCTCCTTCAACAGGGCAAAGGAAAAATCAACAATGCATTGTTGATTTTTCCTATGTCCTGATGAAGGAGGCTTTTGACCTCTGAAATGCGTAGACCTGTAAAATTACAGAAGAATTGATTAAAATTAACAGTCTATTACTTCAGCAGCAGCGAGGAATTACCCCGTCTCTCCTCTCCAGCTTTGGGGATTAGACATAAGGCAGGGAACAGCAGGAGAGGTAAGTATAAGCAATTGCTTTTTATTTTTATGTCTTACTGTTATTATGCTCCCGGGACTGTAGAAACCCTATAGTATAATAATGAGTGTTAAATCTGCAAAGAATTATGTAAATTAAATTTTTCCAGTAAAATCCAAGCAAAACAAACAGGCACTCATCTCCATAATTATATATATATATATATATATATATATATATATATATATATATATATATGTATACATACATATATATATATGTATAGATATACATATAGATATATATGTAAAAAATGAAAATTCAAATTACTAAGGGTAATATGTAAATGTGTCATAGCATAACATTTTCCCTTGAAAATAACTAATACTTTATTAAGATATTGAAGAAAAAACAAAAAAGCAGCACCAAATGTGCACTACAGCACTAAACATTCCAAACTGTACTTATTTTAAAAATTTTGAGATTTTTGGCAAAAAATTGCAATTTCTTGAGCTGCTTCGCCACGTCACGGCAAATCTCATTTGAAGCAGTCCTACACTAAAATATTTTTATAAAATGTGCCATACGGCCTCACATATGAATAGTAGAACTGCTCTTAGCAGCACTCACCTGGTCTATTTCAATCCCGTACCCATGACTGAGTCATGGCTGTGGGCGGGACAGGTCCAAGCAAATGCTGCATGAAGTAAATAGCCTGTGGACAAAGCCTGATGACTTAATGTGAACAGTCACCAACCGCCAAAATCTAGACAGATGGAATACATCCCAAATTGGGGTGCAAAGCAAGGTGGAGGTCAACCACCGACCAATTCAATGAAGAAAAAACAAAAAAGCAGCACCAAATGTGCACTACAGCACTAAACATTCCAAACTGTACTTATTTTAAAAATTTTGAGATTTTTGGCAAAAAATTGCAATTTCTTGAGCTGCTTCGCCACGTCACGGCAAATCTCATTTGAAGCAGTCCTACACTAAAATATTTTTATAAAATGTGCCATACGGCCTCACATATGAATAGTAGAACTGCTCTTAGCAGCACTCACCTGGTCTATTTCAATCCGGTACCCATGACTGAGTCATGGCTGTGGGCGGGACAGGTCCAAGCAAATGCTGCATGAAGTAAATAGCCTGTGGACAAAGCCTGATGACTTAATGTGAACAGTCACCAACCGCCAAAATCTAGACAGATGGAATACATCCCAAATTGGGGTGCAAAGCAAGGTGGAGGTCAACCACCGACCAATTCAATGAAGAAAAAACAAAAAAGCAGCACCAAATGTGCACTACAGCACTAAACATTCCAAACTGTACTTATTTTAAAAATTTTGAGATTTTTGGCAAAAAATTGCAATTTCTTGAGCTGCTTCGCCACGTCACGGCAAATCTCATTTGAAGCAGTCCTACACTAAAATATTTTTATAAAATGTGCCATACGGCCTCACATATGAATAGTAGAACTGCTCTTAGCAGCACTCACCTGGTCTATTTCAATCCCGTACCCATGACTGAGTCATGGCTGTGGGCGGGACAGGTCCAAGCAAATGCTGCATGAAGTAAATAGCCTGTGGACAAAGCCTGATGACTTAATGTGAACAGTCACCAACCGCCAAAATCTAGACAGATGGAATACATCCCAAATTGGGGTGCAAAGCAAGGTGGAGGTCAACCACCGACCAATTCCGCTCTGCTGCCAAAGTAATAGACTGTTGATTTATTAAATTCTTCTTTATTTTACAGGTCTACACGTTTCAGAGGTCAAAAGCCTCCTTCAACAGGGCAAAGGAAAAATCAACAATGCATTGTTGATTTTTCCTATGTCCTGATGAAGGAGGCTTTTGACCTCTGAAACGCGTAGACCTGTAAAATTACAGAAGAATTGATTAAAATTAACAGTCTATTACTTCAGCAGCAGCGAGGAATTACCCCGTCTCTCCTCTCCAGCTTTGGGGATTAGACATAAGGCAGGGAACAGCAGGAGAGGTAAGTATAAGCAATTGCTTTTTATTTTTATGTCTTACTGTTATTATGCTCCCGGGACTGTAGAGACCCTATAGTATAATAATGAGTGTTAAATCTGCAAAGAATTATGTAAATTAAATTTTTCCAGTAAAATCCAAGCAAAACAAACAGGCACTCATCTCCATAATTATATATATATATATATATATATATATATATATATATATATATATGTATGTATACATACATATATATATGTATAGATATATATATATATAGATATATATGTAAAAAATGAAAATTCAAATTACTAAGGGTAATATGTAAATGTGTCATAGCATAACATTTTCCCTTGAAAATAACTAATACTTTATTAAGATATTGTTAAAAACAATCCCAACCAGTGTGCAAAAATTGAATAATAGTAAAATACATTCATCTAGATGCACAGGAAAGAGATATCCGGCAGGAATATACAGGGTTAAGTAGGGTAACTCTATGGTGAGTTGGGGTGCCATATCGCAACCTAGGGTGCTGACCTCCGCTGCCTGGTAGGGCACAGGATGGAGTGTCTCTTATACGGTCAATTTATTTTTCCCTTTCCTGTGCACCTAGATGAATATATTTTTCAACTGTTTAATAAAAAAAATTTCAATTTTATTTAAATGCTTAAAGGGAACATGTCACCAGTTTTGAGGCCTATACGTTGTGGCCACCACCAGTGGGTTCTTGCATACAGCATTCTAACATGCTGTATATAAGAGCCCAGGCCGCTGTGTAGAACATAAAAATCACTTTATAACACTTACTTAAACAGTAGTTGCGGTGGAGTTTAGTCATATGGGCGTCTTCGTTCTCAGGTGTCGGCGCCTCCTCTTTCAGCCATCTTTGTCCTCCTTCTGAAGCATGTGTGCATTATGCATACTACGTCATACACACTTGTTTGTCCCGCGCAGGCGCAGTACAATACTTTGATCTGCCCTGCTCATGGCAGATCAAAGTGCACCTGCGCAGGACCTCAATGCCGGCGTGCGGGCATGATGTAGAACGCTCATGCACCCTGGCTTCAGAAGAAGGCTGACAAAGATATCCGATAGAGGAGGCGCCGCCACCGGAGAACGAAGACACCCATATGATCCAACTCCAACGCGGTGACCATTTAGGTAAGTATTATAAAGTGATTTTTACGTTCTACACAGTGGCCTGGGCTCTTATATACAGGATGCTAGAATGCTGTATATAAGTGCTCACTGGTGGTGGCCGCAGCTAATAGGCCCCAAAACTGGTGACCGGTTCCCTTTAAGTGCGTTTCTCAATAATGCACTGGATTACGGACAAACAGTAGGACCGCAGTAAGCAACATCACAAATGCAAAGTAAAAGTAGCAATATTATAATCTTCAGTTATTTTAAGCATTTTTTATCTCCTTATATATGCTCAATAATTATGTTTTTTCTGTTAACAATTTTTGTTCTGTTAGCCTCTTAACAAGTGATAGATTTAATCTGATTAATTTAAGGATCTTGAGTCTTCTACATTACATGGTGTGTTATCAGTAACATTAGGCTATTTGAAAAGAAGTTCTATCAATGGTCTCTAAGTGGATGTTTCTTGATGGTGACTCATGTAGGTGAAGCACTGTATTTTGATATATACAGCTCTCAATCCCTAGAGTACTGCAGGCACACTCTATGTTAGAACAAGGAGTATTTATGAGTCTGGTTTTTACAGATCCTCATGCTCAGAATTTACAATAGGAAATGGAAACATAAAACAAGCCTGTTTTGTGACAGTCTTATAAGCTACATACTGTAGCCATTGCTCATGGTACAAAAGTTAGTGCATAGTTTTTGATATACCATCGTATAATGGGAGAGAACAATATCAATATTTCAGGGTATCAATTTTTTTCCATATTAATAATATTTTACATTTTCTTTTAACTTTACTAAGAGAAAAGCAAAGTATAAATCAAAGTTGTGTTGAATCTTATGAAAATCACAAGTCCTTTCGAATTCAAAGAATTTGTGACTTGATTTGCGTGAGTCACCAAATAAAACTGTCACCACCACTGCACTAAGGAGGATTAATGTAGTAGTCTGAGAATAAGGCTGGATTCACACGATTGTATGGCATCTGATGCGAGTGCATTGGATGCGATATGGTAATGACCCTCGGCTCCCGCTGTGCTGCCGACTGTCATGCAACTGTGATCTGATCCTGCAATCAGATCAAAGCTGGGGAGGGGAGGGAGCTCCAGAGGAGAGGGAGGGGTTAATCTCCCCAACTCCTTCATAGTCAGCTGAAGCTATTATCGCACTGCACTCTGATTTCATCCGAGTGCAGTCCGATCACACCCATAGACTTGTATGGGTGCGAGTGACACCGCTCTCACTGACATTCACAGCATGGTGTGACTTTTCACTCATCCAGAATCTGGATGAGAAAAAAGCTGACCATCTCTTCTTCCTCATTCAATAACATTGTTCCGAGAGCAATGTGAGATTTTATCGCTTTATACTCGTCCGATTAATGTGCTCGTGTGAATGTACCCTAATTCAGAAGTTCAATTGATAAAGGGAAAGCAAAATTGTAGATGTAGCAGCAGTGGTTGACTCAGTGTAGTTGATCAGTGATATTTTTTAGCTCAGTGTTGCCCAACTCAACTCTATTCCTCAAGGCCCATCAACAGTGCATGTTTTCAGGATTATCTTAGTAGATCCCAGTTTTTGTAATAATCACGTGTGCAGGTGATTACATTTATCACTTGTGCAATACTAAGGAAATCATGAAAACATGCTCAGTTGGTGGGCCTTGAGGACTTTGAGTTAGCTGGTTTAGCTGATATCTACCTGGTGCATTTCAATTACAGTTATAGATACTGTATATATTTTTTTTCTTATTATTAATGAACTAAAAAACAAGGTAGCACACTACTTTTCTGTAGGACAAAAATCTGAACCAGTGTCTGTAAGAAATTATGTGCGCGCCTACCACACGTGACTATACTTTGTTTTTGCATTTTGAATCTAATTCTTTTTGTGAACAGGGATTAATTAGGTTTTTGTTGGGTTTTTTTTTAAGTAGAAATAAAAATGTCCTCACAAAATGTATGACTATTGTTTGCACATTTTTTTTATTTTCTTATTTTATTCTAGTTAAAAATAAAAAATATAGACACTTAACCCCTTCATGCCCATTAATGAATTGATGCGTCCTTGAACATTTCCCTGAGTTTGAAGCGAGCTCACACACTCTGCTCACATATTTACCTACAAATGTTGGGTGATCTGATTAGGCAACATGTGCCGCTAACAGGCACATTAGGATCTTGGATCCACCAGCAACTGTTAACTATCTAGATCACACTGTCAAACTCTAACACGCACAGGTGGGAAGCGAGCAATTACCTGCCACCGTTGGTGGTCACATGACGTGATTACGGTGTGCCAATGAGTAGTCTTGACACCCTTTTCACTATCATCACAGTTCTTGTAAACTCTGACTCAGCAACAGCGTTCACGGGATTTCCACCTTTCTGCTGTTCAGAGCTTTACCAAAGCACAGCTCTGAATAGCAGAAGCGACCGGACAGTGTTAGCTTCAAGTCCCCTAAAGGGACTGGTAAAAACAATAACAAATAAAAAAAAAAAGTTTAAAAATATGTAAAAAATAAAAAAAAACAAAAGTTCAAAGCACTCCCTTTTTGTCTCATTGAAAATAAAACAATACAAATTACAGACATTTGGCATTGCCACTATCAGAAATGTCCTCTCTATAAAAAAATCAAATAAATTAATCCAATCTGTGAACTGTGTAACTGAAAAAAAATTAAAATCACCCAAATGATGGTATTTTTGGTTGCTGCAACATTGCCCTAAAATGCAATGACAGACGATCAAAACATCGCATCTACACAAGTATGGTGAAATTAAAAATGGCAGATTTGGACACAAAAAATAAGCCCTTACATAGCCCCGGATCCTAAAAAATTAGAATGTTATAGGCCTCAGAAGATGGAAGTAGAGATGAGCAAACATGTTGGAAAAAGGTTCGTCAATTTCAAATTCGACAAGAGCCTTGTCACATTTGGGTCGGGCTTGGATTCAAGAGCACTTTCCTGAAAAATCGGCAAAGATTGGTTTTGTTCAGTAACTATCGCGGTTGCAGTAGTGCTTTTCTTCTACCTTATTATCACTTTGGCTAGGATGGTGGTGCAGCATGATGAGCGTGGAGACGTGTCTGATGAGGGGAGGTAGTGGGGAGAGGTCAGAGAAGTGGTGGACTGTTTTTTTTCTTAACTTTATGTGTGGATGTTCTGGTAGCCAATTTGGGTACAGAAAAAATCCCCAACGTTTAGACACAAGGGCTTATGCCATTGGCAGTCTAAATCACATGTCCCTCTGCATATAAAATGTTGACATGTAACGTTAGTGCTATTTTGTAATTGCTACAGCTTAAGGATGGTGCTTCTGCCGCTGCTACTGCTAGACAGCTTAGCTAGTGGTTTAATTTTAGGTAGTTGAGAAAATTAAGAGGGTGGTAATGTAGAATATGGAAGTGAAGGGGTGTGCAGTGTAGAGAATGTTGTGGGCCACAAATAAGCATTTCAGCATGTAGTGACTGCTAATTTTGTGGTTCTTCCAAAAATTTCTATTTCATCATTTAGAGATTGCAAAATCTGTGATCCAGCTAAAAATTGGCATTTCATCATCTAAATAGCAGCAATTGTGCAGTCCAACCCAAAATTGCTATTTCATCATCTAAATTGTGTACAATCTGTCATCAAGCCTAAAACTGTCATTTTATCATTTAAATAGTGGTAATTGTCTGGTCCAGCCCAAAATTGCTTTTTAAACATCTAACTAATCATTGCTAATTTAGTAACAGGTGGCCAACAGAAGTGGGGTTAGGGTTATTAAACAGCTGGTTAAAATTGGGGAAGGGTACATAATCACTGCCAGATCTCTTTTCCCACCTATGGATGTTTGACTATATAACAAGGAGTTAGCAGCCAGTCAGAGCTCTCTCTTCCTGCTGATTAGTAATGCTCAGAAGGTGTGAAGACAGAAACCGGCAATGATTGGTGCTTGACATCAAAACCTCACATTAGCCCCAGGAATGTGAGCACCAGCACCACTTGTACCGCACTGGCACAGGACCTGAGCATAAGATTTGTTTTATTTTACCTGGGGGAAGCATGTGAAATAAGAAGTGGTTGTCCTAGTAGTGGACAACCCCTTTAAACTCAATGGAAAGCTGTTTCTTTTTTAGGTGTTATCCTTCCGAAGCACTGTATATCAGGGAAAAGTTGCTCTCATACTTATACACTGTGGGTTAAGATGTTTATTTATTAAAATCGATTAAACACATTCAACTTTAATCATAATGAAATGTATAATTAGAGTGTAGGTTTTAAAGAATTATTGTGAAGGCCCCATCTCTCGAACCACTGGTGATTTCTAAAAAAGATGTTTTGGCTATGTCTTTCAGTCTTATGGATTTTTTTCAATGAAGCATCATCACTCTGTTCAAACTCCTTACGATAGTTGCAGAAATTAAGCATTCTGTGACATTAGTGATAAATGTGCTTTATGACCAAAACCCAATTAATTGATATTCTTTAGCATAGAATACACAGTTATGTTATCATTAGAGATGAGCAGATCAATATGTGGAGTGTCATGTTGTACTATGGGAGCACTGAAGCTAGCTAGAGGTGTAGCTTCAGTGTGCAGACAAGCCCACTAGAGGGCAAAGGAGTAGTCAACAAGCTGGGTCTGCAACAGGAGGTCTTGTCAATTGCAAAGGAGAGAGCAAATTGCAGTCAGGAAGAAGCCAAGGGGTCAGAAAATGAGAGGTCACGTAAACTACAAGAGGGAAAACCGGAGCCAAGGTCAAAAGCCAAAATACAGGTCCGAGTCAGGAGATCAGAGTATGATGCAGAGAGGAAGAGTCATAGGTCGGAACCAGGGTAAGACAGACAGGATGGGGAAGACTACGAGCAGGATTGAGAAGCCAGGGAACAGGGATGGACGAATGATACAAAGAGGACTCAAGTCAGGATAAGGTAGCAGGGAAGCAGTATGGATCAAGGTACATTCAGGAGAGCCAGACACACATGCTGCCAAGCAAAAACTATACTGGCGATGTTCCAGTGTTGCAGCACCAGGATATAGTGGCCTGCTCTCTGGAACGAGGCAGAATGGAATTAACTCCTCCCATGACCTGTACCTAGTTGATAGCAACTTGCCTTGGCTCTGCGTTGACTGAGCAAAACCAATATCAAGAGGATTATGTTTAAGAAAATGTCACAGGCAGAGGGGACGCTGCGCTCGCTAACACTCGGGTCCGGCGCTGCTGCGGCTGCTGCTCGGTGTTTCGAGCGGTGGGCCGGATCCCGGGACTCGAGCGGTGTTCCTCTCCCGTGAGTGAAAAGGGTGGTTGGTTTGGGGGATTGAGTCCGTGACGCCACCCACGGGTTGTGGTGAAGATGGGCACCACTGCTGCTAGTGACGGGGATCCCGGGAGCGATGGTAGGGAGCAGCTGGGATGTTGTTTTCCCCCTCCGTGGGTAGGGGTTGGTGGTCCCGGGGCCCAGTGGTGTGACAGGGAGGCAGGGTCGGTGAGGTGCAGGGTCGCAGGGACAGCGCGGCGCAGTGCCGGATGGCACGGGTGTACTCACTCAGCAAGAGATGCACAAAGTCCTCGGTAAACCAAACGGCTGGATGGACGGGTCCTGCAGCCGGCTGCAGTGTCTCTCCCTGGACAGGTGATGGCGGCTGTCTTTCCCTGCACCTTTGTGTACTGTTTTGACTACAATGGGTCCCCAGCGGTAGTCCGCTCCCCGGTGTATGGATGCCGGAGGAGCCCGTTTGCCCACAAGCGCTGGCCCTTGGGTCTCTAGCCTTAGGCAGTAGCTGTATACTCTCATGGTGTTGGCGGTTGCCTTCTAACGGGTCTTTGGCTGTTAGGAAACCCCTGGGGTTCCTGTCACACTTGGATTTGACTGTTGACGGCGACTCCAAGCCCAGTCGGGGTCCGATGGCCCTGCTTGTGTGTGCTGGCTTCACTTCGCTCCCCGGTCGGTACCGGCAGGCCACCGCCCGACCCCGGTCCTACGGTTCCGCGTCGATCCTCCACTCCTGCAGGCGGTTACCACCGTCTGCCAACCTTGTTGTCAGTGCCTGGGCCACAAACCCAGACACTCTCCACTTTACTCCTCTCACTTCAACCTCCAAGACAAATCTCTCCTTCCCTCCTCCACTCTTAAACTGAACTGCCTACTTTTCCCGCCTCCAGGCCTGTGAACTCCTTGGTGGGCGGGGCCAACCACTTGGCTCCACCCCACCTGGTGTGGACATCAGACCCTGGAGGGAGGCAACAAGGGTTTTGTGTTTAGCTAATGGTACTGTCTAGTGGGGGTGGGGGTGCGTGTGTGTTACCTGTGACGACCTGGCTAGTCCAGGGCGCCACAAAAACAATTCCTGAAATTTGCGTTCTATACAAATTAGAACACTTTTTGTGATTTGACACACGATTCTAGGAGTAATATATTCCTGTCCACCATTTACTTGAGCCATTTACGCCTGGCAAATAATAGCAAAATATACAAAAATACCCTAAAACTCAATTGACTGCTCAAGTCTCTGATTGCCTTGCTGTTCACTGCTTAAAGCAATCATCCAAGCCTCTTCGTTTTAATATCATGCACCGTATCAACATCCCCTTCTTTGTAGGCCAGAACTTCTATCAGGGACCAGGCCTTGGGCCACTGTGAATTGTAAAGTTGCCATATCGTAATGTCACCATATGCACAACTACTTTACACTGAGAAGTGCCAGGACTAGAAATTCTGAAATTCTGTCCTTTACTGAAGAGCATGAAGTTCTGGTGCACAATAACAGAAAGAAGATGACTGAATGGCTGTCAGTGAGCAAAAAAACAGCTGGAGAAATAATATTTTAGTTTTTTTGTTTTTTCCTATCTTACATTTATTATGCTCTGGGGTCTTAAGGGTATGTGCGCACGCTGCATTTTTTTAACGCATTTTTGCACGTTTTTTTGGGTGCATTTTAGGCCTCAAAATGACATGCACTTCTTTCTCCAGCAAAGTCTATGAGATTTCATTTTTGTTGTCCACACAGTGCAGTTTTGTTTGGCTGCGTTTTTATGATTAAAAAAAAAAGAAACATGTCAATTATTTCTGTGTTTTGTCAACGTTTTTCATCCATGCAATGATTCGGAAAAACGCTGGAACAAAAACGCAGCAAAACACAGCAAAAAACACACAAAAAAGCACAAAAACGCATGAGTTTTTTTAAGATGCGTTTTTACCGTGGGTGCATTTTTCTGCACTTTTTTAGGCCAAAAATGCCAAAAAACGCTGCATCTTTATGATCACAAAAAAATGCAACGTGCGCACATAGCCTAAAAGAGCATAAAAAGAAACTTTCAAATTAAAACTCATGGGAAAATTTTACAAAGCTGGCAAATTGGAATTCCAAACTGTCCACTCGCAGTACTTATCTGAGATGCCCAGGGCCAAAAAAACCCTCAATTTTAGACAACAAAAACTGAGTTTTGCTAATAGCATATTTGTCATTTTTACATCTACACAGGGGTTGGCACCTGTTCCCATAGCACAGTTTGGTTTGCAAGGTTTTATTTCTTTACATTACATAACTGTTTTCGTTCCGCTAATAAATAATCCCGTTTCTTTTTATTCAGGAGGCAGATTTCATAGTCTATCGGTCAGTTTCCCAATTCTCTGCAATCTTCTTTATCTGAATTTGTATTTCTGTAAGAACTACACAGTATTTCCTGTCACTGCTGCCAATCTACATAACTATGATGCATTGCTTTAGCTATAGGCAGACTGTGGACACGAAATCTTCTGGGCTTTCCTATCATACAGCTTGTTCTTTCCAGCAGAATATGGAACATATACAATTCCTGTTTACAGTTTTGTAGTTCAAGGCAATAAATCTTACACAAAGCACAGGCTGTTTACCACTGTGCAATGCTGCTGCAATAAAAATAAAAATAATAATAAATAAAATAAATAAAAATAAAAATAAATAAATTTAATGCAATAGTGCTACGTCAATGTTCCAATGCAGCTATTACACCATGTTTATCAGCACCAGTGAGCTTTTTTCAAACAAATACGTTATGATGTCCCCTTATTTTAAAGAGTATTCATATTATCACAGGCAGGATTACAATGATGGTCACACCTCTATATAAATTTGGAACAAAGAGTATATAGAGTCATTACACACAGAGGGATATATTCTTATATATTATATAGAGTCATTACACACAGAGGGATTTATTTCAAGTGTTTATTTCTGTTAATGATGATGATTATGGCTTACAGAAAATGAAAACCCAAAAGTCATTATCTCAGAAAATTAGAATATTGTATGAGAGCAACTGAAAAAATTATTTCAAGCATAGAAATGTTGGCGCCTACTGAAAAGACTGTACAGTAAATGGCTCAATACTTGGTCAGGTCTCCTTTTGCATGAATTACTGCATCAATGCGGCGTGGCATGGAGGCGATCAGCCTATGGCACTGCTGAGGGGTTCTGGAAGCCCAGGTTGCTTTGATAGCAGCCTTCAGCTCATCTGCATTGCTGGGTCTGGTGTCTCTCGTCATCCTATTGACAATACCCCATAGATTCTCTATTAGGTCAGGCGAATTTGCTGGCCAATCAAGCGCAGTGATCCTGTGGTTATTAAAGCAGGTATTGCTACTTTTGGCAGGGTGAACAGGTGCCAAGTCCTGCTTTAAAATGAAATTTCCATCTCCAAAAAGCTTGTCGGCAGAGGGAAGCATAAAGTGCTCTAAAATTTCCATGTAGACGACTGCACTGACTTTGGCGTAAACCAGCAAATTATATGGCTCCCCAAACCATCACTGATTGTGGAAACTTCACACTAGACCTCCAGCAGCTTGGATTGTGGCCTTTCCACTCTTTCTTCAGACTTGGGGACATTGATTTAAAAATTAAATGAAAACTTTACTTTCAACTGAAACCAACCCTTTGAACCACTGAGCAACAGTCCAGTTCTTTTTCTCCTTGGCCCAGGTAAAACACTTCTAGCATTGTCTATTGGTAATGAGTGGCTTCACACAAGGAATGTGACACTTGTAGCCCATGTCCTGGATACGTCTGTGTGTGGTGGCTCTTGAAGCACTGACTCCAGCAGCAGTCCACTCCTTGTGAATCTTCCCCAAATTTTTGAATGGCCTTTTCTTAACAATCCTCTCAAGGCTGCGGTTATCCCGGTTGCTTGTGCACCTTTTTCGACCACACTTTTTCCTTCCACTCAACTTTCCATTAATATGCTTGGATACACCACTCTGAGCAGCCAGCTTCATTAACAATGACATTTGTGACTTACCCTCCTTGTGGAGTGTGTCAATAAATGTCTTCTGGACATCTGTCAAATCAGTAGTCTTCCCCATGATTGTGAAGCCTACTGAACCATGCTAAGGGACCATATTATATGCTTAGGAAGCCTTTACAGGTGTTTTGTGGTCATTAATCTAATTTTCTGAGATAATGACTTTTGGGGTTTCATTGGCTGTAAGCCATATCAGCAACATTAACAGAAATAAGCACTTGAAATAGATCACTCTATTAAAACTCTATATAATATATGTTTCCATTTTTATATTGAATTACTGAAATAAATTAAGTTTTTGATGATATTCTAATTTATTGAGATGCACTTGTATACTAGTCTATAGACATATGTCTAACATATAACTCTCAATCATCCCATCTTTTATACAATATACAAATACCCCTGTTATTCAGACAGCACAGCGAGGTAGTGCATACCTCCCTTATGGCTATTCCCTCTAGCATTTTTAAAAAAAATGTTAAATGGTAGCAGACATTATTGTTGCACAACTAAATTTCAGTCTATGAAACATTTCTTTAATTTAATGTCACAATTACTTTAAAATAGTTATAATATATTTGGATATTTCTAGCTGTAAAATCAATATGAAGTATATGTAATAGTAGTTTACTATTTGGTCACGTTGTGTGGTTTTTTGGCATTGACATATTTTATTTCTATATTAATCATGAAATAATATATGCTAATATATTTTTTTCATCATTGCCTGCATTGTTTTAATATACTATTTTGATTTCTTTTTAATTGACAATGCAAATGTTAGTGCATAAAATGTACTAATTTCAATTAAAATGGCTTTAACCTTTACTAAAGCCAATAATGATTGTGTGTCATATTGTTTGTACTAATCTTATAAATAAGAGTCCACTTATCTTTATTGAACATGCCTTTTAAAAATTCACAAGTTAAAGTTATTGATGCATAGGCAAACGTTTTATACTATACACTAATATATATATTGCCAATGCTTTAACGACACGTTACACGCTACGATATATCTAACGATATGTCGTCGGAGTCACGTCGTAAGTGACGCGCATCCGGCATTGTTTGACATATCGTAGCGTGTGACAGCTACGAGCGACTGTAATCGTGCCAAAATACTCACCTTATCGTTGCTTGTTGACACGCCGCTCATTTTCAAAAAATCGAACGTTCTTCTGTGCTCCGGTTGTTCATTGTTCCCGAGGCAGCACGCATCGCTCTGTGTGACACCCCGGGAACGATGAACTGCAGCTTAACTGCGTCCCGCCAGTAATGCGGAGGGAAGGAGGTGGGCGGGATGTTACGTCCGCCTCATCCCCGCCTCTCAGCTTCTATTGGCCGACGGCTGTGTGACATCGCTGTGACTCCGAACGTCCTTCCCCCTTCAGGAAGAGGATGTTCGCCGCCCACAGCGAGATCATGGGAGGTAAGTACGTGTGATGGGGCTTTAACGACTTTGTGCGACACGGGCAATGAATTGCCCGTGACGCACAAACGACGGAATTGGGTGTGATCGTTGATGCGATCGCACAATAAATCATCTCGTGTAACGCCGGCCTTAAATATAGTGATACTTTTAAATTATTTTGTCAATTATTTCTAGTGCTATTATAAACATAAAAGATGCAGTATAGCTTAAAATGTTATTAAATAGCCATTATAACATTCCTTTAATTCTTAATATTTTATTATATGATACACCTCCTTCAAAATCACAAATCCTATTTAGTATAAACTCATTTTCTGAATTTCTGAAGTACAATTTTTGTATTTTTGTGAGTAATATTTGTTATATCTAATGATTAAACAAATGTGTCAAAAAATCTTTGCCGTGAAAAAGAACAAGGGACTTAAGGGGGCTTTACAAGCAACGACATCGCTAACGAGATACCGTTGGGGTCACGGAAATCGTGACACACATCCGGCCTTGTTATTGACGTCATTGTGTGTGACACGTACGAGCGACTGCTAACAATGCAAAATACTCAACAAATTGTTGATTGTTGACATGCGTGCATTTCCCAAATGTCGTTGCTGATTTTGGACGCAGGTTGTTCGTCGTTCCTGAGGAAGCATACATCGCTACGTGTGACACCCCAGGCAAAGAGGTGGGTGTGACTTTCATGTGGCTGCTCTCCACTCCTCCGCTTCTATTGGACTCTTGCCATTTGACTTCGCTGTGATGCCGCATGAACCGCCCCCTTAGAAAAGAGGCTGTTCGCCGGCCACAGCGACGTCGCTAAGAAGGTATGTGTGACGAGTAATAGCGATTTTGTACGCCACGGGCAGCGATTTGCCCATGAGGCACAAATGACAGGGGCGGGTGCTTTCACGAGCGACATCGCTAGCGATGTCACTGCGTGTAAAGCAGCCTTTAGGATCAGTGATTATGGGGTTCCTAGTGATTGCACTTTTATTGATCATAGATTTATCACCTATCCTGGGAAGAATGACTAAATAAAGACATTTTCTAAAATAACTCTTTAAGGCCTGTGCCACACATCCGTGCCTCCGGTACGTTTTTGGCATTTTTTGCACGTACCGGAGACACGTGCTGATGTTGACATACTATTTGTAATGTAAAAAGCCTCACGTCAGTGTTTGCGCACGGAGCGTGTGTCCGTTCCGTGCGTACGTTTGTGCGTGTCGAAAAAGCGCTGACATGTCCGTTTTCCACCGGCATCACGTCCTCACGGATCCATTAAATCCTATGGGTCCGTGTTTACACGTACGTGATACGGATGGCCTCCGTATGCTATCCGTGTGGTCCGTGTCCGTGTTTTAATTAGAAAGTTTGTTACACTCTGAAATACTTTCAGGTGGCGTTGCTAACATATTTTCTTGCACAAAACTAACTGTGCATTTGCAGAAGGAGTGAGCAAGCAAGAAGTTGGAGTTCTGTGTATTGCAAGATCTATTTTGAGCAAACTTTCGTCTTCGAAATATAATAATGGCACCACGGGTGGACACGGAGAAACTTATAACAGCTGTCGAGACTCACCCACCATTATGGGATACACGTGTAGATGGTTACCATGACCGACTGACAGTTGATCGCCATTGGAATCAAGTAGCTGAGGAAGTGTACCCCAATAATGCATGGTCTAGATGTTCTCCTGCAAAGCGTGCTAAATATGGTAAGTTTTTGTATTTTTTTATATTTTTTAATTTAATATCTATATTTGGATTTAATCATACTTTCAAACTGTGATTGTTTTGGCATAGTTATGTTGTCTTTTAGTGTAAAATCCTATGAGAAGATTTGGTGTATGTACTACTCAATATATTGAGTTCCTGTACACTTTTTTCATAGTATCACCAAACTTTCATCAGTGTAAAAAATCGAAGTATACTAAAATTTGTAATCTGACTTGGAATTCCTCATGAATTTACTTAATTAACTGATTAAACTGTCATGTGTTTTAAAAATCCCTGTTGGATTAGTCAAAATTTAGTATCACACTTGAAAATAATTTTTTTTTATTTTTTCAAAAAATAATTGATTAAAATGACATGTCAATATCATTACCTACATGTATCAAATAATATTTCGAGTAATTTTTAGCCAAATGTCATTGCAAAAACACCGAATTATAATTTAAATATAGATGACAATGACTTAAAATATAATTATTCAGAAATATTATTTGGTTTTGTGTGAATGTCTAAACATGTTTTTGAATGAAGAATATCTAAATAAATTATATTTCATCCTAAGTATTTGACCAACATAATTGTGTTAAATAGTATATTAAATTTCGCAAACATTATTTAAATTAATGTGTGCAGATTTATGGAGAATGTTGCAAGTGACATATTTGTTAATTTTCCCCAGTTGACTTGGTAAAAAGGCGTTGGCGTTCAGCCCGTGATCAGTACCGAAGGGAGTACAACCCTATGCCATCCTCATCCAGCCAAGGCCGCAAACGCAGATATGTCTACTATGAACAAATAAGCTTCCTAGCACCCATCTTAGAAGTTACACAGTAAGTTTTTTTTTTTTTTTGAAAAATAAAAAAAAAAAAAACCCCTGAAGAAAATTGGACAAACATAAATGTTAAGATTGTAATATGTTTTTACATTTCTTATAGAACGGAGGATAATCTTGACGAATCTGATGATGAACCAACAGCAGGTCCCTCTGCTACAGCCACCTCAGCATCAGAACAAGAACCTGCCAGAGAAGACATTGAAATTCCTGAGACTCAACAAGATGCAGCAACTGAATCACATGAGGGTGGGACAGAGAGTGCACAAACCAACACCCAAGGCTCATCAACGCAACAAACAACCACACCAGCTACACAATCAACACAAACAAATGTACTTCCACGTTTTGCACCACAACCTCTACGTGCAAGAAGAATCCGCAGACCTGAGGAAATGAGATCCTTACCGGAAATAATTGACACACGCATTATTCACATAATGAACACTTTAATTCCAGAAACAGATGCCGAGCGTTTTTGTCGCTCTTTATCAACTAGCTTAACCAAAATTCCTTCAGATAGACAGGAACGTGTAAGAGCTGCTATGCTGACCCTACTGTCAGCTAGTCAGGCAGAACAGGAACCAGTGAGAGTGTATGAGGCCATAGAAAATTGGCGTACCATTATGCAACAACATACAGTCCCAAACACAACAGACAATCAAAACACAATTTCAACACAAACAACAATGCCAACTGTAATAGTCAATAATCCACTATTACAACAATCTGGACAACCTTCAATGGCTTCAAGTACGTTATTCCCAACACCAATTAGACAAGGGTATGTTGCAACCAATACTGGTGCCTTAAGCACAGTACAAAGTGCTACCTCTCAGCAACCCTTGAACTATATGAATTTACAACCAACTCAAACTACTAGTTACTTTACTCAACCCACAAATATTGGTGGTTTACCTAATTTGTTTCCAGGTTCAACATACCCACAATCATTCATGATGCCTCATTATCCAATCTCAACTATGTTACCTACACCACACTTACAAACATCAGTCAACTATCCTCAAGGTCAACAACATACACACACACAATACCCAGTTACCCATGTAGAACCACAGGTCTACTCAACCACAGGCAATGTGTTGGGACAAACCAGCATGCAACAGACTGTTCCACACACTACTGTAGCTAGTAATAGGAATGTTGTTCAGCAAACAACTGTTTCCATTCCTGAAAATACCATTTCTGAGGCCACACAAAACAACATACTCAGCAACACTCAGGTTACTTCACTAGAAGATCTTGTTGACTTGTGATGCACATTTTTGCTAATCTTAACAATCAAACAACAAATCTGATGAATGTGTCAAAATGTTAAAAAAGAGGGATTTCCAAAAATGTGCAAACTCAGAGTTGAAAAGATTTTAAAAACATGTGTGATTATACTTAGTGACGGATCACATATATGTTTTATGGCCTTTATGTTTGGAAATGTATTAACACAGTTTTACCCAACCAATTTGATGGTTAGATTAGTTATAATATTCTGAAAACACAGCTTTGATTTTTTTGGTCTATGTCAATGTCCAACATGATAGCAACTTAATTGGCCGACATTTTTGAACATTGTAAGCAATGCACACATTTTCTTTACAATGACTCTTGTATGTAAAGTATATTTTGTATGTTATGAAGATTAGCATTAAAATTTTCGTTTTGCAAAATTTAACACAAAATGAACAATATGTACATTTTTAATGTGGATGTGAAAAAATAACATCCTTAATTTATGGATTAATATGCTTATTCGTAATAAAAGATTATGTTTTTGAAGAAAAAAAGCATGTTTTGTTTGGATATTTAATAATAATATAGCATTTTTTCAATAGACGATGAACATTATTAATGTTGTAAGTTACAAATAAGTTTCCTAAAACATGATATTAACACAGAAATGTACATACACATACATACAACATTCAGAAAACCATGTTGCTAACAGAAATGTCAGTTTCTGAATAACGCATTTCCCCTTTAATACTTGTTTGATTTAAGCTCAGAGATGTTGAGAAAAATTAACCAAGTACCTATAATAAAATAATTTGATATTTTTTTCAACAAAAAACCATCACAATCTTAACAATCATCACTATTATTATTATCATCAAAACAATTAAAGTAATCAGTAAATAAATTTCTAATTTGTAAACCAGATGTCACGGAATTATGAGACATAGGTTCACCTGTGGGATGAACAACATGGTTGATCTGAAATTCATCATCCACATAAGTTCCTCCTTCATGTATCCGACAGTAATTGTGAAGCACAATGGTAGCCTTGAGTACAGATGTGACAAAGGTTGGCTGCAACTGAATCGTTGTCTGATAAATGCGCCATTTGTTAGCTAAAATACCAAATGCACACTCCACATAACGTCTTGCTTTAGTTAGCCGATTATTAAAGTACTGTTTCCTGTCATCAATGGATCTCCTTGGATATGGTCGCATAACATGTTTGGATAATGCAAATCCTGCATCTGCTACCATCACATATGGTGCCAACGGTCCAGATGTACCAGGTAGGGCAACTGGAGGGGGGATCAATAATGAATTTTCTTGCAGGCGTTGGGCTAATCTGGATGAACGGAAAATACGGGCATCTGAGGCACTACCATAGGCCCCAATGTCTGCATAAATAAATCGGTATTCTGTGTCAACCAATGCCAAAATAACAACGGAAAAAAACTTATGAAAATTGAAATAACGTGACCCAGAGTTTGGTGGCTTTTTAACTCTGAAATGCTTGCCATCCAAAGCTCCTATGCAGTTAGGAAAGTCAACAGAGTCCTTGAAGCCCTTAGAGATTTTCAACCAATCTTCTCTGTTTGGCTGAGGCATCATTTGTTCTTTTAAATGTTGCCATATCATGTCGCATGTGTGACGTACTATAACGGCAATGGTTGATCTCCCCAACAAAAAATCAAAATGTAAAGCACTAAAAGATTGACCAGTCGCCAAGAATCTATGAAAACAAGACAAAGAATGATTTACAATTAACACTATTTTTTTAAAATCAAAACAATCATAAGAAAACACAAACATTGAATCAAAAATGAGATTACATCAATAAGGATCAATTACACATTTCACTGTGAAAAATAACACATTTACACAAATTACAAAAAAAACACATATATTACCTCAGAGTCACCATAAATCTCTCCTCTGGGGAAATGGAAAGCCGCATCCAAGTGTCCTGATGTTGCAAATGAGGTCGTAAAATATTTAGTAAGTAATCAAAACTCTCAACTGACAACCGGCAGTATGAAAAAAACTTATCTGGGAAATTCCGTAACTCAAAAAATAAAGTATGGAAATGACCATGCATAGGCCGCATCATCATTAGTGGATGCACCCACAATCTGGTTCTTCTTACATTATCATAATGCAACATGTGCCGTCTAACGCCAAAACGACGAGATATAATCCAACATAAAAACACTAAGGCCTCCGTGGATAATGGCATTGCCACAATTTTGTCTCAACACATAGGTGCTCCAAGACATAATACAAGCAGGAAAGAGCTTATAGTTAACTTATATTTATGTCCTAATCACATACACCTATGTGTCATTTAATTCCAAGTAATCACCATTATCTCAATGTGTGAAACATGTGAAACACGCACAAAAAACGGACTGCACACGGAACACACACTGACGTATTTCACGCACAGGAAAACGCACACACGTACACACGTATGACACACGATATGCATACGGACACCACACGGAGGGGAAAAACGGACTGCAAATACGGAACACGGACACAAAAAACGGACTACACCAAACGTACGTTTTTTACACGTGAGTGTGGCAGAGGCCTAAAGGGAACCTGATCTGACGGTAGGGTGTGATAAAGCTTGAAGTGTTGATGACATTGATGTATATTTTTGTTAAAAAAATTTCAGTACTACTTGCTTTTTATTTCTTGATATCCCAGGTGTTTATCTGCATTTAAATCCAGTGAGCAGTCCTATTCAGAGAGTGAAGGTCATCCCATTTAACCCCTTAATGATCGAAGACGTACTGGTACATCCTAAATCATCAAGAGGTAATTACCTTCGGCTACTGCGGTGAGCCGGCAGTGATTCCTGCACATGTCATTTGATTTGAACAGCTGATATGTGTGCCTCACAGGTGCAGGTGGATCCGCAATTCACCCATGCCTGTTAAACCCTTAAATAGAGCTGTCAAAATGTGACAGCGTGATTTAAATGCTCGCAGCAGGTAATGCACACTTACCTGCCACCGTCTGAAGTCCCAGGATGTGATCATGGGAAGCCGATGGTAGCCATGGTAGCACGGAGTCATGTGATGACTCCTGTAGCTATCATGACTCATTTCCTGTAACAGCTAGCAGAACAGCAGCTGTTACAAGAAATGATCATTTTTGGTGATCTGAGCTGTGTAGCTGTCAGCAACACAAATGAAAGAGCGATCAGACTGCTGATACTTATCATCCCCTAAGGGACTAGTAAAATAAAAAAGTAAAAAAAAGGTTTTAAAAAAAGAAAAAATAAAAAAAACCTAAAAGTTCAAATCACCGCCCTTTTGCCCTTTTTTATTGAAAATAAAAAGGTTAAAAAATGTCAATACACACATATTTGGTATTGCCACATTCAGAAATACCCGATCTATGAAAATACAAAATCAATTGATCTGATTGGTAAATGGCGTAGCAGAAAAAATTCCAAATGCCAAAATTACGTTTTTTCGTCACCGCAAATTTTTTGCAAAATGCAATAACAGGCGATCAACATGTAGCATCTGTGGAAAAGTAGTATTATTAAAAATGTCAGCCCGAGATGCAAAAAAATAAGCCATCACTGAACCATAAATCCGAAAAAAGAGAACACTATGGGTCGTGGAAAATGGCAAAAAAAAGTGTGCCACTTTTTTATGGACAAACTTCTGATTTTTTTTTAATCCCTTAGATAAAAGTAAACCTATACATATTTGGTGTCTCCAAACGCCAAATAGTGAACATGGTGAATAAAATATTCCAAAAACAAACATGCAATTGCACTTTTTTTTTTGCAATTTTTCCACACTTGATTTTTTTTTGCTGTTTTTCAGTACACTGTAGTGTAAAACGTATGGTTTCATTTAAAAGTACATCTCATCCCGGAAAAAACAAGCCCTCATATTGCAATATTGATGGAAAAATAAAATAGGTACGGCTCTTGGAAGAAGGGGAGCCAAAAAACTCCCCTGAAAAACGGAAAATCGTCCTCGGGTGAAGGGGTTAAAATGTGCATGCAAAGGCAGCTGTCAGTCATTAGTACTACCACTTCGCATACAAAATCCTATGATTTTAAAGAACACAATGAGTTATACTGTATATTTGCCAACAAACCAATATATCATGTAATCTGATATCTAAAAAGACTTTTTCTCATATTATCCAAATTTATTTTTTTCTTTATTAAATATCAAAAAGACATTTAAAAAACATGTGATAAAAATTACAGGAAAATAACATGATACAGAAAAACGTCCCATGGGTTTAATAGGAAATAATTTACATATCCAATACATATCTTGTGTCAATATTTAATCCCTAATCAGATTCGATTCACATAGTCCCTCTACAACCTCTCACAACATAACTCCACATCAAACTCCATGGCACCCAAAGGCATCTCAAGGCTCGGGCCCACTGGTCCAGGAAACCATTATCCAGCCCCATTTCCGTGAGATGGTTGGATTGTCATTGTAAATAAGCACTTGAACCTTGCCTCTCCCCCATCTCATTGTAGATTGTAAGCTCTCACGAGCAGGGTTGTATTTTTTTCCCTCTAAATATTGTATTTCTATAACTGTTACTTGTTTGTATATGATCCTCCTGAATTGTAAAGCGCTACGGAATATGTTGGCGCTATAGAAATAAAGATTATTATTATTATTATTATTATTATATTTAATATCAAAGAACCAATTCTTCATAAACATATAATCAACGCTTAGATCACATGAAGTGTATTGGTTGTTCACAAAGAGATGACCAATGGAAGAGTTAAAAGACAAAAGAAGGTCCTAAAAAGGGTTTGTAAATACAATGATATCCTACAGTCATGGCCAATAGTTTTGAGAATGACACCAAAATTATATTTTCACATGATCTGTTGCCCTCTAGTTTTTAATTGTGTTTGTCTGATGTTTACATCACATACAGAAATATAATTGCAATCATATTATGAGTATCAAAAGGTTATATTGACAGTTAGAATGAGTTAATGCAGCAAGTGAATATTTGCAGTGTTGACCCTTCTTCTTCAGGACCTCTGCAATTCTCCCTGGCATGCTCTCAATCAACTTCTGGACCAAATCCTGACTGATAGCTGTCCATTCTTGCATAAGCAATGCTTGCATTTTGCCAGAATTTGTTGGTTTTTGTTTGTCCACCCGTCTCTTGATGATTGCTCACAAGTTCTCAATGGGATTAAGATCTGGGGAGTTTCCAGGCCATGGACCCAAAATCTCTATGTTTTGTCCCATGAGCCATTTAGTGATCACCTTTGCTTTATGGCAAGGTGCTCCATCATGCTGGAAAAGGCATTGTTGGGCGCCAAACTGCTCTTGGACAGTTGGGAGAAGTTGCTCTTGGAGGACATTCTGGAACCATTCTTTATTCATGGCTGTGTTTTTAGGCAAGACTGTGAGTGAGCCGATTCCCTTGGCTGAGAAGCAACCCCACACATGAATCGTTTCAGGATGCTTAACAGTTGGCATGAGACAAGACTGGTGGTAGCGCTCACCTCTTCTCCTAATAAGCTGTTTTCCAGATGTCCCAAATAATCGAAAAGGGGATTCATCTGAGAAACTGACTTTACCCCAGTCCTCAGCAGTCCACTCCCTGTACCTTTTGCAGAATAGCAGTCGGTCCCTGATGTTTTTTCTGGAGAGAAGTGGCTTATTTGCTGCCCTCCTTGAAACCAGGCCTTGCTCAAGCAGCCTCCGCCTCACAGTGCGTGCAGAAGCACTCAAACCAGCCTGCTGCCATTGCTGAGCTAGCTTGGGACTGCTGGTAGTCCGATCCCGCAGCTGAAACAGTTTTAAGATACGGTCCTGGCATTTGCTGGTCCTTCTTGGGTGCCCTGGAGCCTTTTTGGCAACAATGGAAGCTCTCTCCTTGAAGTTCTTGATGATGCGATAAATTGTTAACTGAGGTGCAATCTTTTTAGCTGCGATACTCTTCCCTGTTAGGCCATATTTGTGCAGAGCAATGATGGCTGCACGTGTTTCTTTAGAGATAACCATGGTTAACTGAAGAGAAACAATGATACCAAGCACCAGCCTCCTTTTAAAGTGTCTAGTGGTGTCATTCTTACTTAATCATGACTGATTGATCGCCAGCCCTGTCCTCATTAACACCCACACCTGTGTTAATAGAACAATCACTAAAACAATGTTAGCTGCTCCTTTTAAGGCAGGAATGCAATGATGTTGAAATGTATTTTGGGGGTTAAAGTTCATTTTCTTAGCCAATATTGACTTTGCAAGTAATTGCTGTTAAGCTGATCACTCTTTATGACATTCTGGAGTATATGCAAATTGCCATTAGAAAAACTTAAGCAGTAGACTTTGTAAAAATTAATATTTGTAGCATTCTCAAAACTTTTGGCCATGACTGTACATAATAAAGTTCTGCAAGGGAAAAGGTGAAAATGTCATAAATGTCACTCTACATTTAGCAGGCATCCAAATATAGATTTACAATAAAAAATGTAGGTATTTGGATATCAAATCCCAAATTGGAGGTGAAAACGTCATATCTGTCATTCTAGTTAGCAGGCATACAAATATAAATTTACAATAAAAAATAATTTGAGGTATTTGGATATCAAATCCTAAATTGGGGGGGAGGTTTTCCCAAAGCATAGTGTGCAGGATCCAAGTGGAGATACACATCTACTTACCTTGCAATGCTAACAAGTAAATTTTAAGGATTTTTCCACTATTTTAACATTGATGGCATATCCTAAAGCGGGCTTTACACGCTACGATATATCGGGTGAGATGTCGTCGGGGTCACGTCGTAAGTGACGCACATCCGTCATTGTTTGACATATTGTAGCGTCTGACAGCTACGAGCGACTGTGAACGAGCAAAAATACTCACTTTATCGTTGCTCGTTGACACGTTGCTCATTTTCAAAAAATCGAACTTCCTTCTGCGCGCCGGTTGTTCATTGTTCCCGAGGCAGCACACAGCGCTCCATGTGACAGCCCGGGAACGATGAACTGCAGCTTACCTGCGTACCTGCTGAAGGTAAGGAGGTGGGCGGGATGTTACATCCCGCTCATCTCCGCCCCTCCGCTTCTATTGGCCGGCCGCTGTGTGACGTCGATGTGACGCTGAATGTCCCTCCCCCTTCAGGAAGTGGATGTTTGCCACCCACAGCGAGGTCGTTTGGAAGGTAATTACGTATGACATTGGGTTATGACATTGTGCGACATGGGCAACAAATTGCCCGTGCAACACAAACGATGGGGGAGGGTTCGATCGCAAATGCACGATTAATTGCAGCGTGTAAAGCAGGCTTTAGGATAGTCATTCCATGTCTGATTGGCTTAGGTCTGATTTCATTGCCGGTGGCCGGCTTTTGTGAGCGATCAGCTGATCGCCTGGCGGACGGCTTTTGTGAATGATTAGCTGATCGCCCGGCGGCCGGCTTTTGTGAATGATCAGCTTATCACCCGGCGGCTGGCTTTTGTGAATGATCAGCTGATCGTTCACAAAAGCCGGCAGCCGGGCGATCAGCTAATCGTTCCTGCTGCTGAAACTGAATTTTCAGTCCATCATGGTTTTTTACTGTGCGGATGCTCTCAGTAAAAAACCGATCTGCCGCACACAAAAAAATGTTACAATGTACGTTCCTACTGCCTGACGGTCAGTCAGTAAATGACTGATCCGTCACGCGGCGGATGCAACGCAGGGCCATCACAGTCACAATCCGTCGCTAATAGAAGTCTTTGGGGAAAAAACGGATTTCTGCAAAATATTTTGCAGGATACCGTAATTCCTCAAGGCGATGGATTGCGACTGATGCAAAACAACACAAGTGTGAAAGCAGCCTTAAATATTAAAAGGGGTTATTTTTAGTACTTTTAGTATGAAAATGATTCAAGGCATAAACTCTTTATACAGCCATACAAACTACGGTAATATGTAGAGAAAAACACAAAGGACAATTTATTCTCTTTAGAAATATGTTCAGGTAGAAGTGGATAGTTGAGCTCTTTTTATGAGTAACTTAATAGAAATCAGAGTATTTAATCAAACATTTAATTAGTTCCATCTATAGATACAATTACTGTCTATTGTGACCTGATGATTTCCATTATGACTTCTAAAGTATAATTAGATGCTTTATAGCAATTTTACACAGAGAACTGTGTTTGTTCATTTCTTTGTTTGAAATCTTTAATATATGAGGCAAGGATAAGGACAAACAATTACACTCAAGATGCATTGAAATGCACATAATCATCATGAAGGAACATTTGATTTGAGAGATGTCAGTTACTAATGTGTAAATTAATATATGATAGACCTCTGTTTTTTTAAATAGTATGAAATAAAAGTTGGAAGTTCGCTAAAGGATATACAGTACAGACCAAACATTTGGACACACCTTCTCATCTTTAGAACAACTGTTAAGAGGAGACTTTGTGCAGCAGGCCTTCATGGTAAAATAGCTGCTAGGAAACCACTGCTAAGGACAGGCAACAAACAGAAGAGACTTGTTTTGGCTAAAGAACACAAGGTATGGAAATTAGGCCAGTGGAAATCTGTGCTTTGGTCTGATGAGTCCAAATTTGAGATCTTTGGATCAAACCACCTTGTCTTTATAGAAACGGTGAACGGATGGACTCTACATGGCTGGTCCCCACCGTGAAGCATGGAGGAGGAGGTGTGACGGTGTGGGGGTGCTTTGCTGGTGACACTGTTGGGGATTTATTCAAAATTGAAGGCATACTAAACCAGCATGGCTACCACAGCATCTTGCAGTGGCGTGCTATTCCATCCGGTTTGCGTTTAGTTGGACCATCATTTATTTTTCAACAGGACAATGACCCCAAACACACCTCCAGGCTATGAGAGGGCTATTTGACTAAGAAGGAGAGTGATGGGGTGCTACACTAGATGACCTGGCCTCCACAGTCACCAGACCTGAATCCAATCAAGATGGTTTGGGGTGAGCTGGACCGCAGAGTGAAGGCAAAAGGGCCAACAAGTGCTAAGCATCTCTGGGAACTCCTTCAAGGCTGTTGGAAGACCATTTCTGGTGACTACCTCTTGAAGCTCATCAAGAGAATGCCAAGAGTGTGCAAAGTAGTAATGAAAGCAAAAGGTGGCTACTTTGAAGAACCTAGAATATAAGACATATTTTCAGTTGTTTCACAGTTTTTTAAATCTTTCATTCCACATGTTTTCATTCATAGTTTTGATGTCTTCAATGTGAATCTACAATTTTTAGAGTCATGAAAATAAAGAAAACTCTGAATGAGAAGGTGTGTCCAAACTTTTGGTCTGTACTGTAGATGGATAAGAAATTTATAACTAATCATCTATTCCTTAGAAACATTTCTTTGTAGTATCTTAACAGTACTATATTGCATATATTAGAATCCATTTGCCAAGGAAATCAATGGAACAGAAAAAAATGAGAATATTGATTAATATTTTCAAGCTTTGCAGAGAATTGGCTTGATATGCCTTGTGAAAAATCAATGATCAAGAGCTATAAATAAAGCGGTAACTCCCTCTCTACTGTACAGTAGTGAGAAGTTTGGACAGATTGATTGTTGACATTGTGTGGTGACAGTTCATGCAAACACTATGGGAGTTACATAAACAGCCAAGTGTGCCCTAGGCTTCCTCTTATTTGTACTGCAATTTTTCTAATCCTAAGAAATATCTGATATTCCTAAAAATATACCTTAAAAGTACAAGTTTGAGGCAAACGTTTGTTTGATTTTACAGTTCTAAGTGTTTTAAAATATTATAAATTGTAAAATATCTTAAAGAGGACAAACTACCAGGATTTTCATATATAAACTAAAGCCAGTGCTATACTGGCACTATCATGCTGATTCTATACATACCTTTAGTTGTGAGATCGAAATGTATAGTTTTTGAAATACAGACAAGTAAAGTCTGTGACATTCACTGTTACTTGATTGATAGATGCTACAGAATATCTAATAGGTTGGTCATGGTTTTGCTAGTTATTCCTGCCCCTGTCAGTCTGCCTGTTCTTCCTACCCTGTCTCTGTTATTGCAGGGAGAGGAAGGAGGGAGGAAAGACAGGCAGACAGGTGTGGGAATAACTAGCAAAACCCAACCCACCTATTAAATATTATGCAACACCTATCAATCAAGTACCAGTGAATTTCACAGATTTTCCTTGCCTATATTTCATAAAGCATACATCTGATCTCACAAGTAAAGGCATGTATGAATCAGCATGATAGCGCCAGTATAGCACTGGCTTTAGTTTATATATAGGTGGCTTTACACACTGCAACATCGCAAACGACATCGCTGTAACGTCACTGGTTTTGTGACGTAATAGCGACCTCCCCAGCGACATTGCAGTGTGTGAAACACATCAGCGACCTGGCCCCTGCTGTGAAGTTGCTGATCGCTAAAAATCGTTCAGGACCATCCTGCCCGCTGCCCGTGGCGCACAATATCGTTAGTCCCCGTCACACATACTTACCTTCGTAGCGACGTCGCTGTGGCCGGCAAACCGCCTCCTTTCTAAGGGGGCAGTTCATGCGGCATCACAGCGACGTCACACGGCATCCGTCCAATAGAAGCGGAGGGGCGGAGAGCAGCCAAACGAAAGTGACACCCACCTCGTTGCTGGCTGGACGCAGGTACGGTGCTGTTCATCATTAATGGGGTGTCACACATAGCGATGTGTGCTGCCTCAGGAACAACGAACAACCTGCGTCCAAAAGCAGCAATGATATTTGAGATTAGAACAATGTGTCTACGATCAACGAGAAGGTGAGTATTTTTGATCATTAGCGGTCGTTCGTACGTTTCACACGCAACAACATCGCTAATGTGGCTGGATGTGCATCACGAATTCCGTGACCCCAACAAAATCTCGTTAGCGATGTCGTTGTATGTAAAGCGGCCTACAGAGATAAACACCTTTACTCCTCTATAAAATCCTTGGAAGTCCACATCTTGTATAGAGTTTTGGGCTCTATATTGTAAAAAGGGATACTGAAAACCTTGAGTCAGCTCAAAGGTTGTCCACAAGATGTTTTCATGGGATGTGAGATCGCTTGTTTAAAAAAGACATTCAAAAAGTTGTGCTTGTTTATTTTACAAACAAGATGCCTTGAAGATGATGTCATTTACATTTATAAAAATATGCGTGGCCAATACAAAGAAAGGACACATGTTTTTTTCTTTCCAATGACTTTACAAAGGAACTTTTACTATGTGTGGAGGAAAAGCAATCTTGCATGTAATAAATAGGAAAGGGTTATTTACAGTTAAAGTAATCTGACTATAGGATGCCCGACCACAAGAGGTAAGATACTATTTGTACTTGAAATGAGCAGATCGGTCAAAATTCTATTTTTTTTAAGAAATTATTGACCACAATTAAATGTTCTTTATTATACTCTGGCATCACTGCAGATCATAGAGCATAATAAATTTAAAATATAAAAACTAAACAAAAAATTATACCCACCTAGGAGCTCACCTCTATGGCTCCATTGCTTCTCATCACCAATTGTCTGGCCCTTGTTACTTCTTATCAGGGCCACGAATCCTGAATCCTGTGGCCTTTTGACTTTAGATCAAGACTTCAAGCTCTAATGAGGCCCTTTAAAATTTTGTATAACCGAGCATATGATCATGATGTGAAAACTTGAACCCTAACCTTGCACGTGCATGTGCAGAACCATCCATGGATTCATCTGAACGGCAAGTCTTAAGGCCGCTTTACACGCTGCAACATCACTAGCGATGTCGCTAGCGATTGCACCCGCCCTCGTTGTTTGTGCATCATGGGCAAAAGAGATATTTTATTTGTACGTTCAAACATGGTTAATTAACCATATTTTAATGTACAAATAAAATATCTCTTTACTTATTTGTATATTGGTCTAGTCATATGATCGAAAATCATCCAATATGTTCCACCATTGGTAGCAGGAGCGCCGCGAGACTAGGAATTGCCTTTGAAGTAAGGTGAATTTAAGTGTTTTGTTATTTTTAAACCTTCTGATGATGCTTCAACAAAATTGTAGTTATAGGCAGCTAACTTGCTGAATTCATGCAGAAATAAATAAAAAAAAATCTACATTTTGATGATTGTGGTTATTTGTGACATTCAAGCAAAATTAAATTCCACTGAAACATATTTGATCATCTCTAATATTAATATATCAAAAAAAAGGCTGTATGCTTTCCTCCTATCAAATACAATAGTGGGTAATAAATAATCTAGAAAGATATTGGAAAATTAATTGAGTACAGTTGTGTTTGATATAAATATATATAACTACAAATATAAAATTCTCCTGAATTCAAAATAAAGCATATGTGTTTGTTTTGACTGCCAGAATATTTTCTTTTTATCCTTTTATATTACTATGGAATTAGACTGTGATGCTCTAACACTGGGTGTTGCTAGATGCATTAGTAGAGGAGAAGTGAGATGTTAGAACATTAGATGTCACTACAAACACTAGTTGAAGAAGTAGTTAAACAAGCCAAAGGTTAGGAGCCGGAAATTCTCGTCTGTACAAAGGGAGAGAGTGGAGGCAAGGTCAAGATATAAACCGGGGTTATGGAAGCCAGGAGAACATGTCAGGTACATAGAGAGAGAGTGGATCTGATGTCAGGATACAAGCCAGGGGTCTTGAAGCCAGGAGAACATGTCAGGTACAAAGGGAGAGCGCGGAGCCAAGGTCAGGAAGTAAGGGAGTCAAGTCAGGGTCAGAGAAACAGGTGGGGGAGGGAACTAGAGATGAGGTAGCGGGACAAAATCAGGACGATCACTTACAGGAGTCAGCAACAACTTCTGCAACACAAGAACTCTTACTGGCAACGTTCCGAGTGAAGTAGCTCCAAAATAATGCAGAGCAGTCACCCAGATCGAAACTCAAATGAGCAGACCCCTCCCACCGAGCCCAAGACCAGGAATAACTAGACCACCGGGAAATAATACAAAACCACGCATCGGTTCTGCAGGAGAGCAGAGCACCACAAACTAGAATCATGATATGGACCCTATACATGTACCTAAACTGTTTGCACTGCTATAATTATCTATTAATTTAACTACAAATATACTTATGTATTCTCAAATTCATCTATAATAAGATAATATATTTTTGATTATATAATTTTAAAGTAAAAACCTAATTAACACCAACATTTTCATAACAGCAATAAAAGATGTTAATGTTTCCTATTTAAAATATATTTGAACAACATTTACATAGAATTTTATCAGAATTGATTCTTTTGGAAACATTATTATTTTATCAAAATTCCTCAAGAATCTAATTCATTAATTTAATGTTGTCAAATACTATCAGTTCCCTATATACGGAAATATTTTTTATCACCAAGAATTTTGGATGTACCATATTTTTCGGATTATAAGACGCACTTTTCCTCCCAAAACTTTGGGAGAAAAATGAGGGCTCCGTCCTGCTTGGCTGCTCTGTGCATGGCTGCTCCATTCTGCTCGGCGCTCGGCTGCTCCATCACCAGCCTTGCACAGAGCAGAGCGGCATTGCTAGCCCCGTACAGAGCAGAGCGACACCGGCCCCGCACAGAGTAGAGCGGCGTCGCCGGCCCTAGACACAGAACAGAGTGACACCAGCCCCGCAAAGAGCAGAGCATCGGCGGTGGCCCCGCACAGAGCAGAGCGACACGGCACAGAGCAGTACCCGCGTTGCCAGCCCCGCACAGAGCAGCACCCGCAGTGAGTATCTGGGCCCTCCTCTATACTACTTGCAGTACTCCAGTACCTCCCCTGCCTCCTGTGACCCCCGCTCCTCTGCAGGCCCTCCTCCTTGGAAAGACAACACCAGATTATAAACGGACCCCATATTTTTTTACCTTTTTTTTCCCTACAAATTTGGGGTGCGTCTTATAATCCAGTGCATCTTATAAAACAAAAAATACAGTATATATGTTAATTTAGTGCATAAGAAAATATATCATCAGTGCTGTGATTAATAGCATTGCTACAAGTAAAGATGGCATATTTGCCATTTTTTATCACTGTCAATGTAAAGTACCACCAATATTCACTTTCTTGTGAACAGAATATAATTTTACAATGTATAACAAAACCAGATTGGGGGTTTACAGGCAAAGATAAAATTTAATCTTTGAAGATTGTAGAAAAAAAATGTCTCATTTGATTTCCCCAATGACATTTTCCCTAAAGAAAAATATCATTTGCACTGTTTTTAATCTGCCCATGTTTATGAGATGATTGTTCAACACTGTCAATTCTTGCATCTGATAAAATCTAAATTTAGCACAATACCACCAAATAAATAATAACGCCTAAAATGTACCTTTTAATATTACCTCTTTAAAAATTCCTCTTTAAAATAACACAGACAAACAAGACGAATAGCACCGCATGTGCCAGCGTATGGGAGGATAGGAGACTCTCCGAGGATATAGCATCCAGAGTTCACCCTCATACACAACCCATATAAACAAAATTGTTTTTTTGATATACCACAATTCATCAATTGGGGAAACTGATAGTATAGGGTAGAAGTACACTCCTTATATCAAAGTAAATCCCCCACCAGGGTATATCACGACACCACTTGGTAAAACAGTGATAATCACTCACAAAATGACTTATGTGAAACACCCATCCCAACAATGAGGGTGGCGTAGCAATTCACTCAGTCCAAATATATGTGGAAAAAAGTAAGGAACAATCTCACCATACTGCCGTTGCTTGGGGATGGTGTTCCTCTTATTACCACTGTTTATCTGTCAGACAAGTTGGCCTTTTCATGAATCCCCCGGTTTTAACCAGGTATTTCCATAGGATCCAGACCTTATGCCCGCTTCTGACTCATAACAAAGCTCCACTCTCAACGCGTTTCCCTTGTCATCAGGAGAGCGGTGTATTATGGACCGTAGATGTCCTCACATAGACGGACACATGCTATCAAAAAGAACACATCAATATTATCAGCCAAATATACACTTAGGCGGCGGTAATCATCTCCCAGAACAGCCTACTCACTGTGGTCCCAGCCTCCCACGTGTATCAGAACGCTCAGCCGTATCCCACTTGTCTGGGTAAATGGATATTTAAAGCCGCCGCCACGGCGTGTGACGTCACATCCGCCCATCAGTCACGTGCCCGGAAGGTACACACGCCTCCCGATGACGCATGCGAGTCAGCAGAGTGCAAGGTGGAACGCAAACCATTGCGCCTGGCGGGCGCAAGTCTAGCGTTTCTATAAATCGCACCAACAACTTTTAGATAAACCCATCCTGATAAATGGATCTCAGATGCGAGGGAGATATCAACAAAAAGGATTTCCCAGGACAAACCAAGCACACTGCAAATAAACCGTTGCTGTGTATTCACCACACACAGTGGCAGAAAGTCCAACAGGGATATAGCATTTCGGAAAAAACAGGCAAGGAATATTCATATGGCAAATCAGAGAACCATCAGAAATTACCCTAAAAGAAATAAAGTGGTGAAAATACATTAAAATAGCCTGTAATTTTATTAAGACTGGGAGACATTTTTATTCTAATGTAATGAACAAACAATATGAAATTAAAACCTTCATTAACTGTAAATCAAAAGGAGTGATCTATAAGGCCACATGTAGGTGTAAAAAAGAGTATGTCGGAAAGACAAAGAGGGAACTGAGAAGAAGAGTGGGAGAGCACCTTCGGGACATCAGATTAAAAAATGACACCCCACTGGCGCGACATATTAATGATGAACATAATGGGGATCCCAAATGTATTTCATTTCAAGGGATTGATATTATACCATTAGCAGTGAGGGGGGGGACTGGGACAAAAGTATACTGAAACAAGAAACGAAGTGGATTTATTGGTTGGGCACTGTTAAACCACGGGGCCTCAATGAAACACTGTCCTTTGCACCCTTTGTGTAGGTATTTGAACAGATGTTAGGAGGGATAGCCGCCGCCCGAGTGGGGGCACCAACCACCGACCTTTTAGGGTGCCGACCCCCACATGATAGGTAGGATTTAGTCAAGTTTTTGAGACTAACAGTGAGATTGGTGGTGGTGTTTCTTTTTCTCGGGGTCCATGGATGGCTTTCTTATTGCCCTTCCTTTATTGTGCTGACCCCCTTTTTTTGTTTAAAACATGGTCCTTATGCATGCCCCATTAATTTCGGCTCTTATGTCAAGTGGATTAGTTCCAATAGTATATTTTGCTTCCCAAAATAAAAAATAGGGGTTTAAAATAAAAATTGTTTTAATATTTTTAATGTATTTTCACCACTTTATTTCTTTTAGGGTAATTTCTGATGGTTCTCTGATTTGCCATATGAATATTCCTTGCCTGTTTTTTCCGAAATGCTATATCCCTGTTGGACTTTCTGCCGCTGTGTGTGGTGAATACACAGCGACGGTTTATTTGCAGTGTGCTTGGTTTGTCCTGGCAGATCCTTTTTGTTGATATCTCCCTCGCATCTGAGATCCATTTATCAGGATGGGTTTATCTAAAAGTTGTTGGTGCGATTTATAGAAACGCTAGACTTGCGACCGCGCAGGCGCAATGGTTTGCGTTCCACCTTGCACTCTGCTGACTCGCATGCGTCATCGGGAGGCGTGTGTACCTTCCGGGCACGTGACTGATGGGCGGATGTGACGCCACACGCCGTGGCGGCGGCTTTAAATATCCATTTACCCAGACAAGTGGGATACGGCTGAGCGTTCTGATACACGTGGGAGGCTGGGACCACAGTGAGTAGGCTGTTCTGGGAGATGATTACCGCCGCCTAAGTGTATATTTGGCTGATAATATTCATGTGTTCTTTTTGATAGCATGTGTCCGTCTATGTGAGGACATCTACGGTCCATAATACACCGCTCTCCTGATGACAAGGGAAACGCGTTGAGAGTGGAGCTTTGTTATGAGTCAGAAGCGGGCATAAGGTCTGGATCCTATGGAAATACCTGGTTAAAACCGGGGGATTCATGAAAAGGCCAACTTGTCTGACAGATAAACAGTGGTAATAAGAGGAACACCATCCCCAAGCAACGGCAGTATGGTGAGATTGTTCCTTATTTTTTTCCACATATATTTGGACTGAGTGAATTGCTACGCCACCCTCATTGTTGGGATGGGTGTTTCACATAAGTCATTTTGTGGGTGATTATCACTGTTTTACCAAGTGGTGTCGTGATATACCCTGGTGGAGGATTTACTTTGATGTAAGGAGTGTACTTCTACCCTATACTATCAGTTTCCCCAATTGATGAATTGTGGTATATCAAAAAACCATTTTGTTTATATGGGTTGTGTATGAGGGTGAACTCTGGATGCTATATCCTCGGAGAGTCTCCTATCCTCCCATACGCTGGCACATGCGGTGCTATTCGTCTTGTTTGTCTGTGTTATTTTAAAGAGGAATTTTTAAAGAGGTAATATTAAAAGGTACATTTTAGGCGTTATTATTTATTTGGTGGTATTGTGCTAAATTTATATTCAATTTTCATACCTGGTCCAGTTTGCTACTCCATCTGATAAAATCTGTATATTTTTTATTTTTAAAAGATAAATATGATGTCTTTCCTGTTGTTTGGAAAATGTAACACAGTCCTGATTTTAGTGTGTAAATGTTCAAATACTGTACATCCAGAGGTAGGAAATATTATTTGCTGCCTTGGCAGGTAAAATATATAAATATTTAACAATCTAACAGATTTTAATATATATATATATATATAATCACCGTTTACAAATTCTAAAAATACAAAGTAAGGTGAAATAACCTAATAAAATAGTCAATATACAGATAAAGCATGTGGTGCCTTAAAATATCTAGATAAGCAAATAAAAAAAATCATTATTCTACTTTAGAATTTGTATTGAGCTTCGTCTTGTTTCAGAACATGTACCTTTGTGTCTGCCTCTAACTGGATGCTTGTAAAAAGTAAAACTGTCCCTTTTATATTTTATATTTCAAATTATTTTTTACAAAACAATATTTTTTTTTTAGATAGAATGAAAATCAAAATTTTAGGAAAGCACAAAAGATGTACTGTGCTTTCATGTATACTTATCATGGCTTACTGAAATGAACAGACTATTTTGTAAGTTGCAGTGAATCTAGGGAGGAACTGCCTACCAAAAGGCACATAAGAATGATTAAAAATAATTATTTTTATTTTGCATGCATTATTCACACTGATTTAGGTACAAGAGTAAATAGCCCAACCCTATGTCAGGCATATACTGATAGATCAATGGACACGTACTATAGGAAATATAAAGTCCGAGGAGGGCTTTTTCCAAAGTTAGACCAGAAAACACTCCTTTAGACCCCTTTCACACTGACGTGATTGTGGTATGTAAAGTTAGGTCCAGAAATATTTGGACAGTGACACAATTTTCGTGAGTTGGGCTCTGCATGCCACCACATTGGATTTGAAATGAAATCTCTACAACAGAATTCAAGTGCAGATTGTAACATTTAATTTGAAGGTTTGAACAAAAATATCTGATAGAAATTGTAGGAATTGTACACATTTCTTTACAAACACTCCACATTTTAGGAGGTCAAAAGTAATTGGACAAATAAACCAAACCCAAACAAAATATTTTTATTTTCAATATTTTGTTGCGAATCCTTTGGAGGCAATCACTGCCTTAAGTCTGGAACCCATGGGCATCACCAAACGCTGGGTTTCCTCCTTCTTAATGCTTTGCCAGGCCTTTACAGCCGCAGCCTTCAGGTCTTGCTTGTTTGTGGGTCTTTCCGTCTTAAGTCTGGATTTGAGCAAGTGAAATGCATGCTCAATTGGGTTAAGATCTGGTGATTGACTTGGCCATTGCAGAATGTTTCACTTTTTTGCACTCATGAACTCCTGGGTAGCTTTGGCTGTATGCTTGGGGTCATTGTCCATCTGTACTATGAAGCGCCGTCCGATCAACTTTGCGGCATTTGGCTGAATCTGGGCTGAAAGTATATCCCGGTACACTTCAGAATTCATCCGGCTACTCTTGCCTGCTGTCATGTCATCAATAAACACAAGTGACCCAGTGCCATTGAAAGCCATGCATGCCCATGCCATCACGTTGCCTCCACCATGTTTTACAGAGGATGTGGTGTGTCTTGGATCATGTGCCGTTCCCTTTCTTCTCCAAACTTTTTTCTTCCCATCATTCTGGTACAGGTTGATCTTTGTCTCATCTGTCCATAGAATACTTTTCCAGAACTGAGCTGGCTTCATGAGGTGTTTTTCAGCAAATTTAACTCTGGCCTGTCTATTTTTGGAATTGATGAATGGTTTGCATCTAGATGTGAACCCTTTATATTTACTTTCACGGAGTCTTCTCTATACTGTTGACTTAGAGACAGATACACCTACTTCACTGAGAGTGTTCTGGACTTCAGTTGATGTTGTGAACGGGTTCTTCTTCACCAAAGAAAGTATGCGGCGATCATCCACCACTGTTGTCATCCGTGGACGCCCAGGCCTTTTTGAGTTCCCAAGCTCACCAGTCAATTCCTTTTTTCTCAGAATGTACCCGACTGTTGATTTTGCTACTCCAAGCATGTCTGCTATCTCTCTGATGGATTTTTTCTTTTTTTTCAGCCTCAGGATGTTCTGCTTCACCTCAATTGAGAGTTCCTTAAACCGCATGTTGTCTGGTCACAGCAACAGCTTCCAAATGCAAAACCACACACCTGTAATCAACCCCAGACCTTTTAACTACTTCATTGATTACAGGTTAACGAGGGAGACACCTTCAGAGTTAATTGCAGCCCTTAGAGTCCCTTGTCCAATTACTTTTGGTCCCTTGAAAAAGAGGAGGCTATGCATTACAGAGCTATGATTCCTAAAACCTTTCTCCGATTTGGATGTGAAAACTCTCATATTGCAGCTGGGAGTGTGCACTTTCAGCCCATATTATATATATATATAATTGTATTTCTGAACATGTTTTTGTAAACAGCTAAAATAACAAAACTTGTGTCACTGTCCAAATATTTCTGGACCTAAAGCCCACTTTACACGTTGCAATTAGTTGTACAATCGCATTTGCGATGTGACACGCCCAGGTTGCATACGGGATCTTATGAGATTGCACGTTGGTCGTTCATTTGCTGTCACACGTGCGTTAGTAGTCTATGTTAAATTGATCAATTTTGTGTGCGCTCCTTTAGATCATGTGTTCTGTGACGTATGCATTGGGCACCTTTTTTTTTTTTTATTTATTGACTTGCCAAGCGTGTGTAATGTGTAGGGATGCGTTTTTACTATGTCATCTGCCATTCAGCTCTGCTACATGGCCGCTAACAGCAGACACAGACAGCCATGTAGCAGAGCTGAATGGCAGATGACAGCAGACACAGACAGAGCCGCACATTCAGAATGAACTCGGGTGAACTTCACCTGACTTCTTTGTCATGCTGCGGCTCTGTCTGTGTCGCGTCCTGATTAGCGGTCACCTGTGAAGGACTCACCGGTGACCGCTAATCTCCTGAGTAACTGAATTGAGCAGCCCTCTCTCATATACTCACCGATCCCCGATCACCGGCGCTGCACGGCATTCACACTGCTCCGGCGGCTTTTAATATTTTGAAAAAGCCAGCCGCCCATTAAACAATCTCGTATTCCCTGCTTTCCCCGCCCACCGGCGCCTATGATTGGTTACAGTGAGACACGCCCCCACGCTGAGTGACAGGTGTCACACTGCACCCAATCACAGCAGCCGGTGGGCGTGTCTATACTGTGTAGTGAAATAAATAATTAAATAATTAAAAAAACAGCGTGCGGTCCCCCCCAATTTTAAAACCAGCCAGATAAAGCCATACGGCTGAAGGCAGGTATTCTCAGGATGGGGAGCTCCACGTTATGGGGAGCCCCCCAGCCTAACAATATCAGCCAACAGCCGCCCAGAATTGCCGCATTCATTAGATACGACAGTTCTGGAACTGTACCCGGCTCTTCCCGATTTGCCCTGGTGCGTTGGCAAATCGGGGTAATAAGGAGTTATTGGCAGCCCATAGCTGCCAATAAGTCCTAGATTAATCATGTCAGGCGTCTATGAGACACCTTCCATGATTAATCTGTAGATTACAGTAAATAAACACACACACCCGAAAAAATCATTTATTAGAAATAAAAAACACAAACATATACCCTGGTTCACCACTTTAATCAGCCCCAAAAAGCCCTCCATGTCCGGTGTAATCCAGGATGGTCCAGCGTCGCTTCCAGCGCTGCTGCATGGAGGTGACCAGAGCTGCAGAATACACCGCCGCTCCGGTCACCTCCACACAGCAACTGAAGACAGCAGCGCGATCGGCTGAGCTGTCACTGAGGTTACCCGCTGTCACTGGATCCAGCGGTGGCCGCGGGTAACCTCAGTGACAGCTCAGCTGATCGGGTGGCTGTCTTCAGTTGCTGTGTGGAGGTGACAGGAGCGGCGGTGTATTCTGCAGCTCCGGTCACCTCCATGCAGCAGCGCTGGAAGCGACGGTGGACCATCCTGGATTACGCCGGACATGGAGGGCTTTTTGGGGCTGATTAAAGTGGTGAACCAGGGTATATGTTTGTGTTTTTTATTTCTAATAAATGATTTTTTCGGGTGTGTGTGTTTATTTACTGTAATCTACAGATTAATCATGGAAGGTGTCTCATAGACGCCTGACATGATTAATCTAGGACTTATTGGCAGCTATGGGCTGCCAATAACTCCTTATTACCCCGATTTGCCAATGCACCAGGGCAAATCGGGAAGAGCCGGGTACAGTTCCAGAACTGTCGCATCTAATGTATGCGGCAATTCTGGGCGGCTGTTGGCTGATATTGTTAGGCTGGGGGGCTCCCCATAATGTGGAGCTCCCCATCCTGAGAATACCAGCCTTCAGCCGTATGGCTTTATCTGGCTGGTTTTAAAATTGGGGGGGACCGCACGCCGTTTTTTTAATTATTTAATTATTTATTTCACTACACAGTATAGACACGCCCACTGGCTGCTGTGATTGGGTGCAGTGTGACACCTGTCACTCAGCGTGGGGGCGTGTCTCACTGTAACCAATCATAGGCGCCGGTGGGCGGGGAAAGCAGGGAATACGAGATTGTTTAATGGGCGGCCGGCTTTTTCAAAACAGTAAAAGCCGCCGCAGCAGTGTGAATGCCGTGCAGCGCCGGGGATCGGGGATCGGTGAGTATATGAGAGAGGGGGATAGACTGACATGGACAGAGAGAGAGGGACAGAGATAGTGACCGACTGACAGAGATTAGTGAATGACAGACATTGTGAGGTGCTTCAGAACGCAGCTTTTCAGCTGCGCTCTGAAGCGGACCTTTTATAAGCTGCGGTGCAGAGCGCACACCTGCGCACATAGCATCAGACACCGAAATCGTATGAGGGATGTCACACGTTACAATTGAGTAGGTTCGTGCAACAAAACGCTCAATTCTAGACAAAGATACGATGTGTTTGCGATCAACGGTTTTGCGTTCAATCCTGATCGCACGTAGGTGTCACACGCAAATACGTCACGAATGATGCCGGATGTGCGTCACTTACAACTTGACCCCAACGATGGATTGTGAGATATATTGAAGCGTGTGTAGCGGGCTTAACTGTATGTTACTGTTTTTATACATATCAGAGTCACGAACATTTGCAGACCCATTAAAATCAATGGGTCTGCGCACACATCAGTGATTTCTCACTGACCGTGTTTCTGTGCAGTGCATACGCATGTCCATGTGTTCTGCACAGAAACAAATCCATTTTTCTTTGGCATCACTGATGTCACACAGACTACTCAGTGGTGTGATCCATGTGACCCGTGCCAGAGAAAACACATATTTTAAATATAATTATTTTTATACTCACCTTCTCCAGCAATGCTGTCTTTGCCACAGCTGACTCCTGGTTCTTGGCTAGCTAATTATGCTCATGCATATTCACTGCACCGCGACCTGGAAGTAACAGCAGTGGTGAGATATTACCAGCATGGGCAGCAGGAGCGTGGACAGATGAGTATAGAAGTGCCTGATCTCCATGTGCTATGACGATTAGCACACGGAGAACACACGTGTGTCAAAATCACAGCACATTGAGGGCCATATGCATCTTTAATATATCAGTAAAAAATGTGTGTTTTTGACTGACGTGTGAAAGAGGCCATATTTGTAACACATGCCGTGATACATATACTGTACCTCGAGTGCTGTTAAAGATTTTCAAGTATTGGTTGCTTTTTGTTTTCAAATAATTGAGGAAAAATTATTTTTAGAAAACGTTAACATGTTATGTGTTCATCCTGACACATGTCAATCCTTAATACAGTTAAAATTATTTTCAAAGTTTTCATAACTCAGAATACAATCTTTTAAAAGATATTCATTGTTTGAGCAAGGTGTTATTTCTTCAATCATAAAATAGTGATACATTTATTTAATTACATTTTTCCCAGTGCTCAGTTATATCATAGATTTATCATTTGCATACCTACAGACTGCTTATATCAAATTAAATATTTTAGCCAATAATAAATGTATTAGGTAGAGATAAGCAAATTTATTAAAATCAAAATAAATTTACGTAAATCTAAAATGTGGGCTGTCTTTTTTTCAGATTGAGATGTTGAGAAAGGGCTTAAAATGCCCCCAATAATCTTTTAAATTTACTTTACCCTATTCCTCCTCTTATGAGCCCTTCAGGACAACTTGCCAGGTCTTTACCTTAGCTATTCCTCCATTTTTCTCCATCTTGGTCTTCTGGTGGTCATCACCACTGATTTTGGCCAGCCTGAAAACAGAACAAAAGCCAGATGAGTAAGCAGATATTAGTGGTACAGTAGACAAAAATATAGACAATCAACAAAAGCAGCAGCAGATAACAAATATTTCTACCTGAGGAATTTTCACATTTCTCTTTGACCTAAGCTGATCTTTGCCTGCCTCCTTCCTGAAGGGAAAATGTTTTGAGAGTTACAAGCTCACTTACCCCAAGGTTTTTTTTGTTCAGGATGGAATGCAGTCAATCTGTTCAGTTCAGGATAAGTAAGTATAAGTGGAGAAGTTGGATCTCGCTGGGGCCTCCAAGTTGTCAAAGGAGAGATCTTTTGTCACTCAGGTAGAGTCTTAATGGAATTGACACCGATATGAGGACAAAAAGGAAAGATACACAGCAGGTATCTTTCCAATATGTAACTGCTTTATTAGGTTGTATATGTGGACTTTTTTTAGCCCAAATCTTGGAAATGATACAGTTTTGGATTAATTATAACAATTGCAGACACAGGGTTTTCTAGAACAATATTGAAACAAATGTCACTTTGGTTAAGATACATAACAGGGTGAGAGTATAATAATATATCACAATCAACACTGCATATTTAAGCAATGTGATATGTCACCCTGACTATTTTTGAAAAATATAAAGGAGTCCAACTCTTTTTCCTGGAAAAAGACTCTATCTTTGTTTGCACTATGCACTTTATTTTTCTTAATTGTTCATGAAGGAAATGCCTTTTTATTCCTCCTTAATAATGTGGGAGACCATCTGGTCAATATTGCCAGATTGTGTAACTAGAGGAAAGTTCATTTTAATATTAGTCAAAAAGATTTCAATCTTAGTGTACTGGGATGAAGACTTAAGGCCCTGTCACACACAGAGATAAATATTTGGCAGATCTGTGGCAGATCTGTGGCTGCAGTGAAATCATGGACATATTGTTTCATTTGTACACAGCCACAAACCTGGCACTAATTGTCCACAATTTCACTGCAACCACAGATCTGCCAAAGATTTATCTCTGTGTGTGACAGGGCCTTTAGGGACAAATGGAAACTAATAACAAAATGACAGATGGCAGAAGAGTCTATTGAAAAGCTTCTCTCACATGACTATACTGTCTATTGAGGTGCAACAGATATTAATAACGTGAGTGGCATACCATGTTATATGGTCTAGTTAACAGTGGTGTTTCCAACTAGAAGACCTGGAGTGTAAGAAGATGAGCTTATTGGGGAATGAGGGGGAGATGCAGCAGTTGTACAGTTGTGATAAGCAGCACAGGATAGGTAGACTGAGGAGAGATGAGTAAAAAAGTTTTTTTTTAATTTTGTTAATTTTATTCACACGGAATTAAGTTTACAAAATTTATTTTCCCTCTTAAATTAATTGCATCTGCCTGAATCGAATTTCACCACTTGATACTACATAAATGCAGAATTTCTCTGAACTTTAAACTATGATATAATTACAACAGCTTTATAAATTGTTAGGTTACTATAATTGAACTACTATTTTATATTTTGCAGTTACTAAGAGTCTTTTAAAAAATCATAAATCAGCACTATTTCAATAAGACATGATAAAGCATCATTATCATTTTTGATCAGAGTTAGGCCTGTGCCACACATCCGTGCTGCCGGCACGTGTTTGTCATTTTTTACACGTACCGGCGGCACGGAGACACTTTAACCAATGCTACCCTATGGTAGCAGGCACACACACGTAAAACCACACGGAACGTGTGTACGTGTGCGTTTGTACGTGTGTGCGATTTTCAAAGCGCTGACATGTCAGTGTTTTCTCCGGCAGCACGGGTGTCACACGGCCCGCACCCGTACCACACAGGTGTAGTGTGGATGCGGTCCCGTGTGACACGCGCCGGAGTAAACACACATGTCAGGGAAAAAAATAAAAAACATTAACTCACCTTCTCCAGCCCTCCTGTCTCTGCCGCTGCTGCCTCTTGCTGCCGACCGCCGCTCATTAATCTCATAGAATATTCACTTCACTGCCTGGCAGCAGCAGCAGCGGGGAGACGGGAGGGCTGGAGACCGAGGATCAGCACCACGGACAGCAGCGCGGACAGCAGGGAGGACCAGGTGAGTATAATAATTACTGATTCTACGTGTGCTATCGCGGATAGCACACGTAGAACACACGTGTCACGCACGTACCAGAGACACGTACTTACCTGCACACAACACGCAGGGAAAATACGTGTCTCTCGGCACGTGCGTGAAATTCACGTGAGTGTGGCAGAGGCCTTATATCTATTTTATGAAATTAATAAACTTTAAATTCATTTTCAGACCATAAATTGACAGCTCACCATTACACCTGCTTCAATAAAATTCTGGGTGCACCGCAGTCTGAGCAAGCATAGTAAAATCTCAAAATAGAAAAAAATTTGGCAATCTGTCTTCCTAGGATCAATACTTTATTGGAAATCCATGTGCAGAAATTACATTAAAACCAACTGATGCGTTTTGGATTACAATGCCTCAGTCGTAGATGTTTTTATCTATTTTTAAATTAATTTTGTACAGTTTTACTTTTGAATATTTATTTTATAGGGAGATAAAGCTTGGTCAAAGTATGGGTATTTTTTAATAGCATGAAATTTAGGATATCAAAAATTGCATATTATATTAAATATGACAGGGAAAAAATATTTTCCTCTGCTTGTGGTTGAAGCAAAATTGCATTCTTTGTTGACACGACTATGAGAACTTCTGAGAAAGGAAAATAAGTAATAACTCCGTACTCCTGCTAAAGAAGGAATCATTTTTGAATGGTGCTAATTATGTTTGTTTTACTCTTTACCATATTTGTGAAAAAAGTATAGGTATTCACATAAAGCAAAATAAAACAGACATAGGATACTATAGCCCCGATTACTATGAGGGAGTAAAGAATTGTACTTTTGTCTCTATTATCTTTTTTGATAGTTAATAGTGATGAATGATCACTAAAGTCCTCTTGTGCTCATTACTCAGACCAGTATGATTTCAGTAATGAGTATAATAGAAGTCTATGGGAAACTCAAGCCTTTTTCTGTCAGAGTTCACTAGAGAAAAATGCATTGGGAAGATGTCTTAATGTATCTCTGACTCCAAGGTTGCTGTTGTGAAGTAAAAAATTAAAAAAAAGTGTGGGATTACACAAATTTTTGATAACCAGACAAGGTAAAGCAGAGATCTGTGGGCTGATAGGCTGGGAAAGTGCATGATTAGTTGGCCCTTTCCTTACTAAAAATAGCAGCCAGAATTGGCACATCCACTAATTTTGACAGATCTGGAACTTCACCCCGACTCTTCCTGATTGCCCTGATGCAGTGGCAATTGGGGTAGTAGGTTAATGATGTTGACCGGGTGGCACGGTGGCTCAGTGGCTCGCACTGCAGTCTTGCAGTGCTGAGGTCCTGGGTTCAAAGTACACCATCTGCATGGAGTTTGTATGTTCTCCCCGTGTTTGCGTGGGTTTCCTCCGGGTACTCCTGTGTCTTCCCACACTCCAAAGACATACAGATAGGGACTCTAGATTGTGAGCACCAATGGAGACAATGTTGCCAATGTATGTAAAGCGCTGTGGAATTAATATCGCTATATAAATGAATTAAATTATTATTAATTATTATTATTCCAGCTTGCATCAAGCCCAGGGGTTAGTAATGGAGAGGTGTCTATTAGACACCCCATTAATAACTCAATAAGTGTAAAGTTAAAAAACACACACAGGAAAAAAATAGTTTATTTTCATAGTTCCCCACACTTTTCCTTATCCACATATAAATATATATATATATATATATATATATATATATAGGTTGCCACGAAGCTCTGATTTAATCTCAGAACTACTACTGCAATGTCAGCGACTGTGATTATCAGTAAAGTACCACTATTTATAGACTCCAGATGATGACAACTCTCATCAGAGTTGCCGGGTCTCGGTAAGCGCTACATTGAGCTGGCAGTTCTGATGAACGTTGTTGTACCCGGCGTCTGTGAATAGCTCTACTTTATTGATGTTGTGGGACATCTAAAATAATAGCTTATTTATTTATTTATTATTTATTTATTATTCATCTTTTATTAAACAATGATGTGTATCTTGCACGATGTGCTTCAAATAAAGACATGGTCGTGATTTCAAAAAGTGATAAAATTAAAAATACTTGTTATTGTTTAGTGTGTCATCATTTTGTGAATAGAAAATAATATTTCTTAGCTAGTGACATATTCAAATAAATGAAAAAGCATAAACTTAAGTTCCTAAATGCAAATGATTATTATTATTATTACTATTATTATCATTATTATTATTATTATTGTTATTATATGCAAACTATAGATATCAGGTGATAGATACAAAAAAAATTGCTCAAAAGAGAAAAAAAATTGCTTCTCTCCTAAACAAAAAGTTACGTTTTTCTCTTTCTTTCTTTAAAAAGAATTTGTAAACCAATAAAGTCCAGTAACTACAGCAGCCTCTGTACAGGTTACTTAGGACATTGTTATGTAATCACTGGAATCCAAAAACAGGAGAGTGAGGAAGAAAGTGAAATTTGGGCCAGTAAGCTTGTAGTAACTGTGACTTGCAGCCAGGTTCCACTGTATCTTTAACCACTTTACGACCTTTGATGTACATGTAAGGGTACCGTCACACTTAGCGATGCTGAAGCGATCCCACCAGAGATCTGACCTGGCAGAGATCACTGGAGCGTCGCTACATGGTCACTGGTGAGCTGTCAATCAGGCAGATCTCCACAGCGATCAGAGATCAGCCACCATACACCAGTGACCTGTCTAACGACGTTGTGCTTCATAACCATAGTACACATCGGGTTACTAAGCAAAGGTCTACCCGATGTGTACCTTGGCTACGTGTGCAGGGAGCAGGGAGCCGGCTTCTAGAAGCTGCGGACGCTGGTATCCAAGGTAAATATCAGGTAACCAAGCAAAGCACTTTGCTTGGTTACCCGATGTGTACCTTGGTTACCAGCGTCCTCAGAAGCCGGCTCCCTGCTCCCTGCACATTCAAAATCGTTTCTCTCTCGCTGTCAAACACAGCGGTGTGTGCTTCACAGCGGAAGAGCAACGACCAAAAAATGGTCCAGGACATTCAGCAATGACTGGTGACCTCACTGCAGGGGCCAGGTCATTGCTGGATGTCACACACAGCGACATCGCTAGCAAGATTGCTTTTGCGTCACAAAAACCATGACTCAGCAGCGATGTCGCTAGCAATGTCTCTTAGTGAGTAGTGGCCTTTAGTCTAAATTCTGCTTTGATTCTGACTCACACGCCCATTTTGGCTATCACATGAAGACTGATTCAATCAGATAACATGTGTATAATAGCCATGGGTGGAGTGGAGCGAAGCCCTGTCCCTGGCTGTTAACCTGTTAAATGCCACTGTCAATCTATGGCAGTGATCAAAATGAAAGATGTATGCTTTTTCTGCTCTGTTGTGAAAAATCAACCATGTGAAAGAAGTCCAGAACACACAAGTGGAAATCATGAGGTTTATTCTACGCGCTTCAAAGCAACTTAGGTCCTTTTTCTCACAGTTGACTCTTTTTTCAACCATGGGCCTTTTTACGTGTTCCACAAACGTGTTCTGGACTTCTTTTATATGGTTGATCTTTCATAGCAGCGCAGAACAAGCACACCACTTTCAATTTGATCTCTGGATCTCCACATGTGTTTCCAGCAGCTGATGTTAAAATCTCATAAGGTATTACATATAACACAACTACACCAAGTGAGCATTCAATTTCATCTTCACCTTGTTTTTTTAACCAGTTCAGACCCCATTGTGCATTTTTGTTTCCCCATTAGATACAATATCTGACAGTGGTATTTAACAAGTGACAGCAGTGGGCATCATTCCACGTGCCCATCAGTGTGTCTGTGATATGATTGTGGTGTGCTAATGGGTTACCATGACAGCTGGGCGGCACGGTGGCTAGGGCGGCACGGTGGCTCAGTGGTTAGCACTGCAGTCTTGCAGCGCTGGGTTTCTGGGTTCGAATCCCACCAAGGACACCATCTGCAAGGAGTTTGTATGTTCTCTCCGTGTTTGCGTGGGTTTCCTCCGGGTACTCCGGTTTCCTCCCACACTCCAAAGACATACAGATAGGGAATTTAGATTGTGAGCCCCAATGGGGACAGTGTTTCTGATGTATGTAAAGCGCTGCATAATATGTTAGCGCTATATAAAAATAAAGATTATTATTATTATTATTATTAAAGACCCCTGTGCCTGTCATTACAATTCTCCTATGAAAGCCAGCATTTGGCTGGCGTTCATAGAAGATAGTAATTTTAGCTATACATAGCAGTGCTGATGACCTGCTGTTTATTGCGCAAGCGATCAGACGATCACAGCTTCAAGTTCCCTAAGGGGATAATTAAATATAGTAAAACGTTGAAAATGTATTTAAAGACATGAAAAATTTAAAAAACCCACAAAAGTTAAAATCACCCCACGTTTACGTCATTAAAAATAAATCAATTAAAAAAAATACATATTTTGTATTTTTTCATTAATAAAAGTTCAATCTATTGAAATATGAAATAATGTAATTTAGTTAGTAAATGGCATAATGAGAAAAAGATTGAAATGCCAGAATTTTTTTTTTTGGCCACCAAAAGATTGCAATAAATGAAATGAAGAGGCAATCAAACATCACATCTACCCTAAAATGGTATAAGTAAAAACATCACCTTAGGATGCAAAGGATAATCCTTCACAAAGCACCATAACCCAAAAAAAGTTCCAATATTTATTTTACCACTTAAAGGAAAAGAAAACATACATGATTGGCATCTTTATAATCATACTGACCAGTAAAAACACATTACTTGGTCATTTTACCATATTGGGAACATAGTAAATAAAAACCATTGTGGAATTGCACTTTTTTGCCATTTCAATAGACAAAACATGTTTCTGAGGCTGCAGACTCCTTCATCAGGTAAACTGATGAAGGAGGCAACAGCCTTAGAAACATGTTGTGTGAAATAAAAGATAGTTCAATATATTCTTTCTAGGCTCTCTGCTTTCGGCGCCCGTTAATACCACATTGTTAATTTTTTTTATCTATATATAGGGGCTTTAAAATATCTAAAAAAAAATCTTATGTCATAAACAGTTGACTACTCTGCATATCTCAATGCCAACCTCCATTTAGCCAATAATAGAGAAAGAAAGGTTTTCCATACAAATACCTGAGATACGTATGTACTATTTAAAAAAAAACTAAAAGTAATGTATGGGTTGTATTTTTTCTTGGGAAAAGCTGGAGTATACAGTGGTTAGCTTTCAAATGTGTGATGTTGGAAATTAATCATGTAAATTATTGATTATTAAAATTCTATTCTTATAGGATTTTGCTTAGAACATATTTACTAGGCACACATGACTGTATTATGTAAATATTAAATCCATGAAAAAATACACACACACATATATTGTAGGCAACTATATATATATATATATATATATATATATATATATATATATATATATATATATATATAATATATATATATTATATATATATATATATATATATATATATATATATATATATACAGAGAGAGAGAGATAGATAGCTAGCTATATCTTTTTTTTAAAAAAAATATATATATATACATGTTTGTATCTTTATATGTATATATATATATATATATATATATATATATATATATATATATATATTTCTCTATATATATAGTATACATGCACGCTTTTTTATATATATATATATATATATAAAAGCATGTATGTATCATATATATATATATATATATATATATATATATATATATATATATATATATATATATATATATATATATATACACAGTAATGTATATGCAAAGCCAGTTGCCCCTTGCCAGTAACCAACTTAAGTTTTACATATGGTCTTATAATTCTTAAGCTCATACACCTTCCTAGCAGGATAAATATTATAAATAACAAATAACTGATTTAAATAGAATGTATACAAAGCTAGACATAACATTTTGTCAGTTTGTCATATACTTTTGATCAAATGTGGATAAAATTGTTTTTATGTGTCCATGTCATTTACCATCATTAATAATTAACTTGAGATAATTTCTAAAGCAAAAAATGAATACAACTCAGGAAAATGAAAAATTCAAAAGAAAAAGTTAGCATCCAGTGCCACTATGTGTCCCACAGGTTTCAGCAAAACCACTTCCACCGCTGAGTTGGAGGAGCAAATTGAGGCTACTCCTGGTGCTGTAACACTTGCTCTCACTTCTCCTGATGTTACTGTATCCTGTTTAACTGCAATTCCAAACAAAAGACTTACTGAGGAACTCCTGGTCCAAGCCATTGAACATGATTTGGAATCAAGCATAACCATGGACTTGCAGTCTTCACCGGCAGCACAAACCCAAAGCTTACGAAGACGGCCAAGAAATTCTGTACAGATAGAGAGAGCTAAAGAACTTGCAGGTGTTACTCATAGAGGTATCTATACTATTTTATTTGTGACCTTTTGAAAGCCATTGATTAAGGCCATGGTCACTTATGTTTGTCATATCATGGCTAAAAGTAACAAATTTGTTTTTCTTTATATCAACCCATTTTGAAAAAATATATTTTAAAAATTATATAAATTGTTCTTATAGTTTAAAATCACCCCAGGAACTAAAAGGGGTTCAAGAAGCTAAAAACTAAATAAAACAAACAATCCAACTCAAAAATTGATCCAAATATGTCATAGCATGAAATGACAATACAATCATTGACAATGGCCATAAAAATGAATTTATTTATGGTTGATTTTTCATCTAGCTCTGTTCCGGAAGAAATGTTAAGATGCTTTCTTCCTTTTTTTGAATTATGCTGAATAACTTATTTAATGAATATTCTGTTAATTTTTTATTATATTTTCTTTAAACAACTGGGATAATCTAAAATCAACAATATGCTTACTGTGCAGGTAAACCATTGGCATTTTATTTTCAAAAGCATCATATATTTGGGATGCAGCCAAACTATCAAGATTGTATTACATTATTGAACAAATCCCAAAATTAAGACTGATAAATTTTTTTTTGTAAATTCTTCTTCCTTTAATTATGTTAAATTTGCTCTCTGCTGAAAATTTTTGCTCTCTGGGAAAAAAAACCTCATTTTTTCGTAACAAATTATTAATTTGTTTGAAATTATTTTCAGAATACAGCAAAAACTTTTCTACTTTTTAAAATATTGTAAAATTACAATGTAAAAATGTACCTGCCTTTAATAATGTTTTTTTCTAGCTACAGCTTCTTCCCCTTTTGAACAAAAAGATCAACCAAGAATTTCATGTCATCTGCATTTTAACTGTATGTTGGACTCTTAGCCATTATATGGGACAAAACAACTAATTTAAGAATTGATTAGATACCAAAGTAAACTGCTTAGAAGTTTACTTAAAATTAAATTGTCAGAAGAGAACTGAGGTCTCCTAAAATTTAACATAGTACTTATACTCCAGATATAATACTGGCCATTTATTAGTATACAAATGTAACTCTAAGCAGCCAGTGATCATTTTGTATTTTTCTTCAGATAATATTTTTGATTTTGTGTTTCATGGCGGCCATTTTGAAAAAAATTAAGAAAAAGTAACAATAAGAGTTAAAGCAATGTTACTTGTTGGTAAGAGAAAAAAAGGGCAAATTGTTTTTTTTGTCAGCGGGTTGTGTTAGAGCCTGTAATTGATAAAACAAAAAAATGCCGATATCTTGTAGTTACTAAGCTTTGGTTCTATCTCTAATTTCTAAGATAAGAAAATGTAATTTTTAGATACTGAGAGCAAGTTTTTTTATTCTATTATCAATAGCACTAGGAAAGAAAAATATTATAACTGCTTATTATGGCATACAAGTAAAATATATCTTTGTACCGTGTTAGCCAGTAGAGATAAAAAAAATTGTTTAAAAGAACAGAGAGTCCTCAGTGGTTGATACCTTTTAATGGCTAACTGAAAAGATGGTAATAATTGCAAGCTTTCGAGACTACTCAGGTCTCTTCATCAGGCATGGTATAACACAAAATCTGAAGAGTCACATATTTATACACAACAGGACATAGAATGGGGCCCCATTCTATGTCCTGTTGTGTATAAATATGTGACTCTTCAGATTTTGTGTTATACCATGCCTGATGAAGAGACCTGAGTAGTCTCGAAAGCTTGCAATTATTACCATCTTTTCAGTTAGCCATTAAAAGGTATCAACCACTGAGGACTCTCTGTTCTTTTAAACAATTTTTTTTATTATGGCATAAAAATGTTTGTGTTCCCAAACTGCATTTGTGTTCTTAAAGTCAGCTTGGCTGTTACTTCTTTGGGATGAAAAGGAAAATTGGATGGGAAAATGGAATATCTTTCATCTCCTTTTGGTTAAGATCATGGCCATATTATTAATGCAGTACTGGTTTGTATAATGAATATACTCTCGCAAAGTAGATTTTTTTTTATTTTAAAAGTATATCTATGCATTTTAAAATATAACTACAAACATACATAGCACACAATCAATTTTTTTAGTAAGTCTCAACAATTTTTAGTTATGATAAATAATTAGAATAACATTCATCACTGGTGGACATAGATAGAAATTAGCCCCTTTTAAAATGTGGAACCCAAAACTGGATCCCATATTCCAGATGGGACCTTGCAAGTGATTTATAGAGGGTTAACAATATGTTGTGAGCACACTATCGGATTTCCCTTTTTATACATCCTAAAATCTTGTTTGCTTTTGCAGCTGCTGCTTGACATTGAGTGCTGCTGCTCAGCTTATTTGTAATGAGAATACCCAAGTCCTTCTCCTGTTCTGTAGTCCTGAGTTTACTTCCATTTAATGTATACGCAGCTATAAGATTACTCTGTCCTAGGTGCATTACTTTACATCTATCAACAATAAATCTCATTTGTCAAGTATCTGCCCATTCTGACATCTTATTCAGATGGTTTTGTAATATTGTACTATCAAGGTCAGTTTTTAATATCCAACATATTTTGTTGTCATCAGCAAAGACTAACAATTTACTATTAATCCCATCCACAAGGTCATTAATAAAGAGATTAAAAAGAACTGGTCCTAAGACAGATCCCTGCGGCACCCCACTGCTGACTATTGCCCATTTATAGAATGTACCATTTATGACAATTCTTTGTTTCCAATCTTTAGCCAATTCCTTACCCATCTGCTGATAGTTTCCCCTAGTCCTTGCTTCAATGTACAAACAAAAAAAATCCCGCCGTTTCTTCACCGAAATGCTCTGTTTATTGCTGGCTGTATGCGAGTGGAGAGCTAATCTGCCCAATCAGTGACTTCCAGTGGAGCTCTGGCTCCAGGATCAAGTTCTGGTCAAGTCCCGGTTCTGAACCTAAAGTCAGGCTGAACCCGGCAAACACAAACCTCCACAGGTCCACTCATCTCTAGCCCCTTTACCTCCTGGGGAACAGGTTGCACCATACCTTGTTCACCCTTAATTATTATCATCATCAGTAGTAGTAGTTACGGTAATTAAAGTAATAGTAACAGTAATGATAATAGTTCTAGCATTGCTAATTAATAATTATTTTTTTTACCTGAATTGCTTAATTTGTCATGTAAAAAAGAGAATTTAGGATGTTTTGATAGAAAATGTTTAGGTGCAATTTTTAATATAATTTTTTAAGCTAGAACTAGGAATGGATTAAAAATAAAAAAGGAGAGAAGTAAACTTTGTCCTATATGATTTGTAGCAAACCTTCGTAAGCCGTGTACTACTTGCACTAATGTAAAAAAGAATGTACAATAAAACCTGCAATTATCAATATATCTTTACAGTACTAACTCCTGCTACATTTAAAGAAAAAACGTTTACAATGAAATAAGGAATTTCTGCTTGAAAATAGAAAGGTTTACTACTTTGTCACTTAAAAAAATATCATACAGAGAAAAAGAATGTGCTGTTTGATGCCAAGTAGACATTAGGAAAACCTAAAATAAAGATATAAAACAAAACTTCTAAACTGCCAAAACTAGTGAACATGAAAAGACCGTTAACAATGTATCGACAATTTTGTTAGACGTTTTACTGAGACATGAGATATATAGATAGATAAATAGATAATTAGAGATAGAGAGATAGATAGATAGATAGAGAGATAGATAGATAAATAGATAATTAGAGATAGAGAGATAGATAGAGAGATAGATAAATAGATAGAGGGATAGATAAATAGATAGATAATAGATAGATAGAGATAGATAGAGAGATAGATAGAGAGATAGATAGATAGAGGGATAGATAGATAGATAATAGATAGATAGATAGATAGAGGGATAGATGGATAGATAGATAGATAGATAGATAGAGAGATAGAAAGATAGATCGATAATAGATAGATAGATAGATAATAGATAGATAGAGATAGAGAGATAGATAGAGAGATAGATAGATAATAGATAGATACATAGATAGATAGATTTCATATATAGACGATAGATAGATAGATAGATAGATGGATAAATAGATATTACTTGGATTTAAAGATCGATCAATACATCTAAATATTTTTTTCTACTTGAATCATTACAGTTACTAACTTTGTATGAATAGATATTATTTTGCTATTAACATTATAATTACTTATAATAGTTCAATTGCTTTTTAGGAGTTTTATGCTTTTTATTATATATTAAATTAAAATATTAATACTATTGGATTTTTGCATTAAGACTTTTTGTAGCAGTAGCCAATCAACTTTTGCAACCTCTTAATGATTATTCGAAGACATAAAAGGTTGCATTGCATTATGTATTGTTATGTTTTTTACGGGGACAAACGTAATGAATAGTGAATAATGGAAAATATGTTATGCAATTATATATATATATATATATATATATATATATATATATATATATATATATATATATATCTATATATATATATATATATATATTTATATATCTACCAAACAAGTATGTACAGCATGTATGTATATATATATATATATATATATATATATATATATATATATATATATATATATAAAATTAAATAACTTTCAAAAAAAGTTTTCAATTTATATGACAATTAAAAAAAAAATTAACCTTATTATCCACTTAATAGATTTAAAGATGTTTTGATATTGAGTATTCTAATATTTAGATAAGAAATAAGTGATAGAACACAGCATCAATAGTTAGAGAAGGTGAACAAATATTTGAAATGGTTTTCCAACTACAGAAATATATTACGTATTATTAAAATACATGATTGTAAGGTCAAGGGTTTCCATGGAACTTGTGCTTTCTTGACCTCATCCAAGATGGAGTCTGTTGCCTCGCCTAACCTTTGAACTTCCTGTCTGCCCTGCTTATAAGTCCCAGTCTGGGATTTCATCCTGGCCTGAGTATCTACATAATTGTTACAGGATATTATGTAGATATTCAGGCCAGGACTGAAACCCTGACCAGAACTTATAAGCAGGGCAGACAGGAAGTTCAAGGGCCAGGCGAGACAACAGACTCCATCTTGGACAAGGGCAAAAAAAACTCAACAAGTTCCATGGAAACCCTGGACGTAACAGTATTAAATATAAATAATTTGGATTCCTAAATGCCTACTCTTCTACAGTGATGTCAGAAGTTAATAAAGCAGCAGAATTTCACATAATAATGTCTGCCTATTCAGTCTATATGAGATTTATATAGATTACCGAGTACAGAAGTCAAATTTATTCATCACATCCCAACTACTGTAAGGGCTAAAAAGTATTAATGAGAGGATCTTTTGAAGTTCAAATTCCCCAAATTTTATCCAGAATTTCATAAAAGAAATGTGCTATGAATAGCAATACTGAAAAATGACTAATCACCTGGAAAAATGAAGGGGGTGAGAGAAAAATGGAGAGACTTGTGATAGCCCCTGAATGACAAAATATCATTATCCTGCTTTTTTGATGGTTGTGAATTTATCCACTGATTTAAGGTACTGGGACCGCCAAATCTGGGATTTATAAGGATACCATTGCTGGACCCCTGGTGATCAGACAATTAATACATAAGTGACACATGTCTTTTATGCATAAACCACTTCAATCCCTGCAATATATTTTACCTGTTGTGGGATTTTTGAATAAAGTGTGCCCATTCACATTAACGTGTGAAAATTAAATTTTATACAAGTTTTTGCTTATGACAAGCAACATGCGCTCCATGATACGGACTAAATAATTAAACTAATGTTTAATGTGTAGCTGAATTTTCATATGAAAACTAAAGTTTGAGTAATTCTCAAACTAAAATCTATTCCTTTTCTTTTTTTTGTTGGAGGGGGGGAACATAGTGAAAGTTTGCGTGATCAGAATAGATAGCAAGGATCAACAGAATTATAAACCATTCATAAAATTCTCAAAACTATTTAAAGAAGCATAGAATGAAAGTTAGTGTTGAGTGACTAGTTAACTATTCGTATTCACTATGCTGTTATCGAGTACTGTCCGCTATTCGCATATTCGTTACAAGTAGCGGGAGCAATGTAAGTCAATGGGAAATACTCGCTAAGTAGCAAGTAACCCGAAAGCCGTACATTTCATGCGAGTAGAGAATAGTACGGCTTTCGGGTTACTCACTACTTAGCGAGTATTTCCCATTGACTTACATTGCATCCGCTACTCATAACGAATATGCGACTAGCGGACAGTACGCGCTAACAGCATAGCGAGTACGAATAGTTAACTAGTCACTCAACACTAATGAAAAATACAAGCAAAGATACACCCAGCACCAAAAAAAAAGTTAAAGAAAAGTAAACCTGTGTGCCCAAGGGTGTCATCAGACCATAACCATAGTGACCATCGGAGCCAACACCAGGTATAGTATTAAAAAGTAGAAAAACCGACAAACAAGGTCATAAAATATAATCAATTTTATTAAAGTAGATAATTAAAGCCAAGAAATTGGACAAAGAAATAGTCTCATAAAATGTATAATAAAAATGGGGGACGGTGTGGTCAATATACATATTCACCAATAATTTGCAACAAAGTAAAAAAAAGAGTTAAATATGAAAAAAATACAAAAATTGCAAAATTCTCTCACTAGATATTGAATACAGTCAGCAAAAATTATTGTATACTATCAATTGACAATTATAGATAAACAGTGATGCATAGACATAAATATATAAAGTGCAGTAATGCAATTGAATTATAATTAAATATATCTAGTTAAATAGAATAAATATTAATAATCAATACATAGGGTAGAAAAATTATGTGTGACTTCCCATATGGCTAATAAATAATTACATAATACAAAATAATAAGGAGCAAGTGCAAAAATATAGCATAAATAATTAATAAATTAATTGATTGATTATATCCACACATATAACATGGATGTGTGTTGGTTGCATTCACTGAACATGGGGTAATCTTGGTTAGTAATAATACTGGCTCATAAGTATAAACCGATCACAGTCACTGCTATACTATCCAAGATCAGACTGCATGTCTCACTCAAAATAGTTAACACTAATACATGGCTGCAGATGGATAAGTCTTTCTTGTATCAATATATTACCTGGAGATAAAACACATTGTCCTCATATTTGGTCATAATTCAACTAAATTCCTGTAATTTATATATTTATATGTATCCATCGCTGTTTATCTACAGTTGTCATTTAATATTATATAATTTTTGATGACTGCGTGCAAAATCTAATGAGAGAATTTTGCAATTCTTTTAACTTTTTCATATTTATTTAACTCTTTTTTTCTACTTTGTTGCAAATTATTGATGAAAATCATTATTTTTTTCTTATTCTTCTTCTTATTCTTCTTCTTCTTCTTATTGTTTATTATTATAGTGCCATTTATTCCATGGCGCTTTACAAGTGAAAGAGGGTATTCGTACAACAATCATTAACAGTACAAAACAGACAGGAATAGGAGGAGAGAGGACCCTGCCCGCGAGGGCTCACAGTCTACAAGGAATGGGTGATGGTACAATAGGTGAGGACAGAGCTGGTTGCGCAGTGGTCTACTGGACTGAGGGTTATTGTAGGTTGTAGGCTTGTTGGAAGAGCTGGGTCTTCAGGTTCCTCTTGAAGCTTTCCACGGTAGGGGAGAGTCTGATTTGTTGAGGTAGAGCATTCCACAGTATAGGGGAGGCACGGGAGAAATCTTGTACGCGGTTGTGGGAAGAGGAGATAATATGCATATTGAGCACATCATCCCCCATTTTTGTTATACATTTTGGGAGACTACTTCTTTGTCCAATTTCTTGGTTTTAATTATTTACATTCATAAAATGTATTATATTTTATGACCTTGTTTGTCGTGTTTTTTTGTGAATACTATATTTAAAGAAGCAGTACAATGTTTTCTGTTCTATGTGTTCTACTGGGTATAAAATTTTGTAGACAATATCTATCAAAAAGATTCATGAATCCAAGATAAAATATACCAGAGCTCAAGGAGTCATGAATAGAAGCAGCAGAAAAAGGGATCTTCAGTAGGGAAGGGCAGTGTATTCTGTAATGAGCTACAACTTTCCCATAGAGCTATTATTTTTATTTATTAATTCTTCTTTCAGACAGTAAATCTGGTAGTCAGGGTTGAAAGGTGCATAATAGACATATATGACTTTGAATAAGACTTTTTGTTGCTACAATCAGTAGAGAAAGCAATTAATTTACCTACAAATTTGTATACTGCTGGAAATGTTAGTTTTGATACCAATATTTATCCAATATATATATAAGGAATTTACTTTCCACTATAATGTGCAACACAAGTAACCTTAAGATGCTTTGCAATTATCTGACATATTGCTCATTAACATTGCAATATCCTTTATTGTACAGTGGTTAATTAGGTAGAACATGATCCCGTATTACCATTACTTATTGTCACATCATTCCATGCACTAACTACAACATTATGGCTTAATGTTTGAAATCATCTTACTGTTAAGTAGAAGACATTGCAGTTCCATTAAACATCAGTGACTGGTTTCTCAGAAATCACTTAACAATCCTATGATCTGAATCAAATGAGCGATGAGTATTAAAAACAGAACAGAATGCTAAGTAATGTACTTTTCTCAATAAAAGAAACTGCAAAAATTAAGGACTCACCATTCACTTTGTTTAAAATGAAACATGGGGTTAACGATGACCAATAAGACATAGGCTAACATTTTATCATAAATGGAGAGCTGTTTATTCTTTAATATAAATAGATGCTAGCGTAGACTTCTCTCCAATTTAGGAGTTCAAAGATCTGAATCCAGCATTTCCCAAAAGGCTGCCGGGTTGCCATATATATTAAGGAATTTCATGAATATTGACATATACAAAAATGTAGGCATTTTATACATGACAGCAAATAGCAAAATTCAAACGTGCATACTAAGTATAAAGCTCTTCTTCTGTACAATCACCTTAGTTGCTTTACTAGCTCCCTTGGTTCTATTTTGATAATGAGATACAAAACCTTAAGGCAAGGAACCCCCAAGCTGTGGCTCACTGGATCATCATGTGCGGCCTCCAACTTTGTGCCTGAATCGTACATTAGAATTAGGTCTAGTAAACAATTATGAAAAGAGGGTCTCCAGATGCTGTCTTTGTGAGACTCTTTGCACAGGAGAGATGATCTAACTACAGATTGTCACTATAACAGGTTTGAACCCACTGTGCCACGGCCAGGCTTACCTTGGAGGGGCTAGATTATGTGCTTACTAAAGGGTACTTTGCACACTACGACATCGCAGGTGCGATGTCGGTGGAGTCATGTCGAAAGTGACGCACCTCCTGCGTCGCTCTTGACATCGTAGTGAGTAAATCCTAGATGATACGATTAATGAGCGCAAAATCGTCATAATCGTATCATCGGTGTAGCGTCGTCGAAATCCATAATTACGCTGATGCGACGGTCCGATGTTGTTCCTCGCTCCTGCGGCAGCACACATCGCTGTGTGTGAAGTCGCAGGAGCGAGGAACTTCTCCTACCTGCATCACCGCAGCTCCCGTCTGCTATGTGGAAGGAAGGAGGTGGGCGGGATGTTTACATCCCGCTCATCTCTGCTCCTCCGCTCCTATTGGCCGCCTGCCGTGTGACGTTGCAGTGATGCCGCACGACCTGCTCCCTTAACAAGGAGGCGGTTCGCCGGCCCTTCGACGTTGCTCTGGCCGGCATCCCGCCTCCTTCCTAAGGGGGCGGGTCGTGCGGCATCACAGCAACGTCACATGGCAGGTGGCCAATAGCAGCAGAGGGGCGGAGATGAGCAGGATGTAAACATCCCGCCCACCTCCTTCCTTCCGCATTGCAGCCGGGACACAGGTAGGAGATGTTCCTCGCTCCTACGGCTTCACACACAGCGATGTGTGCTGCCGCAGGAACGAGGAACTACATTGTACCTGTCGCTGCACCGGCATTATGGAAATGTCGGACCCTACACCGATGATACGATAATGACGCTTTTGCGCTCGTTAATCGCATCAAAAAGGATTTGCACACTACGATATCGACTGCGACGCCGGATGTGCATCACTTTCGATTTGGCCCCACCGACATCGCACCTGCGATTTCATAGTGTGCAAAGCCCCCCTAAGTCTTCACCAAAACCTCTGATGGTGAGGATGGACACCAGGTACCTTTCTCCGGGATTGAAACAGCTGACTGGAAGTTCAGGGATGTAGCAACAGAAGAACAGGCAACATGTTGTCAGAGCAGAAAGCAGGAGCAGGAACAGAAGGCTGATAGGACAGAGCCAGAGCAACCATAAGGGAAAAAAGGCAGGACTGCACTGGAGAAAATAGCCAGAGATGGAACTGGAGACAAACAGGGGACTGTCTAAACTAGGGGGTGCAAGCAGACTAGGAACGTAATTGCTCAAGCACCTCCCTACAGTGGAACGTGGCTTAAGTACCAAGTGTCTCTCAGGCATAGGCTGGAAACACTTTTTGAGTAAGTGTGCTGCACCTTTATGAGGGAGGAGGGCTTGTGGATGCCTTAAGGATATTGCTAAGAGACCTGCGTGATGTGTGCAGACCCTGGGGCTTGCAGACTGGAGAAAAGCAGGAGAGAAAGGAGAGCAGCGATGGTGGTAAGTACATCAGCATCCTTGTCTATGGGAGGAGACAGAATAGCGCAGGGCTGATGACATTACACACATACTCGTATTGGTGTTGTAGAAATAAATTAAGTAAGTTGGAGATTTGATGATACTGCCAGATAAAAGAGGAGATTGAAGCTCAATATGATAGCATAGTGGGAGGGCTTGATGTGAGAATATTTATATGGGGAAAGTTGGATTGTCTTTAGACTGAAAATGAGGCTTTTGGTGTTGTTATTATTACGGGAGTGGGGTGGGGGGAGGATTGCGCTGATGTGATTCACAAGCCTTTTTCAGACTTACATGATGCTCTCAAATTAAGGAAAGTTTTTATAATACGTCCTTAAGTTATGGTTCACATGATTTTATAAAAACTTCATCTGAATTACATTATGAGAAAAAAAACAGCTCCTTCTGTGCCTGAAGCTCACAGTAAGTAATCATATTCTATACATTGTCACTGTATCAGGACAATCGAGATGAGCAGGGTAAAGTTCCAGGGTTGTCACTTCTATTGGATATGACAATCCTGGGTGGTTTCAGGCTGCTATTTTTTGGCTGGGGTGCCTAATAACAATTGGCCTTCCTAACCTGAGAATACCAGCTCCCAGCTGTTGGCTTTATCATAGTTGGGTACTAAAATTGAGGCTACTTTAAATTGCTTATTTAAATAATTAAAAAAATAAACCTGCATCTGGTTCTTCTTATTTTGATACACAGCCAAGATATCATGCATGGCTCAGGGTGCAGCCTCTAGCTGTATTCTTTATCTGTGCTGGGTATCCTAATATGGGGTTGACCCTGTGCCAATATTTGTATTTCTTTATTTGTTTTGGGGGAGAAAACAGGTTAAGATACAAAAGTGCAAAAACCCAAAGAACACTGCATGGTGGAAGACAGATAAGTGCAAGGGCCAGATGAGGTATAAATGTAGGAAGACAAGAACCTGATTGATGGCCAAAAAGAGCACCCTTCATGCACGTTTCGCATGCAGCTTCCTCTGAGGTTCATGTCCTCCTACATAACTTGCCCTTATCAATCTTCAACCATGCAGTGTTCCTAGAGATTTTATCCTTGTCATCTCCTTTTAATAATTCATTTTTAAATAATTATCAAATATTTGTTCAGTAAAGACTTTTTGTTTTATTGTTTTGACTACTACTTCTGTGTTGTGGTAGAATTTCATTAAAGTTAGGAGGACCCTTAACATTGATGGTTTTTTGGTCATTCATAAAAGGTTACACTGTGCAGGAGAGAGCTAACCGTAACCATACACTGATAACTCAACTCTCAACTGCTGGAAGGAAATGATGTTTTTTCCTCCCAGCATTCTGGGCCTTTTAGTCATAGAGGCATGGTAGGAGCAATTTAGTCTCCACTCATTACATTGTAGGTGGTGGCTGTAATCACTGTTATAGCCACTGCCTGCTGTATATTGAGCAGTGACTGAAACTATTTTGACCATGCCTCTATGACAAAAATCAAGAGGACGCCAGAAGAAGGAAACATCATTTCTTCCCAGTAGCCGCTCTTTCAGTTCTGTGGCTGGCTGTATTAGATCACTATTAAAATGCAGATTATTATTATTATTTATTATTATAGCACCATCTATTCCATGGCGTTTTACATGTGAAAGGGGTATACATAATAGGGACAAGTACAATAATCATAAACAGTACAAGGCACAGACAGGTACCAGAGGAGAGAGGTCCCTGCCCACGAGGGCTCACAGTCTACAAAGGATCAAAATGCTGTGGAGAGAAAAGCGCACATAGGGTCTTATCTGGCAAACAATGCAGGCTTAGAAAATGAAAACAGGTGCTCACCTATGGAAGTTGTGACAGGCACAACTCCTATGTATGCAGAAAATGGTCAAGCAGCAGCCCCGATGATGCAACAGGGAATCATGAATGGATAAGAAAGTCGGGTTTAACACTGCGCTAAAACCATGAAGCCAAATGATGTGATGAATTCTTTGCTATATTTTCTTTATTTAGGCCAGGTCTATGCGTTTCAAAGGCATGTCCGCCTTCTTCATCAGGACAAAGGAAAAAACAGCATGATCTTGCTGTTTTTTCCTTTGTCCTGATGAAGAAGGCGGACATGCCTTTGAAACGCGTAGACCTGGCCTAAATAAAGAAAATATAGCAAAGAATTCATCACATCGTTTGGCTTCATGGTTTTAGCGCAGTGTTAAACCCGACTTTCTTATCCATTCATGATTCCCAGTCTACAAAGGATAGGTGAGGATACAGTAGGTTAGGGTAGAGCTGGTTGTGTGGCGCTGTATCAGACTGAGGGTTATGGCAGGTTATAGGCTTGTTGGAAGAGGTGGGTCTTCAGGTTCCTTATGAAGCTTGTCAAGGTAGGCGAGAGTCTGATATGTTGTGGCAGAGCATTCCAGAGTAAGGAAGAGGCACAGGAGAAATCTTGGATGCGATGGTGGGAAGGGGACATGAGAGGGGAGCAGAGGAGGAGATCTTGTGAGGATCGAAGGTTACATAGAGCTGGTTGTGCGGCGCTATATCAAACTGAGGGTTACGGCAGATTGTAGGCTTGTTGGAAGAGGTGGGTCTTCAGGTTCCTTATGAAGCTTGTCAAGGTAGGTGAGAGTCTGATATATTGTGGCAGAGCATTCCAGAGTATGGGGGATACACGGGAGAAATCTTGGATGCGATGGTGGGAAGAGGAGATGAGAGGGGAGCAGAAAAGGAGATCTTGTGAGGATCGAAGGTTATGTGCAGATTAATGACCATATCTGATGGTTAGTAGTACTTTTTGAGAGGACAGGTTCCCCTTAAGGGGTAGATTTTGACTTTGCTGTCTTACAATGATTTGCATAAATTATATAATTGCTACTTAAAAATCTATAGGTTTGTACTAATGAAGCACAGCTATCATAAGAAACACTTACCCGGGTTTATCTGCAGTCAGTTGCGCTGGTTGACTAATGATTCGTATAATCCATCTTATTAGAAATTAGACTGTCTATATTGTGATCATTGCTCTCTTATTAAATTTCTGCCCTTGAACTTTTAATCCCATTTGCTGTTCACTTCTGCATAATACTACATTGTATATAAACACAGTGTCAATTATATTTCATTATGGATCAGGACCTTCCGGCACATGATTTAGATTTTAAATACTGCATATATAACTCTGTACATACAGAAGGAGATGTATTCTATAAACCAAATTATTAAATATCTGCAAGCTGGCCAATTATCACAATCGCGGGGCATTACTGATTAAAAATGTATTTAAGTGCAGCGTTGACCTTGCAGAGCGTGAGATTTATCAGACAGTGTTCTTTTAATAAGCAGAAGGGCAATCATTTTAATTCATTTGTTTTTTTGCTGACTAAGAGCTCTGGCAAGCCGGATCTTTTTTGTCTTTCCTCTCCTTCACCTAAGCACTTTGCTGAATTGGAACTTCCACGCATATAATTTACTAATCTGCTTATCAGTGTCAATTTCCCATTCATTTCTCAATTTTTAAAGATCATCAGTTAACATTGTTTTTGAAGTGGAAAAAATGGTAATAAAGTAATAATTTCTTTAATGGTGAATCATTTTTTTGAGGAAATTTTCAATTTTCTATCAAAACCGGACAAGTAAAATAGTAGTAATTTCCGAGGCTTTTCTCTGTATCCATAGATCTGACAGTACTTGATTTCCCAGAATAGTGTGTTCAGGGTAATAAAGTCTAAGGGGAAAACTTTTCTCCTTGCAGAGACTGACAAACCAATCTGGCTGCAGCTATAAGTCTCCTCACTGGCAGCCAGATTGGTTTGTCATTCTCTGCAAGGAGAAAAGTTTTCCCCTTAGACCCCATTATTGCATCTCATACAGCCAGATCAGATCTCATATTTTGCACTGACAAGTGGCAATCAATGAGAAGCATTGCAGCTATAAGTCTCCTCACTGGCTGCCACATTGGTTTGTCAGTCTCCGCAAGGAGAAATATTTTCCCCTTAGTCCCCATTATAGTATCTCATACAGCCAGATCAGACCTATATATTTTTTCACTGATAAGTGGCAATCAATGAGAAACATTGCAGCTATAAGTCTCTCCACTGGCTGCCAGATTAATTTGTGAGTTTCCGGAAAGATCAAAGCTTTCCCCTTAGACCCCATTATAGCCTCTCATGTTGCCAGATCAGATCTCATAGTTTGCACTGACGAGGGGCAATCAATGAAAAGCATTGCAGCTATAAGTCTCGTCACTGGCAGCCAGATTGACTTGTCAGTCTCCGCAAGGAGAAACGTTTTCACCTTAGAGTCCATTATAGCTTTTCATACAGCAAGACCAGATCTCTTACTTTGCACTCATGAGGGGCAATCACGCCGAAAAACCGGGTCTGCAAATTGAGGTTCTAATCTTGATGCTTTATTGATCATTATATTACAGATGTGTTTACACCCTCCTACACTTTCCTAGGGGGAATATTTCCAAAATAAGGTGCTGTACCTATCTATCCCACAGTGGCAGAATGTGTGCGGCTCTCAAAGGCACTGTTCATGTCACATTGTCAGCAGTGTAATCCCTGAGACTGGTTTCATGCAGCCACGATATGGACAAATGTTACGGACAATATTACAATCATATATTTAGAATATTATTCTGATCGAGGATCAATCATTAGTCTCTCAATACTTACTAGGCCTCATGTCACACTATGCCAGGAATGTCACTTTAAAATACCCAGTGGTCCAAAATTAAAATCATTACCAACCTTGATATTTATTCAAAAGACATCATCTACAATTGAGGAAGCTTTTCTATGTCATCAAATATAAATTCCAGTAAACGTGATGAAGAAATGTGAATGAACAACATTAATTACAACAGAAAAAAAGGAGGGAAGGCAAAAATAATGGGTTATCAAAATCTGGCTAGGGTTGGGAGAACGCCAATACTGCAGGAGAAGTGAGGGTTATGAGGATAGTAGATAGCAGTATATCGGGGAATGAAAAAGATTGTGGTGATTCTCAAATAGAAGGAACAATATGGAAACAGATAACCTTAGACGTACATGAGCAACACTGAAGCAACAGATCCCTACAGCTCCCTATACACTGGATGATGATCCTCTCAGCCCTTTATATACTGTATATGGCTCAAACACACCCCATATATACTGAATTATGACCCCCACAGCCACTTATACACTGTGTATGGACCCAGCAGTCCCATATGAAATTAATTATGGCCCCCACAGCCCCTTATATAATGTATTATGGCCCCATAGCCCCATATATACTGTATGATAGTCCACACAGCCTCTTATATAATGTATTATGGCCCCATAGCCCCATATATACTGTATGATAGTACACACAGCCCCTTATATAATGTATTATGGCCCCATATATACTGTGTGATAGTCCACACAGCCCCTTATATAATGTATTATGGCCCCACAGCTGCATATATACTGTATGATGGTCCACAGAGCCCCTTATATACTATGTATGGCCCCAATAATCCAAAATAAACTGTATTATGGCCCCCACTGCTACAGGTTTACTTTATTATGGCCCCCACCACTCTATATATACTGTATTATGGCCCTCAAAGCCCCTTATATATTGTATGATGTCTTCCATAGCTCCCTATATACTGTATAATGATTCAAACAGCTCCTTATATATAGTATGATTGCTTCCCTTATATACTATTTTATGGCCCCCACAGACTCTTATGTACTGTATGGTGGCCTCCCACAGCTCCATATGCACTATGTTATGTCCCCCACAGCCTCTAATATACTTTATTTTGGTACTCACTTCTCATTATTCACCTAATCCTAATTCCCAACACCTCCATCCCCTCTTCTGACTTTTACGGCAGGTCTGCAGAGGTGGCGCAATGCAATTACTGTCTAAATGGTCCTGCTGATGTCTGGCCGCAGGCCTGTAGCTGTCTGCAGCTTAAGAGACAGACAGTAGAGATCAGAAGTTTTGACACCGAAACAGTTTAATGTGATGGTGACAGGAGATCTGGGGGTCAGGGCAAGAAGTTTGGGGCAAGAGCCTATGAATTTTGATGCTAAAGATGCCATTGCCTATCACAGTTAAATTAGGGGAAATAATAGATTATTTTGCTTCAATCTGTTTCCAGGTAGATAAAGGAAATCTGTCAGCAGGTTTTCCTATGTAATATGAGAACAGCATGCTACAGGGATTAAACACTGAATTTGGGGATGTTTCACTTATAAAGGTACCTTCACATATAGCGAGATCGCTAGCGAGATTGCTGCTGAGTCACAGATTCTGTGACGCAACAACAACCTCGCCAGCGATCTCGCTACGTTTGACACATAGCAGTGACTGGCCCCTGCTGTGAGATTGCTGGTCGTGTCGGAATGGAGTGGACCATTTTTTGATCGTCAAGGTCCTACCGGGCAAGAAGCATTAGTGTGTTTGACGCCTTACCAACAACCTCGTTGACGACTCAGAGCTCAGGAACGTACAGCCACATAGGTGTGCAACGACCACCAAGATTGTTATACAGGTCGCTACGGTCACTGTATCGTTGCTGCGTCATTGGGAAGATCTGACTGTTTGACATCTCACCAGTGACTACGTAGTGACTTACCAGCGATCATTATCAGGTCATATCATTTTTGGGATTGCTGGAAAGTCGTTAAATGTGATGGGGGCTTTAGGCTGTGCTCTTGTTTCCACACAATGAATGGTTTATCACCAGGAGATTCACCCTTTTTTGACTAAACCCTTTCTCTGATAAGCAGCTCACCTTCAATGGACAATGTACATAGAAAGCAGTAGTGTGGGTGGAGTTAGCTTTTTGAGTGCTGCTATATGCTACATCTAAAAACTCTAAAACATCTAAAAATTGTGTAACAATTGCTTTACTCAGCAAACTAAGTGATACATCATTGGAATCAGGATCCCTTTTCTTACATTATGCTGCTGTGAGATGAGCTAGCAAAATCCTGATGAACTATTACCTTTATTTTGTTTTTTCTTTGCCTCTGAAATACATTCATTGCAATCCCATCTGTTATGATATTGAGATAGAAAAAAAAACAAGGATAAAAAGTGGAAAAACGTCCGTGCTTCTGTGTCAATAAGGAGTTAATTCCAAATAAAAGCAATGCAGAATGGTTTATTCTACGCGTTTCAGAGATAACCCCTTTCCTTCATCAGGAAATCCAGCTAAAAAAATTATGGGTGGATTTCCTGATGAAGGAGACGGGTTATCTCCGAAACGAGTAGAATAAACCACCCTGCATTGCTGTTATTTGGAATCAACTCTTTATTGACACAGCAGCACGGATGTTTTTCCTCTTTTTATCCTTATTTTTTTCTTGCTTCCGCCTTCGGCACGTGCAGTAGCTGATGCATGCTTTAATAGTGGTTGTGTGTCCCACAACCACCCCAGATGAGTGGTTTTCATTAACCCTTAGGCGGGCTTTGCACGTTGCGACATCGCAAGCCGATGCTGCAATGTCGTACGCCATAGTCCCCGCCCCCGTCGCAGCTGCGATATCCTTGTGATAGCTGCCGTAGCGAACATTATCACTACGGCAGCTTCACATGGACTCACCTGTCCTGGGACGTCGCTCTGGCCGGCGACCCGCCTCCTTATTAAGGGGGCGGGTTGTGCGGCATCACAGCAACGTCACACAGCAGGCGGCCAATAGGAGCGGAGGGGCGGAGATGAGCGGGATGTAAACATCCCGCCCACCTCCTTCCTTCCTCATATCCTATGGAAGCCGCAGTGACGCCGGTAGGAGATGTTCCTCGCTCCTGCGACTTCACACACAGCGATGTGTGCTGCCGCAGGAGCGAGGAACAACATCGGACCGTTGCGTCAGCGTAATTATGGATAACGCCGACGCTGCACCGATGATACGATTACGACGCTTTTGCGCTCGTTAATCGTATCATCGAACCTTTACACACTACGATGCCGCATGCGATGCCGGAAGTACGTCATTTTCAATTTGACCCCACCGACATCGCACCTGCGATGTCGTAGTGTGCAAAGCCCGCCTAACTGTTGTTATCCTGGTATATACGCTTTTTATATCCACAGTTTTTTTACTATGATACTGAGATGACTGTTGTAAAGATTTTTTAAGAAGCTTTAAGAAGATTTAATGATTATTTTAACATATAGAAGATATATTAAAAAGTGGAAAAATATCACCCTCAATTAAAAATGGGTTAAAATTATAGGTCTTTTTCTGCATTCTATTCCATTTAGGACTCCAATTAATAATACATTGGGCTACATGTCGCAATGAATAGCCTTTTTCTCTTTTTCTCACCTATATATTTATTGCTGAACACCCTTTCACTCGTTAAATGTTGAACAGCCTGGATACTGGCAAAAAGCAGATGTAGATGCCTTTTTATACAGTTGAATGGATCACATTATCTTTTGTCATACTTGGGTGCATATAAATGGTTTTACTTTGTTCCAAGATTTTGAACAGTTTGTGCAACATTTTCTCTGCATGAATTAATAAATAAGTAGCCTGTTAAAAGCTTTTGGCAAAATATCTAGATTCCAGTTATTTCATTCCAATAATGTATCTGTGCTGATTCACCATGAGTATTTTTAATTCCCGTGGTCTTTTGATGTCTATTTTGTACTATTTGTGCCAGCCAATACAATATATTTTTATTTTTCTAGTAATATTTCACTCTGACATTCCGTCATATAAATGAATAAAATTATTATTATTATATATATGTTTTTATTTTTCAACGTATGAAAAATGATTTTTAAAAAATTCTGAATTTTTTTAATATTAAATTGCTGAACCCAAGAATAAATATGTGAATCCTTTTACGCAGGTTTTATGGACATATTTCACCTCCAACTTTCATTAAAGATTTACATGAAAATTTTTTAACTGCGTTTTTAGTAAAAGTATTTAACATTTTTTTCAGATTTTTATTGACATTTTTTACATTTTTGAAGTTGTGAATTCACAAAACTATGCAAAATGATGATGACAATAAAATAAACTGTTAAGTTTGGAATCACATAGGGCACCTTGCAGACAAAAATTTGAAATACAAAATAACAGAACATAATCCAGCGAATGTGGGTAGTAAATTTTTTCTTAAAACATCCCATCTATTGTAGACACGTTAAAATACAGTGCAGCATGTTGCAGCCACAGGGCTAAGCAATAGGAACAACCATCCTACGCACTTCAGCTATAGGTAGTCTTAAGTGGGCTTTACATGCTGTGACATTGCTAGTGATGTCGCGAGCGATAGCACCCACCCACGTCGGTGGCGCATTACGGGGTGATCGCTGCCGTAGTGAACAATATTACTACGGCAGTGTCACATGCAATTACCTCTTCACCGATGTCACTGTGGCCGCCAAACAATCTCTCCTTTAGGGGGGAGGTTCGCTTGGCATCACAGCGGCGTCACTAAGCGGCCGCCCAATAGAAGTGGAGGGGTGGAGCTGAGCGGGCGGAACATCCCGCCCACCTCCTTCCTTCCTAATTGCCGGCGGCCGCAGGTACGGTGATGTTCCTCGTTCCTGCGGTGTCAAACATAGCGATGTGTGCTGCCACAGGAACGACAAACAACCTGTGTCCTGCAACAACAATGATAATGGGGATTTGAACAACGTGTAAACGATCAACAATTAGGTGAGTATTTTTGATGGTTAACGGTCGTTCGTGCGTTTAACATTCAATGACGTCACTGACAAGGCCGGATGTGCGTCACGAATTCCTTGACCCCATTGACATCTTGTTAGCGATGTTGTTGCGTGTAAAGCCCACTTTAGTCATGGAATTCTGAAATGTTGCTCTCAGGGGTAACATATTTTTCAAGTAGGGTTTGCACGGATCCTCCCTGCAAAAAAAAACACTAAAAATCCAAAAATTATGAACATCAATGTCAAATTGACTTGCTGTTCCAAAGTTACACCTATTTTTTAACGGCTTTTAACCGCTTCTGGCTTCAAAAGCCATATACCAGCTAAAAGAAGAAATCTGACCATACATTTGGCAATTTGAAAGCTGCCAATATCTTATGTATAAAATTAGAAAAAAAAATAAAAAGCCTGTAGTAAAGCCGCAAGAAAAGAAGCCAAAGAAGACACTATAGGAAAAACGCCTCCAGTTTTCCTTGAACATCTTATCTTTCAAGAATGGTGAGAGTACGCAGACACCTAGAAGACACCTTGAAATAAAGACCAATAAATAAAACTAAACTTTTATTCATTCAATGGTTAAATAATCACATAAAGTGCACTGGACACACATTTAACAACACCATGTAGGAAGAGCTCATCTAATCCCTTTATGGAGATGCACAATCTTCTCTCTCTCCTATTGTGATTATTTCATGGTTGCATAGTCTTTCTTATCAGCAGCCATTATTAGTACAATAGCGATAGTCCTAACAATAGCTATTAAAGTCCTAAAGGTAAAGCCTCCCCAACATGTTTCACCTCTACAGGCTTCAGCAGGGGAACATGTGAAGCTCAAATGTTCTCCTGATGAAGCTTGTATAGGTGAAACATGTTGGTAAGGATTGACCTTTAGGATTTTAATAGCTAGTGTTGGACAGCATGTAATAATAATGCCTGCTAACAAGAAAGGCTATGAGACTATGAAATAATCAAAGTAGGAGAGAGATAAGATTGTGTTTCTCCATAAAGGGATTAGATGAGCTGTTTCTGTACTAAATGTTTTTAAATGTGTGTACAGTGCACTTTATGTAATTATTTAACAACTGAATGAATAAATGTTAAGTTTTATTTATAGGTCTTTATTTATGGGTTTAGTTGCCTTTGTCAAATAGTAATCTAGAAGACATCTTGTGCACATAGCCTAACTGACTAACCTAACTAGATTAGCTTTGATAGTTGTTGGCTAGTGATGAGCAAGCACTACCATGCTCGTTTTTTTGGTACCTGTAATGAGCAGTTGGAACCTTAGATGATCGCTACTCGAGTACTCTAGTATAATGTAAGTCAATGGGGTTTGCCAAGCAAACCAAATTATGCTTTTAGCCTTTTACATCATCAGTCTCTCTTTGTGAATCAATTTTTGAAGGAAAAATGTGCCAAACCTCAAACCAATTTGCTCAACCCTAAATATTAGTCTTCATATTCATTTGTTTATGGACAGGTATCTACCAATAGACCTTGAGGATAAAAGTATTCTACCCATTTCTATCCATTTCTATTTATTCCCAGCATCAATTTCTAGAGAGTTGTGAGGCACTATCTGCATTCTTAAATCATTTTGGTAAAGGTTTTCATTTAGGGCCATTAGTAATTAATTCCCCCTACAGTGGTTACTGCAGTGAAAATGAAGAGCCAACATTAACTTCTGTCAAATAAGCTGCTTTCCAGACTATCCTGAAATAGAACTGATCAACTGATGGTAGTGGACGTTCTTCTGTTAAGGCTACTTTACACACTGCGATATTGGTCCCGATATCGCTAGTGTGGGTACCCGCCCCCATCTGTTGCGCGACACGGGCAAATCGCTGCCCGTGCCGCACAACATCACCCAGAGCCGTCACACATACTTACCTGTCCGGCGGCGTCGCTGTGACCGGCGAACCGCCTCCTTTCTAAGGGGGCGGTCCGTGCGGCGTCACAGCGACGTCACTGAAGCGTCACTGAACCGCCGCCCAATAGCAGCGGAGGGGCGGAGATGAGCGGGACGTAACAACCCGCCCACCTCCTTCCTTCTGCATAGCAGCCGGGAGGCAGGTAAGGGGAGCTTCCTCATTCCTGCGGCGTCACACGGAGCGATGTGTGCTGCCGAAGAACGAGGAACAACTTCGTTACTGCTGCAGTAACGATTTTTAATAATGGACCCCCATGTCGCCGATTAGCGATTTTGCACGTTTTTGCAACGATGCAAAATCGCTTATCGGTGTCACACGCAACGGCATTGCTAATGCGGCCGGATGTGCGTCACAAATTCCGTGACCCTAACGACTCTGCATTAGCGATGTTACAGCGTGTAAAGCCCTCTTTAGAGATAGGACACACGGCAAGGACAACAGACTGAGTAGAATGCAATAAAAAAAATTGCATTCCACTCTGACCCATATTGCTCTATGGGGTCGTTCCCATCTGGGATTTTTTTCTTAGCCCTAATTAGACCTAGAAAACTGTCACAGCATGTTCTGGGTGGCATCCGATCCATTTTCACTTGCACTCATACGAGTCTATGGGTGCAAGTGAAACATTGCACTGCACTCGGATGACATCCGAGTACACTGCAATAATTGCATCAGCTGGCAATGGAGGAGATAGGGAGATTAATCCCTCCCTCTCCTCCGCAGCTGTGATCTGATCGCAGGATCACAGCATAGAGGCATGACACTTGGCTTACACTCCACCAGAGCAGGAGCCAATGGTCATTAGGGTTACTTGTGATAAAACTACTACTTTAATCGAAGCATTGATTACTTATAGCTTTTTATGTCGATAACAGAAAGTTGAATTAAACAAATGGTGCTGAAAAACAAAATTAATCAAAAATATAATTTCTCTATTAAGGAAATTTATAAAGAAATAAAACATTAATTACCTAATTATCTGTTTAATAGAGCACGACAATTCATTCAGTGTGATCCTGCTTAGTTACCAGATTATTAGTCAAATCTAAAGAATTAGCAATACAACATTAACCCCTTAATTTCTGACAAATGTTTAGCTTTTGAGTTTTTTGTTTTTTCCTCCTTTTCTTTCATATACCCATTATAAGTTTTATATGGTGTGTTTTTTACAGGACACATTTTTAGGTTTAAGTGTAATATAGCAGGAAAAAAAAATCAAGGATGGGTGAAATGCTGTAAATTATGCAATTCCACCATAACTTTTAAATTTGATTTCATGGTGTTCATTGCATGGTAGAACTGACCTAGAAACCTGATTCTCCAAGTGAGTACAATTACATGATATACATTTTTTTACTTCATTGGTGAAAAAAAAAATTGCATTTTTTTTTTGTTTCTGTTGCCGTTTTCCAAGACCTGTAATGTTTTCACTTTGAATTAAGGAATGTTTTTAGAGTAGCAAGATTATATTTTCTTTAACGTCATATTTCAGTCCATAAGACATTTTGATCTCTTTTTGTTGCTTTTTTATGGCAATATAGTTCCTGAACAATGCAATTCTAGGGTTTAAATATTCTTTCTCATTACAGCATATAATGATTAGATTATTATTTTTCCCAATAGAGCAGATTTTTTTTTAGATGTAACAGTATGAGATATGTCAGTTTTTAATTTCTTTTTTCTCATGGAGATGTTAGAGGAGGGGATTTCATTTTTTATATACTTTTTTAAAACCTGTTTTTTCTTTCTTTATTGACCTTTAGGGGACTGGAACCTGTAATTGTCTATAGATTATATAATGTAATACACTACTGCCTAGCAGTATTGCAGTGTTCCAATAAAAATCATAGTCTCCTTTGAGGCTCAGCACATAGTGGAGCTTCAAAGGAGGTCCAGGAGGACAGTAACAGTGCTCTTCAGCAGGTCTCCAAGTGTTATAGTAAACCATAATTTCCTTGCAATTGTTCCCTAAGCACTTACTAGCTATGACATATTTTAAATGCTACTATCAGAAAGTTTCAGCAGCATTTAAATAGTTAACAGCCATGACAGGTCTGTTAGAGACAGATGCCAGCTATGGAACATAGCTGGACTCATCTGCATGGGGAGGGAGCTCAGCTATTGAGCACCCTCTACTCAGTCACCCCAGCACAAGACATAGAGTACAATTACACGAGTGTATGGCTCAGATGAGTACAATGCAAGAAAATATTGCATTGAACACAGACCAATGTTATTCAATGAGGGAGAGGAGATGGTCAGCTTTTTTCTCATCCAGATTCTGGATGAGAGAAAAGTGACAGCATGCTGCGATTGTCAGTGAGAGCTGTGTCATTCACACCCATACAAGTCTATGGGTACGAGTGAAACATCAGACTGCACACGGATGACATCTGCGTGCAGTGCGATAATAGCATCAGCTGACAATGGAGGAGATGGGGAGATTAATCCCTCCCTCTCCTCCACAGCTGTGATCTGATTGTAGGGTCAGATCACAGTTGCAGGTCACTCAGCTCACGCTAGCAGCACAGTGGGAGACAAAGGTCATTAGTATATCGAATCCAATGCACATTGGATGCCATACCATAGCGTGAATCCAGCCATATAGTTACATACATATGCATGAAGTGGTTAAGATTTACTCTGATGTATCTACATTTAACATGTAGTCACATGCAGCAGCAAAGTATATTTGTATCAGAACTGTCAGCCTAAAGTTTCCTCTGTATATCATTATTTCTTTTTGTCTTGTGTTGACTTTTAATACATAAGACTAGAATATAACTTATGTTTAGCTTTGTTTTATATTATCTAAAGCTGCTAAAAAAAAATGCTAGTTGAATGACAGCCCACATGAAAGATCCTAATAACATTAATTTACAAAACCATAAATACACTAATAAAGAAAGCAGAACTCTTAAAGGTGAAGTCATTGCACAGTCTACTACACAGAACTATAGAAATATGGAGCAAATGTATTTTTGCACTTTTTACCCTTTTTGCAAATAGTTCAACAGAAATGACAATCACAAGCTTTAAGAAAACTGTTTCAACCAGACTGTTTTACCTTATACTTGTTCTTCTTTGTTTTCCTAAATAGTGAAAAGGTCCATAGATTATAAGTCTAGAGGATTTAAATTGTTTCCAGGGAAAGACATCAGCAGCAAGTTTTCTATCTGTGAGTGTACCCATTTTCGTTTCTACTTTTGGTGCATCATTGACCTCTTGTGTCTGTGTTTATTCTTGTTGTTAAAGCATTGTTTAATGCATATGTATATATTTTTTTTTTACCTTTAGCTTGCATGCTCTTCTTTCGAACATAATGGTCCAACACATTAGGGTTCCACCATTTATGTTTTTTATTTGGACTTTTGCAATCTGCGGATGTCAACATTTGTGGAAACAAGAAGTACCATATTCTTAACCGGGAGTAGCCTACACAAGCAAATGAGCAATTGGAAAGCTTTTCATTCTGTCTATACAGACTATAGTCCTAAATCCCTGCTGATGTCTGGATTTTTAACTTGAATACAATTGTTCTTTGCTCAATTTTCAACAAGAAATAAACCTTATCATTTGTGAAAAGGAAAATTTTGTTCCTAAACCACTTACGACTTAAGATTTCTTTTACGGTTGCAAATTTTATGAATTTTTATAAATGTATTCAATTCATTTGACTTTTTATTTCATGATATTGACAATTGCATTTTTGTATAAAAAATGAAATCTAACAATGTATTTTTACAGTTTTACAGAAGAGAATGTCTCAAGCGTTTCTACGCAAATCAAAAAAGTCCATGGAGCCTCTGTTAGGAGTCTCGACATGGAAAATAGCCAGACATCCCTCCGGGAAGGACTTAAGGCCACTTTACACACATAGCGACATCGCTAGCGATGTTTCTGGTGAAAGCACCCGCCCCCATCGGTTGTGCGTTACGGGCAAATCGCTGCCCATGGCGCACAACATCGCTAACACCCGTCACACGTACTTACCTGCTTAGTGACGACGCTGTGGCCGGCAAATCGCCTCCTTTCTAAGGGGGGCGGTTCGTGCGGCCTCCCAGCAGCGTCACTAAGCTGCCGCCCACCTCCTTCCTTCCTCATTGGCGGCGGCCACAGATATGATGTTGTTCCTCGTTCCTGCGGTGTCACACATAGCGATGTGTGCTGCCGCAGGAATGACTAACAACATCGTACCTGCAGCAGCAATGATATTTGAGATTATAACAACGTGTCAATGATCAACGATATTGATCGTTAACGGTCATTCCTGCGTTTCACATGCAACAACGTCGCTAGCGAGGCTAGATGTGCGTCACAAATTCCGTGACCCCAATGACATGTCATTAGCGATGTTGTTGCGTGTAAAGTGGCCTTTAGCCAAGGAGTGGTTCTTTTTAGGAGACCACCATAACCATCATATTAAGTGGCCCTTTTAGTCACTATCCAGCTCTTGATGAGTTTAAAGATATGACAAGGGAAATACCATGGACAGGTATCCATCCACAGACAGCTGTTTCGGGGTATTGCCCCTCATCAGTGTGGAGTGGGATTCTGGCTAGGTGGGAGCAATGCCTAGTAGACCAGCAAGACAAAACAATCACTGATCTCGGGGAGACCAGCCAGAGAAAACACTTCCAGTAGCCAGCAAAGGCGCTCAACACAGTAAAATCCTAGCTGCCTTGCCCCCTGGGAAGTATGCAAATCAAAAAAGTCCATGGAGCCTCTGTTAGGAGTCTCCACACAGAAAATAGCCAGATAAGCATTTCTAAAGTAGGTAAAACAAAAACAGTGCTAAGACACTATTTTTTTCTTGCCTAGATAAAAGTCGCCATTGATATTTTCTTGTTGGAGGACAACTTATCCAAAAATCTCAGCTAGTCAAAAGTTATCGGAAAACCAAAATAAATTAGGTAAATGGATAAAAAATCAGGAGCAATCAATAGACGCTGTCGGATTTTTCTTTTTTTTTATTTCTTTGCTCCATTTTTTGGGTGGGCACAATTTTTTTAAAGTTATTGTTTGAGAATTTACTTATTGTAAATCAACCGTTTTTATACTACTGAAATTCACAACTAATTTGGATTCCAACTATCAGAGGAGTAATCCTACAACTGCGTATACATTAAATAGAAGTAAACTCGGGACTACAGAACAGGAGAAGGACTTGGGTATTCTCATTACAAATAAGCTGAGCAGCAGCACTCAATGTCAAGCAGAAGCTGCTAAAGCAAACAAGATTTTAGGGTGTATAATGAGAGATTAGATCCCGTGATCCCAACGTATTGTAACCCCTCTATAAAACAATTGTAAGGCCACATCTGGGATCCAGTTTTGGGCTCCACATTTTACAAAGGACATTCAGAAGTTAGAGTCAGTTCAAAGGCAGGCAACTAGACTATTACAAGGAATGGAGGCCGCCCATATGATGAGAGGTTGAAAAAGCTAGATATGTTTAGCTTAGAAAAAAGACGTCTCAGAGGACATCTCATTTATATGTATAAATACATGTGTGGTCAATATAAAGGACTGGCACATGACTTATTTCTTCCAAAGACAGTACTATAGACCAGGAGGCACTCACTGCGAGTGGAAGAAAAGCGATTCCGAAACCTAAATAGGAAAGGGTTCTTTACAGTTAGAGCAGTCAGACTGTGGAATGCACTACCACAAGAGGTAGTAATGGCAGATACTATAACAGCTTTATATCAGGGCTGGATGATTTCCTCAGTACACAACATTGTAGGTTATAAATGACTTAGTGAACAAATGTGGAACTGGTGGAGGAAGGTTGAACTAGATGGACCTAGGTCTTATTTTTCAACCTAAGTAACTATGTAACTATGTAACTAAGATTGGCTTTGCTTTACCCTTATGTGCACAACAGTTAGGTTGATCATTCTGTCTTCAGGTTATATGTTGCTCATTACGATGGTCATCAGTTTCTACTAATCTAAAAAGATCTCTATAATGCTTCACCATCATACATCTCTGCTTTCATCTCTGTTTCATAACTTAACATATGAGGAATTCCACAAATAATATTATGAGTACCCTAACAAATAAAGCATTTGAGTCTACAGCAAAAAAGAGGGAGTACCAATAACAATCATAAGTAAAAATGTCAACATTTTTTAGGTATATGATATAAAGCTAGCTAGTTAATGTATTAACTTTTTTATATTTTTAGGTGAGTTATTGACCTATGACCTAGCCATTTTTATTGCATTATTCCTTTCATGACTTCTTCCATGCTGCACCTATTTTGTGGAACTCACACTAGTCATTACGCATTGTTCCTAATATTCCCAGCTCTTTGAAAACAATTTCTAGGTCCAAATGTCCCACTACTATAATCCATGGCCTTTACATAGCCTGAACTTGCCACTATATATCTATATTAGCCCAGACTGGGTGAGAAGAAGGGTTAATGCAACTCTTAAGGGCTGGTACTCTGGTCAAAATTGAAAACGTACTATATCTGTGTCACTCCTTCCATTCCATTTAGATTGTAAGATCTTATAAACCGGAATTAATGATGAGTGGATGAGGCAACAATCAAAATTGCTTAATTTTGCACATTGTCCTGGGAAATTCAATTCATGGAGAAGTTACTTTCTGCTAAGTTAATGTCCCTTATAATGTGGTGTCTTCAGATCTCAGAGCATGGTAAATGTAATATGGAAAAAGTTTCCAAAATCCTTAAACTCACCTCAGCATTCATCTCTCCATTGCCTCTACTCCTTACTATCTCTCATCTGGTCCTTGTCTTCTGATCTCCAATGGTACAATGTGCAATACAGGGTAATATTGTGGTGCCGTGTTAGCCAGAAAAATCAATTGAAATACTATGTCCCAAGAATGACAAAAGTATTTTAGGAGGGATACCTTTATAGGCTAACCAGAAAAATTATATTAGCAAGCTTTCAGAGCACAAAGGCACCTTCTTCAGGCATGTTACAAATCAAATGTAATTTGCCTGAAGAAGAAGCCTTGATGCTCTGAAAGCTTGCTAATATAATTTTTCTGGTTAGCCTATAAAGTTATCACTCCTAAAATACTTTTGTCATTCTTGGGACATAGTATTTCAATTGATCTCCTCTGGTCAAATTGAAATTCTGAGGCCTTCACACTGAACCGGAAATCTAGCTCTAATGAAGACTGGAACAGTTCTGCTTATGCGCACAAGGTCTCAGTTCATGTCATAATATTAACAAGTTGTGACTTATCAAGTGCTTGAGCAGAACCTTCTCGGGCCCCAACAGAGCTGAAAGTCCTGGCTCAGAGTGAGAGGCCTGCTGATTTAAGCATGAGCGGTGTAGATTAATAGATATGACGAGGACTAGACGGTTGACAGTGAGGATTGGAGGAGCCGCCAAGCTGAGCTGTAAGATGAGTTTAAGGATTTTACTATTTTTCTAACCTTTCAGTAGTATTTTGCTGATCATGGAAATCCTGAATCTGCTGAAAAGTGAATTACGAAAAATCCGTATTTGTAAAATTTAAGTAGACACCAATTAAAGATTGAACTTATTTCCCTCATCTCCAGCAGGGACTTCTATCTTCATTATCTTACTATTTGTTTATTTTGCATGTCTGTTAGATGCCTACATCTAAAGCACTTTGGAACATATTAGCTCTATGCAAATGAAAAATACTATTATTTATATATTATTATTGTTAAAACACCAAAATACCATAGAAATGCTATTTATTCACACACACACAAACACACACACAATATATGAAGAACATTTCTAATATGAATTCATAATAAAAAAAATAATAGAAAGTTCAATTAAAGAGGACACATTATAAACAATTATTATGCAATATGTTTTAAAGGGGGACTTCCATTTATGGTTTGATACCAAATAGATATGTTCACTAGGTGAAGTTAAATCATAGAATCATACAATGGTAGAGTTGGAAGGGACCTCATAGGCCATCGGGTCCAACCCACTGCGAGTGCAGGTTTTTGTAAATCATCCCAGCTATGTGTTTATCCAGTTTCCGCTTGCAGATTTCCAGTGCTGGAGAGGTCACCACCACAAGTTGAATTCAAGTAAAATTGTTAGAAATGAATAATTCTTTATTGTAAATCTGATAGTTGCTCTACAATAAAAGCATTAAAATGTATGGAAATATTAGCTCTTTTTAGACAGACTGGATCAAAAATTATAGTTTTACATGTTCCCCTTCACTTTATTGTATCCCAACCCTCAGCTGAACTTGATTTACATATCATTTTTAGGCTACAGCAATTATGTTTCGTTCCCTTTTTCATCCGCAAAACATATATTTCAAATATTGGCTCAAAAAGAGATTAGAGACCAATTTTTAAGGGTTATTTGAAGAACGCTAGGTCATGTTTGAATTAGGCCATTTTCAGGGTCCCCATTATATGGAACTTCTCCAATTATCAAGTAATAATTGGGATAATAAACAAGGATTCTCCACTAGAGGTGAGCGGACACAAACCTTAAAGTTATGTTTTAGCCCCAAACACAGAGTTTAAAAGAAAAAATCAGTGTTCGAGTATCAAGTACGGATGCTTTAAGTATGCACAAAGCAGATAATCAAAAATGAGCCACTTATCCAATTAGTGTATATAGCAAAATAAGAGGCTAAAATATAACCTTTGTTATAAAGTTTTTAAAAACCTATAGTGCAAAGGTAACCAAAAGCCTCCCTAGGTTACTGGCAGTATCTTACTTCAGATATAGACCACATACGAGTATAGTATATTCATGTGGTCTACAGAGAGAGGCCACTGACATAACAAAATCAACAAAAAACCCCACAACAAAACAAACATAAATTGTGTGATTACTTTAAGCAATTATATGGACAGTGGTCCAGCAAGAAGATAACCAATTAATAAAAAACCCCACAATATTATATATCCAACAAAAATACCGATTGACAGTGGTCGATAATCAAATGACACCATACTATTTATTGGCAGTACAAATGATGGATAAGTAACATTCTGAAGAAAGACATTAATCCAGCTGAGTGCTAACGGTGGTTTTAATTTATGCAAATCAGACAGTGCACAGAAGACGTTTACGCGTTTCTGGCTTGACGCCCTTAATCATAACCACACGTGGTTAGGATTAAGGGTGTCAAGCCATAAACGCATAAACATCTTCTGTGCACTGTCTGGTTTGCACGAATCAAAACCACCATTAGCACTCAGCTGGACTAATCTCTTTCTTCATTGCTGTGCAGCCAGGGCAGGGACGATGTCCGAGACTGAGGCACGGTGGGTTAAGGTGGTGGTAAACTGGAATTTTTAAGTAACATTCTCACCAGATTGTTGGAGTATGGGGTGACTCAGCATCTCCTTCATGAGAGTCCTCCAGCCTCATGACGTTATTGGCCCTATTTATCCCTGAGAGACTCGTCTTGACCTGTCACCCCAAAACTTCCACCCTAACAAGGGAAGACCACATCTAACTCTATTACTTGAACCCCTATAGATTCCCTGGCCTCGTCCCGATGCATTTCATCATCACCAAATCATCAGGGGACTCCGATATATAGTATGGGTCAGAGGTTCTGTGTCCCGGCTCTCAGGCAAAATGAATTGCAAAGAACTCAAGCAAGCATCACTGTGCTCGGAAATGCTCGGTGCTTAACCAAGTACAAGCCACTTGCAGTATTTGAATGGCTCACACTGGGGGTAAAATCAGCATTAGTGTGTACAAAAATAAAAGAAAACCCTGTCCTCCCTCCTCTGGTAGTTTCATAGTTTCATAGTTTTTAAGGTTGCAGGGAGACTCTAAGTCCATCTAGTTCAACCCGTAGCCTAACATGTTGATCCAGAGGAAGGCAAAAAAAAACAATGTGTCAAATAGGCTCCAATGGGGAAAAAATTTCCTTCCTGACTCCACATCCGGCAATCAGACTAGTTCCCTGGATCAACCCCCTCTCATAAAATCTAATATACATAACTGGTAATATTATATTTTTCAAGAAAGGCATCCAGGCTCTGCTTAAATGTTAGTAGTGAATCACTCATTACAACATCATGCGGCAGAGAGTTCCATAGTCTCACTGCTCGTACAGTAAAGAATCCTCGTCTGTGATTTTGATTAAACCTTCTTTCCTCAAGACGTAGCGGATGTCCCCGTGTTCCAGTCGCAGGCCTAGGTGTAAAAAGATCTTTGGAAAGGTCTCTGTACTGTCCCCTCATATGTTTATACATTGTGATTAGATCCCCCCTAAGCCTTCATTTTTCTAAACTAAATAACCCCAAGTTTAATAACCTGTCTTGGTATTGCAGCCCACCCATTCCTCTAATAATCTAGGTCGCTCTTCTATCTACCTGTAAGATTATGCTATTTATAACCTTCTATACTTTTGCTATCAAGAAAAGCATCCATTCCTCTCTTAAATTCATTCAGTGAGTTGGCCATCACCACTTCCTCAGGAAGAGAGTTCCAGAGCCTCACTGCTCTTACCGTGAAGAACCCTCTTCTATGCTGATGTAGGAATTTTCTTTCCTCCAATCGAAGAGAATGCCCCCTTGTTCTTGTCATAGTCCTTGGTACAAACAGATCATGGGAGAGATCTCTATATGGCCCTCTGATATATTTGTACATATTTATTAGGTCTCCCCTAAGTCTTCTCTTTTCTAGAGTAAATAGACCTAATTTTGATAACCTTTCCGTGTATTGTGGTGCACCCACTCCATTTATTATTTTAGTAGCCCGCCTCTGAACCCTTTCAAGTTCAGTAATGTCTTTCTTGAGCACCGGCGCCCAAAATTGAACACAATACTCCAAGTGTGGTCTGACGAGTGATTTGTACAGAGGGAGAATGATGTTTATTATTTATCAATATATGTTTAGTATACTGCCTATTGCTGACTGTATGTGGGCGGAGACTTGAACTGCCCAATCAGTGACTTCCAATGAGATTCAAGCAAAGTTCGGGTCCAGAAAAGAACTTTATCTAAAGTCCAGACGAAACTGCAGAATCTGAACTTTAACAGGTCTGCTCATCTAAATTCTCCACTGAAAATACTGGTAAACTCACGACAGATTGGGAATCAAGTTCAGTCTTATATTTGTCCCACATTATGATAAATATCTAATGTACAGTATATGACAGAAATAGTCCCATGTGTTGCCTGAATTGATGTGAAAAGACAATAATCCCTTACTTATCCATGATGACACAAGCAATTTGTTCAAGCTTGATTCATTATGCCAAAAAATAGAGGAAAAACCACTTGTGATGGAAGTATTATGTGAATGCAAACTTGACATTAAACAGTGTAGAGCTTATTAACTTCTTTAATGAGGATAGGTTTAGTGGTAGGAGTGGAAGAATTACCCAGCAGTGATTGCTCTAAAAGAGTACATGGCTGGAGGAAATTGAATAATTGAATAATGGAAATGAAAACATTCGGAGAGCTTTGATGCAGATGTCTTAAGAGATACAAAGCAGGAATTAGTTTGTGCAGCTACTTATGATAAATAGGCCTGTTTTAAGAGGTTTTATGTGACTGAATAAGAGGATGATACTGGATGTGCACTGGGGTTCGCGGCTAGTTCAATTGACATGCTTAACGCAAAACAAATGCAAAGAGAAATCAAACGGCCAGCTAGCGTATCTTATAGGGACCCATCTTCTATAAAAGGAAGCAGTAAAGCGAAATCACAACTAAAACTGGCTACACTACACATATACTGTATGCTAAAAGTAAATTGTGTGTAGAAACACATCCATAGTCTGTAAGAATTGTACATCTAGTGATATGCAACTGAATAGGCTAGACTCTATTAATTCATAGTCATCAGACAAAAAGATCAAATAGATAAAAATTCACTAATATGCAGTAATTAATTATTACAATGAAAAGCAAAAAGGTAACATTGGGTGGACCCACGGATATCCGAGATCAGGATCTAACCAGATTTAAAAAAACAAACAGTTCAGGCTGGGAATTGATGCCAGATATCTGGCAGGATGCCAGTTCCCATAAAAGTTTAATTTTGATATACAGCCAAGACAACTTGCATATCTGGTGACTACAGATGCTTGGGTATAAATACAGCTTTTACGTCAACTCTACTCACAAATATTCAAATGGGTTGAGGTTGGGGACTGTTGAGACCAATCCAGTATCTAAACTATGTCTTTGCCAATTTTGACATATGCTGTGTGTTGTTATCCTGGTGGAGCACTATGTCATCCTTTTCATACCCATAGTACTCGAATGCATGAAGTATCTCCTCTTCTACAATACTCACATAAAGCTAAGCATTGAAACCACCATCAATCTTGGCCAAGTATTGAATGCTTTTACGCTGTGAAATAACCCCTTATCCTCAGGCTTCGACCCCAAATTTGACAGTTACTTCAATTTATTGATCCGTTAGCCCCTTTTTCTTTTGTTTCTTACAGACACTTTTGCACCCATCAGAATAAGGTTTATTGACTTTCATATCATCGCTCCAAATCACCCGTTTCCAATCTTCTACTGTCCACTTTTTGTACTTTTTTTTGCAAACCCAAGCCAACACTAATTGTAGGTAAATTGAAGTTAAGACTTCTTAACCTTTTTTAGGCTCCCATTCCAGACTTGTTTAAGGTGCATTGCACGATGCTTGCATGGACATATGTGATCTCACTTTTATGATGCGTACGAGCCACCTCTACTGCTGTGTTTGTTGCGCCAGAACTGACAGACCTTGTTATAAGCCGACTTGTTGACTTTGATATTTTGCCTGGATATCCACCTCTTGGATTTGAATGGATTTATGGACTTCATTTTGTATTTTTCGAACTGTCAAGGCACTCACATGATGCAATTTGACAATTTTCTTGCCCATGAGACCGCTATCGATGAGCTAAATGATATTGTTTCTATTTTCTTGGGAAATCTTTTTCATGGCTGCGCCTCCATTTTAACCAGTAACCGTTCACTTGAAAATCAATCTAATACCACTGAGCTATTAGGGAAAGTGAGAATAAGTTGTATTTTGTAGTGTACAGGAAGAAAACAATTTTTCAACCAACAGGAGCAAAACAGTAACAATGCAGTGACATGACAAGAATCTACATAACTAATCTGCTGAATAGTTGCAAGTCAATATTCTGTATGTTAGTTAAGATGATTGTCTATAAATTAAAGGTAGTCTCACTTTGGAAGCTAAAGTGAATGGTGAGATATGGAGCCTGAAAGTCAAAAGTTCAAAAAATTGTTACCCTTTTGCTCATTACTCATTAGTGTATGTACAAGTAGGTTTGACTAAGTAAATGGAAAAAAATAAGATGGATATTACCATTTTCCTCAATAAAAATTTAGCTTAAATAATCTGCTTTATAATAGTTAATGAATATTACAAACCTTAGACTTTTTAGAGAACAAGAAATAATGGTTCCATAAAGCAGGAATTACCATTTAAAGGATTTGGAAAGCAAGAAAAAAATGCCTATTACAGTAGCCACAAATGCATCTGCAGAACGCACCTTGACTATATATCGTACCAATACACTTCATTAAAAATCACAAAAAAAACCCATCTGAAATGTTTCACCGGACTGCTCTGGCTTCTGCAAGGGATTCGGAGCTTCAAAAGCCTTACTCCTGGAGTCAGCGGAAACGTTCTTTGACACATTTTAGGCTATGTGTGTGCTAGAAAGTGCCTTTTTCTTAAGAAAAATCTGGAACCTCGTAAAGAATCCCGCACCCGCGGTAAAAAAACACACACCAAAACCACAGTGAAATCCGCATGTGGTTTTACCGTGGTTTGCTGCAGATTTACCGCGGATTTTAAGCAGGTTGGTCCCTGTGGATTTTTACCATTATCTATGGCAAAATCTGCAGGTACCTGCGGAAAAGAAGTGACATGCACATTAATTCCGCAGCGGAAAATCCGCGGGTATAAAAAAATGCAGTATGTGTACAGCATTTTTTAAAACCCACAGGATTTGCTGGGGAATGACTGCAGCAATGTCAGACACATTTTCTGCAGCAAATCCAAGGCAAATCTGTGGCAAAATCTGCGGTAAATCCGCAGCGTGCGCACATAGCCTAAGATGGGGTTTTTGCTTTTGATTTTATATTAACTCTAGTTGTTCTATATATCAGCATTGAATGAAGTGTGTTCTGCAGGTGCTACTAGGTATAAATTCCCTTTTAAATAAGATGCTTCTAGCTATACTATCCCTTTTTAATAAGTCCTCTGTGCAATAATAACATGGGTATACTGTTTTATGTTCTGGCTGGCCTAAAGGTTTTAATACAGTATTGTATATTATTTTTGGGGGTTAGCTAATAACATTCATAGTTTTGTAAACATACGTAGTGTGCAGCAGATCACAAAAGCCGCAGTACAATTGTTGTCACCTTTCCAAAATTTGGGGTAAACATGTTTGGGTCAAGCATGTGATACACATTGAAACTCACCTGTGAAATGTAACAGGTGTGGTGAAATAGAAAATTCAAAAGAGGAGGCACCGGTACCGGAGAACGGAGACACCCATCCAACCAGTCAGTACCGCACCGCCCCTTAGGTGAGTATTACAATGGGATTTTTATGTTCTTCACAGCATGTTAAGGGCCCGTTACATGCTACAATTTATCTGATGATCGCATGTGCGATGTGACACGCCCAGATCATATTTACAATTTGCCGGTACCGCTTGTAGGTCGTTTATTTGCTGTCACACGTAACGATCTCAAAATGGATGCATCAGCGATCAACGATATATTGTTGGACCCAGGCAGTCATTTGAATGTTGTTCGATGTTGGCAGGGTGTCAAATGGAACAATATGTTGGCTGCTTCCCCAAAACGAACAATTTTTTAAAAATGAACGACGTGTCAACGATCCACGATTGTCATCCTATTTGCGATCGTTCAGAGACGCTCGTAGGTGTAACACGCAACGACGTCTCAAACGATGCTGGATGTGCCTCACGGAATCCGTGATCCCGACGACATATCTCCTGATAAATTGTAGCGTGTAATGGGCCCTTTAGAATGCTGTATATAAGTGCCAAATCTGGTGACAGGTTCCCTTTAAAACAACATTAATTATCAATAAAAGAACATTAAATTTATCCTTTGAATTTAATTTTTATTCTTACATTTTCTATTCTGACTCAGTGCAGCTAAGTCATGTAAAATCTCTTTTCTGATGTCCCACTATTTTAGGAAACAAAATAAGTATGTTCAGTAATCCGAGTTCATGAACTGGAAAATATCCACTTAGAACTAAGAAAATAGCACATGGTACAAAAAGAGCAAAACGACATGCTATGTATAACAAGCTTATGTTGTCAATTACGGGATCTCTATGGGGAAATATAGATTTCCCAATCGACTGTCAAATTTAGGAAGAAAAACATAACTAATACGAAATTCACAAATGTCTGAACTGTCATTTCATTTTCTATGGTGTTATATATTTTACTTCCAAATCTATCCCTAGGCAGAACAAATGCTAATTATTTTTTGATTATTTAAGTGAATTTGTGCTAAACTTACATACAAGTTATTTCCTAGTTATTAACAAGGTATTGATGTGAATTATGTATTTATTTCATTTTTTCAGGTTCTAACCTTAGGCTTCACAGCTGTCATCTAAGTATTGCTTGTTTAGGCTCTGTTCCTACCACATCATGTTTTTACACTAAATTTGACGCATTTATTGGAAGATCTTCTGACATATGCATCAATCATAGATGATTGGCATATGCTACTGAAGACTTTAAACATTCATTGTAAAAAATACATTTTTTTGGATCTCTATTAAATTAAAAGGAACCAATCACCAGGATTTTCGTATATAACCTAAAGCCAGTGCTATACTGGCACTATCAGGCTGATTCAATACATACCTGTAGTGGTCAGTTCGGATGTTTAGGTTTTGAAATCTAAAAAAGTAAAGTTTATAAAATGAGCTGCTTGTTGAGTGACAGTTGCACTGGAGCAGATAATATATTCATAGTTATCCCCTCCCCCTGTTAGAATTAGCATAAGCATTATACAAATGATTCACTTTGTCTGTTGCAGGACCTGTGTGAGGTTATACCCATGTGACCAGAAAGGGCAGGGCCTCAGCCAACAAAGCTGGATACCAGGTCACATGGGTATGACCTCACACAGGTCCTGCTAGACAAAGTGAATCGTTTGTTTAATACTTATGCTAATTCTAACAGGGGGAGGTGATAATTATGAATATATTATCTGTTCCATTGCAACTGCCACTCAACAAGCAGCTAATTTTATAAACTTTACTTTTTTGGATTTCAAAACCTATACATCTGAGCTGACCACTACAGGTATGTATAGACTCAGCCTGATAGTGCCAGTAAAGCACTGATTTTAGGTTATAATTATAAACGAAAATCCTCGTGATTGGTTCCCTTTAAAAAGTATAGTTGAGCACTCCATTAAATAATTTCATCAGAATTGACAGAAAAACATTATTCAGACATTCCCCTGATATATATTTATCACTCAAATGAGGCAAATAATGTCTTAAATATAAAATTTTTGACTCAGTTTCCCCTCCACTATTTCCAAACCAGGTGCTTTACATAGTTTCAATCTTGAGATCAACTACCAGCATGCGCATTGTCAACATGTAGCCTCTAGAGATGAGAGAACCTGAGGTTTGGTTTTCAAGCCAAACACCAACCTAAAAACACATGATTTGGATTCGGAGTTCGAATGCTTTACGTACAAACTTAAAGGGAACCTGTCACCGGATGTTTATAATACCCACCTAACGGTCGGTGCAGAGCAGACTGGTTGGATGGGCGTCTCCGTTCTCCGGGTCTGCATCTCCTCTTTTGGCCATCTTTGTCCTCCTTCTGAAGCTAGTGTGAATGACACGTTCTACGTTATCTGCGCTAGCCAATATTGAGGTCCTGCACAGGTACACTGCAATCGTGTCATCTGTCCTGTCCTACTCAAGAAAGATCAAAGTACGCCTTCACTGGACCTCAATTCTGGCTATTGTAGATGACTTAGAACGAGTCATCCACACTAGCTTCAGAAGGAGGACAAAGATGGCCAAAAGAGGAGGCTCTGACCCGGAGAATGGAGATGCCCATCCAACCAGTCTGCTCTGCACCGACCGTTAGGTAAGTGTTATAAACATTCGGTGACAGGTTCACTTTAACTAATACAAGCAACAATGTGCTCAGGTACGCTTGGTGCTCAGCCCTGTTTGAGCCTTTTGCAGTGTTGTAACGGCACACACTTGGGGTAACAACTGTGTGATCACATGTAGTGTGCAACCCCAAACAAGAGTGCCCGGTGATTTTTCGTTTTTGCGCTCTATTTTTTCTTCGTCTTATTCTTAGAGCTAGAATTTTTTATTTTTCCATCTATATAGCCAAGGAAGGGGTTGTTTTTAGCGGGATGAGTTGTACTTTGGATAACACCATCAATTTTTTCATATCATGTTACAGTTAGCAGAAAAAAATTCACTGTGGCAAAATAGCAGAAAAAGTGGAACTGCAATTTTTTTTTTTAAATTATACAGTTTATGTTATCATAAAACTGACCTGGCAGTGTAATTTTCCAGGTCAGTACGATTAAGTAGATACCAAATATGTGGAAACAAAATTCAGGAATTGTCTGTTGCCACTTCACAAGAGCCTAACATTTACATTTTTGGGAACTGCGACCCAAACTGATGTTTTAATTGATATATTTTTGGGGTATTTTCCTGTTTTATTGTCATTTATATTACACTTTTTCTCTAGTGGTGGCCAAAAAAGCTGAAATTCTGGTGTTTTGATTTTTTTTTTCTCATTTCACTGTTCACCAATTGGATTAATTTATTATTATTTTGATAGATAAGACTTTTACAAATGCAGCTGTACAAAATATATTTTTTTACTGCTTAAATGAGGGTGATTTGATCTTTTACATTTTTCTTAATTGTTTTCATATTTTGTAAAACATTCTACTTTGCACTGAATTTAATAGTCCCCTTGAAACTTAAATAGTTGGATCACTTGTTCAATATAAAGCAGTGTATCTGCAGGCTCCTATGAACACCGGCCATGGGCTAACTTTCATAGGATTACTGAGATGACAGACACAGGGGTCATCAGCTGAACCATGGCTGTCAAGACTACTCATCAAGGTCTCATGATTGTGTGACAGGCATGCCAATGAAAGCTCAGAGGAGCATACCCCCCTTACAGGGTGGATTAAATGCCTCTGTCAGAGATTGACAGCGGTATCTAACAGGTTGACAGCTACAGGACGACCGCCGCTCCCCATGAGGCTGTTAGAGGCAGATGAAGGCTGAATGACACAACCTTCATTTGCAGGAAAAGATGTTGGCTTGGTGTGTGACCCCACATTAAAGGCATGCCATTAGTGATAAAGGTGTTAATCCAGTGCAGCCTAAGGATCTGCAGATCACAATATCAGTGTAGAACATGTCTCTTGTGCATATGGCTTTCTAAGAAATATCTGAAAAGTTTTATGATATTCTGTGCCATAAATGATGGGATATTCAAAGTCTTTGCAATTTTGCATTGACTAGCATTTTTATGAAATTTTTCCACAAATTTCTAGACGCAGCGGTTCACAGATTGGTGAACCTCTTTGATTCTGAGATACTCTGCCTTTCTAAATGCCATTTTTATGCACAGGCATATGATCTAGTTAAAAAATTACCAACCTGCTGCTTTTCATTAGTATCAGTATTTTTTAAGCCTTTTGATAAAACTGTGCAACATTTATGACATGTAGCGCCACAATCTATTTCTAATATATATATATATATATATATATATATATATATATATATATATATATATATATATATATATATATATATACATATACATTATTTTTTTTTTTTTCAATTATGTTGTAAAATGTCCAAAATTCAACTTCTCATCTGCATTCTTTGTTCTGCTGGGAATAAAATATTGCTATAAAAGATTTCAAGATCACTGAAATCTTGCTTGCATTGCATTTTACACAGTGTCCAAACTTTTTGGAAATGTGGTTGTGCCTTTTGCAAATTTTGCATAAATCGATAGAGCAGGTAAACTTTAATATATATATATATATATATATATACACAGTACAGACCAAAAGTTTGGACACACCTCATCTCTAGAATAACTGTTAAGAAGAGATTTTGTGCAGCAGGCCTTCATGGTAAAATAGCTGCTAGGACCCACTGCTGAGGCAAGCAGAAGAGACTTGTTTGGGCTTTTGGGCTAAAGAACACAAGGAATGGACATTAGACCAGTGGAAATCTGTGCTTTGGTCTGATGAGTCCAAATTTGAGATCTTTGGATCCAACCACCGTGTCTTTGTAGAAAAGGTGAACGGATGGACTCTACATGGCTGGTTCCCACCATGAAGCATGGAGGAGGAGGAGTGATGGTGTGGGGGTGCTTTGCTGGTGACACTGTTGGGGATTTATTCAAAATAGAAGGCATACAGAACCAACATGCCTACCACAGCATCTTGCAGCGGCATTCTATTCCATCCGGTTTGCGTTTAGTTGGACCATCATTTATTTTTTAACAGAACAATGACCCCAAACACACCTTCAGGCTGTGTAAGGGCTATTTTACTAAGAAGGAGAGTGATGGGGTGCTACGCCAGATGACCTGGCCTCCACAGTCACTAGACCTAAACCCAATCGATATGGTTTGGGGTGAGCTGGACCGCAAAGTAAAGGCAAAAGGGCCAACAAGTGCTAAGCATCTCTGGGAACTCCTTCAAGACTGTTGGAAAACCATTTCCAGTGACTACCTCTTGAAGCTCAACAAGAGAATGCCAAGAGTGGGCAAAGCAGTAATCAAGGCAAAAGGTTGCTACTTTGAAGAACCTAGAATATAAGACATATATTCAGTTGTTTCACACTTTTTAAGTATTTCATTCCACATGTTTTAATTCATAGTTTTGATGCCTTCAATGTGAATCTACAATTTTCAGAGTCCTGAAAATAAAGAAAACTCTTTGAATGAGAAGGTGTGTCCAAACTTTTGGTCTGTACTGTATATATATATATATATATATATATATATATATACACACATAAAATTTTCACAGGTTCGTCATAAATTATCCCCATCAGTAATAATGTTTATCAATGCAGGCGACAAAGAAAAGCATTAAGTAAGGATATGTGATATATGCTTTAGGAAATGATCTATTGATCCAATATAAAAAAGTACTTCTCGTAAATTGCAACATGCATTAATTTATGGCCTCCTGATGTTGAATGGAGGCTTATGATTTTTTTTTTTTATATTAAGGACTATGAAAGCTAAAAGTGCTTGCAATGACATTTCCCATCTTACAGGGATATCTCAGGTTTCATTTCATTATTTTATTTATTTAAATGTGAATATAAAATTTGGTTGCACCCATACAGTAGGTGACTGTTTCTACACAGTGCAATATGACAGGCCTTGGATTAGTATTGAGTCATGTCACCATAAACTGATAAAAGAGCCGTAAACATGTGATGCCCATATTGAAAAAGTGGGAAACTCCATTCTGTTAGAACTATGATAGAAACGTTTGGAGTAACCTGGAACAATTACTTGTGTGAGAATTCACAGAGGCACAATTTCCCCATTCTTACTGCTCAGGATGTCAGGAAACAGTAAAAACAGCTATATGTTTATGGAGCCAAGAATATGCAGGCAAAAGGAGCATCACAGAAGTATACTTATCCAAAAGCAAGTTAAGATCACGCCCAGTGAAAAATAAGACTGTCCAGTCCGCTATTGGCACCCAGTTCAGCCTCATTCCCCTGATGAAGCCAGATATGGTGAAACATGTTGGGGAGACTAGGAGTTTATAGGTTTTAATACAGTCATATGAAAAAGTTTGCGAACCCCTATTAATGTTAACCTTTTTTCTTTATAACAATTTGGGTTTTTGCAACAGCTATTTCAGTTTCATATATCTAATAAATGATGGACTGAGTAATATTTCTGGATTGAAATGAGGTTTATTGTACTAACAGAAAATGTGCAATCCGCATTTAAACAAAATTTGACCGGTGCAAAAGTATGGGCACCCTTATCAATTGCTTGATTTGAACACTCCTAACTACTTTTTACTGACTTACTAAAGCACTAAATTGGTTTTGTAACCTCATTGAGCTTTGAACTTCATAGGCAGGTGTATCCAATCATGAGAAAAGGTATTTAAGGTGGCCACTTGCAAGTTGTTCTCCTATTTGAATTTCCTATGAACAGTGGCATCATGGGCTCCTCAAAACAACTCTCAAATGATCTGAAAACAAAGATTATTCAACAAATGCCGGCAACGGGAATCTTGTTAAAGTTAAGGGTCGCATGGATTCAACTCAGTATCAGCAGATTCTTGACAATAATGTGCAAGAATCAGTGACGAAGTTGAAGTTACGCAGGGGATGGATATATCAGCAAGACAATGATCCAAAACACTGCTCCAAATCTACTCATGCATTCATGCAGAGGAACAATTACAAAGTGCTGGAATGGCCATCCCAGTCCCCAGACCTGAATATCATTGAACATCTGTGGGATGTTTTGAAGCGTGCTGTCCATGCTCGACGACCATCAAACTTAACTGAACTGGAATTGTTTTGTAAACAAGAATGGTGAAATATACCTTCATCCAGGATCCAGGAACTCATTAAAAGCTACAGGAAGTGACTAGAGGCTGTTATTTTTGCAAAAGGAGGATCTACAAAATTTTAATGTCACTTTTATGTTCAGGTGTCCATACTTTTGCACCGGTCAAATTTTGTTTAAATGCGGATTGCGCATTTTCTGTTAGTACAATAAACCTCATTTCAATCCAGAAATATTACTCAGTCCATTAGTTATTAGATATATGAAACTGAAATAGCAAAAACCCAAATTGTTATAAAGAAAAAAGGTTAACATTAATAGGGGTGCCCAAACTTTTTGATATGACTGTAGTATTAGGGTGAGAATCAATTAAATGATATAGGAGATGCAGGTCCGCGGCCTGGTAGTCCTTTGAGAAAGAACAGATAATGTCTCCCCATGCTGTGGTTTTAATGTTATTGTTAGGCACATTAATTTAAGGAAGAAATAAATATTAAGTTTTAGGTTTTGAGTTGAGATACCTCTAGTTGCCTTCAGCAAATTGTGTTTAACATAATTTAACTCTACACTAACCAGTTAGTAGTGGAGATTAATGTGTACTCTAGGCACCCATAGCACAAATAGGGGATAAGGGTTGAATTACATTAAAGAGTAGAAAATTGTAAATTTTTTATACATATGGTAGTGTCATTAATTTTATTGGGGGTCTAAAAGGCAACATCCCTGCTTTTAGAGAGGGACATGTGTTGTGCCCCAGGGCAGCCGTGCGATCGATCCTCAGGCCTCACACCCAGACCTGACACCGAGCCGGGTGTCCTCCTCCCTCCTTCTTCTCTCCTCTCTTCCACCCACCAACTCCTCCCCTTCCCTCCAGGGACCTAACTACAGGAGGGTTGGATTTAAACCTCCTTGGAATCCTCCACTTCCTGGGCAGGCTTTACATCATAGGACGGCCAACCCTCTGATCATGCCCTCTTGTGGTCCAGGGTGGTGTTGTGTGAGTGTTTTAGGTGTGTGTGAGTTTAGCCAGAGCTAGGACTCCAGGAACCAGGTTGCAGATCTTAGTAGCATGACCCCAGGGGCGCTACAGATGCCTGACACTGTCAGGCATGTCCCTTTTCAAAAGAAGAAATGTTACCCCTTAGACTCAGTCAGAAGATTCTCCTACAGTCAAATAAGATGTCAGGCGTGGCACTGAGGAATTACAATAATCCAAAACACTGTATCTGCCAATTGCAATTCTGCATCGATATTGAGTTTTAAGATTACTACATCCAATATGTTAAACTAGAGTTAAAGTCCTCTTTCGCTCTGAAGAGGCAAATTGCATATTACATTTCCTAGAGGAGTATTTCATGGCTTATAAATCTCCTTACACTGGGATTTAACTCTCCACAAGGAAAAATGGTAGACTCCAGTCAGAAGCCTTTCATACAGCCAAATCAGATCTCATACTTTGCATTAAACAGAGGCAACACCAAAAAACACTGTGTCTGCAAATTCAAATTCTGGTTTAGCTTTTGTCATATGTAAAGGCTCATTAAAGTGTTCATAGTGACTTTTAGGATTGTTACATCCAATAGATGGCTCTAGATTTCAAGTCCCCTTTCTCTCTTAAGATGCAATTTGCATAATAAATTTAGTAGAGGAGCATTTCATGGCTTATATGCTTCCTTACACTGGCATGTTAGGCATATCATTCTCCACATGGAGAAACAATACCCCTTAAACCCCTTAGAAGCCTTTCAGCTAAATCAGATCTTGTTCTTTGTATTAAACATGTGAACACCCAACACTGTGTCTACAACTATAGATTCCATTTTGGCTTTTGTCATATGGAAAGGTTTGTTAAAGTGTTGATATTGACTTTTAGGATTGATACATCTAATAGGTGACACTAGATTTGAAGTATTTTCTCTCTGAAGATGCAATTTGCATAATAAATTTCCTAAAGGAACATTTCATGGCATATATGCTTCCTTACACTAGCATGTTAGGCATGTCTCTCTCCACAAGGAGAAGCGTTACCCCTTAGGCCCCAGGGAGAAGCCTCTCAGCCATATCATATCTTATGCTTCGCACTGATGAGGGGCAACAGTGCAAAAAACTATGTCTGCTAATTGAGATTCTGGTTTGGCTTTTATATTATATTATATATATTATATACTAGAAGGTGGCCCGATTCTAACACATCGGGTATTCTAGAATTTATTGTGTAGTTAAAGTATGATTTGTGTTATATATATAGATGTTGTTGTGTAAAGTTGCCAAGTGTTTGTGTAGGGTGCTTTAAATGTTCTGGGTGTTGTCTGGGTGTAGGGGTGTCTGAGAGCGGTGTTGTTTGTGTGTTGCGTTGTGTGTGTTGCATTGTTTGTGGAGCGCTGTTTGTCTGCAGCGTTGTGTGTGTGTGGTGCTGTGTGTGTTACGCGGTTTGTGTGGGTGTGTGTGTTTTGGGGGGAGGTATGTTTTGTGCAGTGTGTGTGTGTGTGTTGGAGGAGTAGTCCTGGGGAGAGAGGAGTATAATAGGAGGAGAAGTCCTGTGGAGAGAGGAGTATAATAGTACCAGTAGTCCTGGAGAGAGGAGTATAATAGGAGGAGTAGTCCTGGGGAGAGAGGAGTGTAATAGGAGGAGAAGTCCTGGGGAGAGAGGAGTATAATAGTACCAGTAGTCCTGGAGAGAGGAGTATAAAAGGAGGAGTAGTCCTGGAAAGAGAGGAGGATAATAGGAGGAATAGTCCTGGGGGGAGAGGAGTATAATAGGAGGAGACGTCCTGGGGAGAGAGGAGTATAATAGTACCAGTAGTCCTGGAGAGAGGAGTAAAATAGGAGGAGTAGTCCTGGGGAGAGAGTAGCATAATAGGAGGAGTAGTCCTGGGGGAGAGGAGGATAATAGGAGGAGTAATCCTGGGGGGGAGGAGGATAATAGGAGGAGTAGTCCTGGGGTGAGAGGAGGATAATAGGAGGAGTAGTCCTGGGGTGAGAGGAGTATAATAGTACCAGTAGTCCTGGAGAGAGGAGTAAAATAGGAGGAGTAGTCCTGGGGAGAGAGTAGCATAATAGGAGGAGTAGTCCTGGGGGAGAGGAGGATAATAGGAGGAGTAATCCTGGGGGGGAGGAGGATAATAGGAGGAGTAGTCCTGGGGTGAGAGGAGGATAATAGGAGGAGTAGTCCTGGGGTGAGAGGAGGATAATAGTAAGAGTAGTCCTGGAGAGAGAGGAGTATAATAGGAGGAGTAGTCCTAGGAAGAGAGGAGTATACTAGGAGGAGTAGTCCTGGGGGGGGAGAGGAGGATAATAGGAGGAGTAGTCCTGGAGAGAGAGAGGAGTATAATAGTAAGGCGGGCTTTGCATGTTTCGCATTCGCAAGCCGATAGTCCCCGCCCCCGTCGCTGGTACGATATCTTGTGATAGCTGGCGTAGCGATAATTTTTGCTACGCCAGCTTCACATGCACTCACCTGCCCTGCGACCGTCGCTCTGGCCGGCGACCCGCCTCCTTCCTAAGGGGGCGGGTCGTGCGGTGTCATAGCGACGTCACACGGCAGGCGGCCAATAGCGGCGGAGGAGCGGAGATGAGCAGGATGTAAACATCCCGCCCACCTCCTTCCTTCCGTATAGCCGCTAGGAGATTTTCCTTGCTCCTGCGGCTTCATACACAGCGATGTGTGTTGCCGCAGGAACGAGGAACTACATCGTACCTGTCGCGGCACCGGCATTATGGAAATGTCAGAGCCTGCACCGATGATACAATAATGACGCTTTTGCGCTCTTTCATCGTATTATCTAGGATTTACACACTACGACATCACAAGTGACGCCGGATGTGCGTCACTTTCGATTTGACCCCACCGACATCGCACTTGCGATATCGTAGTGTGCAAAGCCGCCCTAAGAGTAGTCCTGGAGAGAGAGGAGTATAATAGGAGGAGTAATCCTGGGGTGAGAGGAATATAATAGGAGTAGTCCTGGAGATGAGGAGTATAATAGGCGGAGTTGTCCTGTGGAGAGAGGAGGATAATAGGAGGAGTAGTCCTGGGGAGAGAGGAGTATAATACGAGGAGTAATCCTGGGGGGAGAGGAGTATAATAGGAGGAGTAGTCCTGTAGGTGTTGAGTATAATGTGTGTGTTGGGGGCGTGGCCTAGTGGACAGAGTGTGTGGGGGGCGTGGATGAGCGGGTAAAGTGTGTGTTGGGGTGTGGCTGAGCGGGCAGAGTGTGTGGGGTGTGTGGCTGAGCAGGCAAAATGTGTTGGGGGCGTGTCCGAGAAAGCAGAGTGTGTGGGGGGCATGGCCGATTGGGCAGAGTGTGTGGGAGGCGTGGCTGAGCAGGCAACTATACAAAGCGGTTTCCATAGGTACCCGATGTGTATCATGGTTACCTGCGCACACCGGCTCCGGGACACATGTGACGGGAGCCGGGGTAAGCCAGTAAGGATGGTACACATTAGGTAACTATTCAAAGCGACAGTGCTGGTTCACTTTTTGTTTGTTGGTCTCCTGCTGTGCAGCACACATCGGCGTGTTTGACAGCGGGAGACCAATGATCTGAATGGGCAGGGAGCCGGCATACGCTGGTAACCATGGTACACAATCGGGTAATTAAGCAAAGTGGTTTCCATGGTTACCCGATGTGTACCATGGTTACCAGCGTACGCCAGCAAACCCAGCAACGCGAGGGTATGTCTCGGCTGGGTTGTCGGTGTGGGCTCCCGGGGGTGCAGCACTCACCTGGGAGTCGGGGCTCCATGTGGGTTCGGGGAATGGGTGCGGGGGGCGGGGCCTGGCCGAGCGGCCAATCCATGTGGGGGGCAGGGCCAGGCCGAGCAGCCAATCCGTGCAAGGGGGCGGGGACAGGCCGAGCCCAGCGGTCAATGCGACAGTTGTCACTGTAATGACATCATTTTGGAGCAAGACAGACAGACAGAGAATAAGGCAATTATATATAGATACGGCAAGGCTTGTTAAAGGGTTGATATTACCTTTTAAGATTGCTACTTCCAATAGGTGGCACTAGAGTTTGAGTTGTCTTTTTTCTGACGAGGCAATTTGCATAATAAAATTATTTTAACTTTCTTGGTTCTTTGAAAAGAAATATTTATTATTGGACTACCCCTTTAAGATAAAATAGAAAATTTCAGCTCACCCACAGAAGATTTCTATATCCGGATCCTGTATCAATAGATGGTGCAAGGAGATCGGCTCCATGTTCAAGGAAACACAATTCCAGTAGCAGAAATAAAATAGTTATTCCAGTATCATGTCTTATAAATAAATAAAAAACTATTTATTTCTTCGTATTAAAAACCAACAAACATGTTGGTAGGGCATCCAAAGATTTTTAAAATTCACATCTTAGGCGTTCTGAACCCCTGTAGTGGTTCTTAATAGACTATGATTAAGAACCACTACAGGGGCTTGAAACGTGTAAGATGTAGATTTTTAAAAATTTGGGATGTCCTACCAACATGCTTGTTGGCTTTTAATATAAAGAAATAAATTGTTTTCTTGACTATGAGGCATGATGCTGGAATAACAATTTTTTTTGCTACCTCATTAAAAGGAACCTGTCACCAGTTTTTTGGCCTATAAGCCGCCGCCAGCACCAATGGGCTCTTGTATACAGCATTTTAACATGCTGTATATAAGAGCCCAGGCCGCTGTGTAGAATCTAAAACAGACTTTATAATACTCACCTAACGGTCGCGCTGTGGTGGAGTTGGGTCATATGAGCGTCTCCGTTCTTCGGTGCCTGCGCTGCCTCTTTCGGCCATCTTTGTCCTCCTTCTTCTGAAGCCGGGGTGCATGACGCGTCCTACGTCATCCACACTCGCCGGCATTAAGGTCCTGGGCTTGCGCACTTTGATCTGTCCTGAGCAGGGCAGATCAAAGTATTATAGTGCACATAGGCGGGACCAGCAAAAGTGTATGACATAGGACCCGTCATACACACAGGCTTCAGAAGGAGGATGAAGATGGCCGAAAGAGGAGGCGCCGGCACCGGAGAATGGAGACGCCCATATGAGCCACATCCACTGCAGCGAATGCTTTAGGTAAGTATTATAAAGTGTTTTTATTTTCTACACAGCGGCCTGGGCTCTTATATACAGCATATTAGAATTCTTTATATAAGAGCCCACTGGTGGTGGTCGCAACTTATAGGCCGAAAAACTGGTGACAGGTTCCCTTTTAAGATGTTTTATGCCACAAAATTGTTGCTTTTTCTCAATATAGTGTATAGCGTAAATTCTTTTTTTAATACTTTTAAATGAAACCCCAGAAAATTTTCATTTCTAGTTATGAGTTTTTTCTGATGCATCTTGATTTTTATTAAAGTTGTTAAAGTTGGATAAAATATCTACTGATTTGCATTAATATAAGATAATCATTTATTCCAAATTCACAAGTTTCTAGAATTGTAATAGCAATGGTCACCTGATATTTGCATATCAAATAAAATTTACTGTAAAATAAACTTTTTATGCAAGCAGTCATATTACATTCAGATATATACGGCACAGGACGTGCGTGGACTGGTAAATGCGCTTTATTATGCTGTAGTTTTAATACAAGCAACATTACCATATCCAAGCTGCATAATAATGTAGCAAAATGTCTGAAATAATTTGATTCATTCATTTGTACCCATGCCAGCACATGAAAATGATATACATGGAGTCAGCTAATAAAGGTTCATATTTGCACAGTTTATTATCTTTCTGTCTTGGATGATAAAGACAAAAGTGGCGTGTTGGGAATCACAAGAAGCCAATCACACAGGGTGCTCAGTAAGTCTGCGCGCGCTGGATGGATCCATGCATAGTTTAGTCTTTTGCTTCAGTTAGAAAGTGTTTTAAATATTTATTTGTATATTCTCCCTCTTTCCAGAGAAGAGAACGACCGTCACGTTCCGCTCCGAGAATTAGAGACCTTAGACCCATTTTTTTCAAAATTAATTGGGGTCTCATTTTCTGAGTCTAAATTTTATAAAGTTATAAAAATATAAAAAAAAACCCTGTTATTTTACAATAACTTTAAAGGGAAACAGTAGATTCAGAATGACAAAAAAACACAGAGCCAGACTGGACAATTATAACCTAGGTATGTTTTTCATCAAAATGCTCTGCATTTAAGAAAAGACATTGGGCCCAATACTTCTATGCTTATGTGTCTTTTTTTTTTGTCAAGTTTTGTGCCCCAAATAATTTTTTTAAGGCTATTTTTAGTGTCGAGTGAGTAGCTAACTATTAAGGCCCCGTCACATGCAACGACATATCTAATGATATATCGTTGGGGTCACGGATTCCGTGACGCACATCTGGCATTGATAGCGACGTCGTTGCGTGTAACACCAACGAACAACCGTTAACGATGAAAAATACTCACCAAATCGTCCATCGTTGAGACTTCGTTCATTTTCAAAAAATCGTTGATTGTTGAGGTCGCAGGTTGTTTGTCGTTCCCAAGGCAGCACACATCGCTACGTGTGAAACCGCGGGAACGACAAACTACAGCTTACCTGCAGCCGCCGGCAATGAGGTAGGAAGGAGGTGGGCGGGATGTTACGGCCGCTCATCTCCTCCGCTCCGCTTCTATTGGGTGGCCACTTAGTGACGCCGCTGTGACGCCGCACGAACCGGCATCACAGTCTCCTTAGAAAGGAGGTGGTTTGCCGGCAACAGCGACGTTGCTAGGCAGGAAAGTCCGTGTGACGACTCCGAATGATAAAGTGCATCACGGGCAGCGATTTGCCCGTGACGCACAAATGATAGGGGCGGGTACGCTGCGTGTGACGGGGCCTTTAATACTCACCATAACATAACGAGTACTATCCAATACTCGTATATTCATTCCGAATAGCGTGTGCAATGCAAGTCAATCAGGAAAACTCGCAAAGTAACGACAAACCTGAATGCCGCACTACTTGCTACTCGCACGAATAGTACAGCATTCAGGTTACTCGTTACTTTGAGAGCTTTTCCCCATTGACTTGCATTGCACACACTATTCGAAATGAATACGCAAGTATTAGACAGTACTCGTTATGTTATAGCGAGTACAAATAGTTATGTTCTCGCTCAACTCTATTTATTTTACATGGGGATACCTTTTTTCCTACTTTGTTTGTGAAGTCTTGCAATAAGAGATGTTTTAGCCTAATTCATCAACATCAACTTTTTAAAGGGGACCAATCACCAGGATTTTAATATATACCCTAAAGCCAATGCTATAGTGGTGTTATCCTGCTGATTGTATACATACTTTTAAGCAGGCTTTACACGTTGTGACATCGCTAGCATCGACTAGCGATTTCGAGCATGATGGCACCCGCCCCCGTCGTACGTGCGATATTGTATGACCTTTGCCGTAGCGAACATTATCGCTACAGCAACATCACACGCACATACCTTCTCTGCGACGTCGCTCTGGCTGGCGAACCGCCTCCCTTCTAAGGGGGCGGTTCATGCGGCGTCACAGCGATGTCACACGTCAAGCATCCAATTGAAGCGGAGGGGCGGAGATGAGCGGGACGTAACATCCTGCCCACCTCCTTCCTTTCGCATTGCCGGTGGACACAGATAAGGAAATGTTCGTCGCTCCTGCAGTGTCACACACAGCGATGTGTGGTGCCACAGGAACGACGAACAACATCGCTAATAAGCATTAAACGATTTTTTGTTTCAGGACGACCTCTCCACGGCAAACGACTTTGACCGCTTTTGCGATTAAGGTCGCTCAAAGGTGTCACACACTGCGATCTCGTTAATGAAGTCGGATGTGCGTCACAAACACCGTGACCCCGACGATAATTCATTAACGATATCGTAGCGTGTAAAGCCCGCTTTAGTTGTGAGATCGGATGTAGAGTTTTTGAATTACAGGCAAGTAAAGTTACAGAAATGTACAGCTCTTTGATTGGCAGCAGCAGTCGAATAGCTAATATGTGGGTTGGGTTTTACTATCTATTCCCACCCCTATATGCTGCCTGGCCTCTGTAGATTTTAGATTGTATGGGCTGCATCTCTAACATGCCCCTACCATGTGACAGAAATGACTCATACCTGTAAGGAGCCCATACAGTCTAACATGTACAGAAGCCAGGCAAAAAATGATAAAGAAATGTAGCCAAAAGACAATGAACTAATAAAAATATATTATTTTATTGAAGAATATATTTAAGAACGGTAAAATGCAAGGAAAAGTAATGAGAGAAGTGCCAAAGCACAAGGCTCAGCAAGGTAATTGTAAACAGATAACAAGAATATTTATGTATAAATATGAATATTTATCTCATCACAAATATCTGTTCCCAAAAATGGGTATAACAATAAAGTAGAATGAATGTGATATGCTAAGAGATATACATCAGAGGGTTAATTGGACCATAAATCACACAATGAAAGCCAGAAGGAAAGAGGCTTTAGAAATCTGTTTGCAAATAACTAAAAAGCACAATTATAGACAAATTCCCATCATAGGGGTAAATACCAGTAAACCTTAAACCACTGCTGAGCCACACCAACACGTGTTTTGGCCGTAGCCTTCATCAGGGCCCCTGTCTGCTGCCTTACCTCTGTAGATGTTAGACTGAATGGGATGCATCTCTAACATGTCCCTACCATGTGACAGAAATTACTCATACCTGGAAGGAGCCCATACAGTCTTGCATCTAGAGAGGCCAGGCAGCAGACAGAGGCAGGAATAGATGGCAAAACCCCACCCACATATTAGCTATTCAATAGCTGCTGCCAATCAAACGGCAGTGCATTTCTTTAACTTTACTTGCCTGTATTTCAGAAACTATACATCCAATCTGACAACTACAGGTATGTATAGAATCAGCATGATAGTTTCAGTATAGTACTGGCTTTAGTTTATAAAGAAAAATTCTTGTGATTAATTTGCTTTAACCCCTTCACGACCATGGATGGATATATCCGTCATGGAGCGTGTCCCATTAGGCCCCGCCCCCTGTCGCGGGCAGGCGGCGTTGATCGGCACACATTTCAGCTGTTTTCAACAGCTGACATGTGTGCCTGCATGTTACGAGTGGAATCGCATTCCACCCGTAACATTAACCCCTTACATCTCGCTGCCAAAGTCTGGCAGCTAGATGTATATACGCGCAGTGAAGATTTTCACTTACCGCCGCCCCCACCGGAAGTCACGTGTGTGATCACGTGACTTTCGGTGGGGGCGGCGGTGATCACGTGATGATCGTGAGTGATCACGTGAATTTTGGTGGTTGCCATCGTAGCACAGGGTCATGTGATGATGCCTGCAGCTATGACGTTTCACTTTCGTTTTCACCCGGCCAGGAGCAGAGTGTAACAAGAAGTGACTGTATCTGCTGTTTACAGCTGTATAGCTGTGATCAGCAGATAGATAAGAGCGATCAGATTGCTGATTGCTATAGCCCCCTAGGGGGACTAGTAAAATTAAAAAAAGAAAAAAAAAAGTTTTAAAAAATAAAAAAAAAAAACCTAAAAGTTCAAATCACCCCCCTTTCCCCCCATTGAAAATTAAAGGGTTAAAAAATAAATAAATATACAGATATTTAGTATCGCCGCATTCAGAAATGCCCGATCTATCAAAATATAAAATCAATTAATCTAATTGGTAAACGGCGTAGTGGCAAAAAAATTCCAAACGCCAAAATTACGTTTTTTTGGTCGCCGCAAGTTTTACACAAAATGCAATAACAGGCGATCAAAACGTAGCATCAAATATGCTACCATTAGAAACTTCAGCTTGAGACGCAAAAAATAAGCCATCACTGAGCCATATATCCCAAAAAATGAGAACTCTACAGGTTTCGGAAAATGGCGCAAAACGTACGCCACTTTTATTGGACAAGCTTGTGAATTTTTTTGGTGTCTACAAACTCGCACCGACCTCAGGCATCATACCCAGATATCAGTTTTACCATATAGTGAACACCGTGAATAAAACATCCCAAAAACTATTGTGCCATTACACTTTTTTGCAGTTTTTCCACACTTGGAATTTTTTTGCTGTTTTCCAGTACACCATATGGTAAAACTTATGGTTTCATTTAAAAGTACAACTTGTCCCGCAAAATATAAGCCCTCATATGGCAAGATTGATGGAAAAATAAAAAAGTTACGGCTCTCGGAAAAAGGGAGCAAAAAACAAAAACGGAAAGTGCCCCGGGGCTGAAGGGGTTAAAAACTGTACTCCAGTAAGCCTCTTAGTTTATTTTTCAGTATTGAAAAATGCTGGTGCAACGTTTGCAAACAACAGTTTAAAAGGGAACAAAAGAATATTTTTGACTTTGCACCAAGTCAATGAATCATGTGCATCATTTAGATGAATTTTTCACTGAAATTAGCAGCTAATACTACTAGACTAAAAAGTAAAGAGATATCCAAGAAATAAAGAAACCGTAAAGTTCAGCCCATCATGTTACTAATGCTCATCCCGGATGAAGCTTGGGCAACAGCTTTGTCATAACCAGGGTAATCCAAAAGAAAAAGGTAGAAGTCCTGCTCTGCCATGCAAATCTTCTTTATTTATTCTAGTACACTCATTAAGGATGCTGAGTGCACCTGAAATGCGTTGAAAATGCTATTTATGCCTTCACTGTCTGCCTTATGATGCACTCTATGTAAACTGGAATAAATAAAGAAGATTCTGTATGTTAGAGCCGGACTTCTACCTTTTTTCTTTTGGATTTAACAAAAATGGAAATGATGATTTGGGGTCATAGTTTGAAAAGCTATGGGTGACACCTCACTAGTCTGGAGCCACCTCAGTTTTTTTTCTGCATTACTCTAGGTGATTTACAGGTCTCTCCCATTTGTATACATAGTTGCTCCCAGAGGGAAAAAAGGAAAAAAACGCTCTGCCACTAAAGATCCATTGATTCAAGCATGGTGAATTGATGTTTTTTTTATTTGTCAATGCATTTTGGAGAATCAGCATCTTCATCAGGAAAAAATTACATCATCCTTGGATCAGTCGTTCTTCAGCGGCAGCACAGTTTTTCCATTTCATCCTCCCACTCAGATCATCTTCTCCAGGTGTGCTGCAGCAGCCATTTACATACCTTCAAAGTATTTGGTTTTTTTTAACAATTCTTTATTTTCAAGAAAGTTTTTCATATAAACACAAATAACTTTGTTCCAGTTACAGTTCTATGGTAATTGCAGTACAATGTTGGAACATCAGAGTAACAATACATGAAACTTGGAAGGCGAAAACTTAAACTACAAAGACACTTAATAAATCTGGGACAATAGCATACAGATAGTACCTGGACTCCTCGAGACACACATCTTCTTGGCAACGAATCCAGTAGGCGAATGCAGGATAGGATTGGGTTGGTAGAGGTTTGGAATATCAAGAGTAAGATTTAGAGAAAAAAATGTATATGTTACCTTGTAACCATTTGAGTCGAATGCTTATATAGGCCAACTACGTGGTCTATATGTTGTACTTGCTAGACCAGGGTTCCCAAGTTGCCTTAAAAGTGGGACTTTTTCCTCTCACTTCTGGATGGTTGGAGAAGATTGCTTCCAATAGAGGGAGATAAAATGTTTGGCTGCTCCAACCATAAAGGGTAGAAACCCATGTACTTTGGTGCAGTACTTTATTGAAAAGCAATACCTTAGTAGTATTTGTGATTCCCACAACTACTCAAGGTAGGCCTTGCAACCTACACTAACCCTGAGCTCCTTGTCTTTCCAGTTGTTTATTCCCTATGTGTGTACATAGTGAAAAACTTGTCAATCACATCACACTTGCAGCCAGTAACTGGTGCCAGCTTTACAGTGTCGCCTTCCTCAGCATGATTGCTATGCCCAGTGATTGATTTCAGCAGTCTGATGCAATAGTTGTGATGTCACTCCTAAACAATGTGCACGAATACGGACTGTCAGGAGAACGGCAATGCAAGAGCAGTAGGGGATAGTGAAGATCATTTTGTTATCTAAGAAGAAATAAGTAACATGGAACCGCTCACCATTAAAGGGTTTGCCCAGATAAACCCATACTCATGGCAGCCTACCGCGAATAGGAATCTGTTCAAATTCTGCAACAATGAGTGGTTCCATGTTTTTATAGGTACGGTATAAAAAGAAACTCCGGCACTCTATGATGAATCAAAATAGTAGTTTATTTTCCAAAAATGATTATATCAGATATAACATTTCGGCTGATGCCTTCTTCACAACTGAAATTCATATAATAGAATACATTTCATAAGTATGCCTCTTCTTTCTACTTGATTAGATTATGTCCCATAGAAGTCTATGGATTGACATTAAGTGATTCGCCCTATGATGTAACAATTATATATTCTGTTCAAACATATGTATTTATTAGGATTAACTTACGATTCCTCTATGATTTTCTAACACTTGGGCATTATCTTTTTAGATATAATTGGCAAATACGTCTGACGTTCTTCTCAGGCATCACTTGTTATAGCATCTAGGTAAAATGATTTATTATATTAAGTCAGGCATTATTTTACAGTCACTAATATGAAGTATGTATGAATATTGGTACTTATTTTTTCCTTTTGTATTCTATTATATGAATTTCAGTTGTGAAGAAGGCATCAGCCGAAACGTTATATCTGATATAATCATTTTTGGAAAATAAACTACTATTTTGATTCATCATAGAGTGCCGGAGTTTCTTTTTATATTGGATCATTTTTCTCCTGAGCACTTTAATAGTGAGCCAGACCATTATTTGGACTATTTTAATAGGTACGGTAGGCTGCCGTGAGTCTTTGCTTGGATCCTGGTTGCACAGGAGTAGGTTTATCCGGGCAAATCCTGCAACGGTGGGGGGTTCCATGTTGTCTTTGTAATCTGTCACCTATATAGTCAGTACTAAAGTGCCCATGTATAGTGCTAATTAGGGATGATTGAATACCTCAAATATTCGGCTTTGCAAATATTTGCCGAATAGGTCGCCGCTATTCGACTATTCGCGAATATTCCATGCGCAATGTAAGTCTGAAGGCCCTGTCACACACAGAGATAAATCTGTGGCAGATCTGTGGTTGCAGTGAAATTGTGGACAATCAGTGCCAGGTTTGTGGCTGTGTACAAATGGAACAATATGTTCATGATTTCACTGCAACTACAGATCTGCCAAAGATTTATCTTTGTGTGTGACAGGGCCTTAAGGGAAACCTGAATAACAACTATTCTGAACTATTCGGGCTTCCCATAGACTTACATTGCGCAGCGAATATTCACATAGCGACAACCTATTCGTTGGATATTCGCGAAGCCGAATATTTGAGGTATTCGATCATCCCTAGTGCTAATTTTTAATGTTTGAATAAAAGCTATTTTTTATTATATTCAGAGGATCTCTAGCTGGACTACGTTTCCCTTCATGTTGTTATTTACAACCCTTTGACATGATGAAATTTGAAAAATAAAGACATTTTAACCAGGACCTGTAGGATTTAAATAACATATTTTAATATGTTTATTTTTTGCTTCTAGCGCTGAGCACTGCAGCTTAAAGATTCAAGAACATAGTCTCATTTCAAACAATTTCCTAAAGATAGCAGTATATCAGCGACGTGTTTATGAAATATTTTAATCACATTGTAAGGAAGATTATTGTTCTCTAAAAGTTGCCTTTGTCTTATGATATTGCTATGCAGATACTTCCAAGTAGCAAAATCCCACGAGTGGTTTTTTTTTTTTTTGCTCTGTTAAAGCCACGAATTCTGTTTTTACGGCACAGCATGGTGATTTTATACTCAGCTGGATAGAGAAGTTGTCTGGAAATTAAATAGAGAGAGACAAGGGAAGGTTGATAGCAAAACACAATTTCAAAAACATACAAAAGAGAAAAAAGGAAATCAAGTTCACAAAAAAGAGCAAAATAAGATTCTGTACAGTAGAAAGTAAAGGGAATTCACCATTAATCATTTTTTTCTTCTGTTTTATGCATTTATATTTTTTTGTATTTTGGTTTTACTTTTTTGTAAGAAATTCTTATATTTAACAAACATCTGTAGTGATCAACATACTACTCATGGCCTATCACATAAACACCGCAAAGAAATTGATCATTAAGCTATTTTCCCACATCCATAGGAGTGTTAAGGGCCATTTACACGCTGCGACATCGCTATATCGTCGGGGTCACGGTGTTTGTGACGCACATCCGGCGTCATTAGCGACATCGCAGCGTGTGACAGGCTGGAGCGACCTTAAACGATCACAAAAGAGGCAAAAATCGTTTGTCTGTGAGAGATCGTTTATTTATGAAAATTCGTTGTGTGGTCAGTAGCGATGTTGTTCGTCGTTCCTGTGGCAGAACACATCGCTATGTGTGACACCGCAGGGGCGACGAACATCTCCTTACCTGTGTCCATCGCAATGAGGAAAAAAGGAGGTGGGCGGCATGTTCCAGCCACTCATCTCCGCCCCTCCTCTGTTATTGGACGACTGCCGTGTGACGTCGCTGAGACGCCACATGAACCGCCCCCTTAGAAAGGAGGCAGTTCGCCAGCAACAGCGACGTCGCAGGGAAGGTAAGTCCGTGTGACGGGTGTTAGCGATGTTGTACGCCATGGGCAGCGATTTGTCCGTGACACACAACCGACGGGGGCGGGTACGCTCGCTAGCCATATCGGTACCGATATCGCAGCGTGTAAAGTACCCTTTACCATACAAAAGAGAGAGAACATTTTGTTTTCTCTGGTTACATCCTAGTTCCTTCCATTTTTTTCTCATCCCTTTTTCTCACTAAAGCAGGTTGTCTTTCTAAACTAAGAGAAAAAGTCCAACTGAGAGTGCACCGAAATAAAAGTTCCAAAAAGGTAATCCCCAGAAGAAAATCCAGCACTTGTAAAATATAGACTTTATTTCATCATATTAAAAATATAACCAAACAATGGAAAAATCCAGCATGTAGCCATAATCACTACATGCTGGATTTTTCTATTGTTTGGTTCTACTTTTAATCTTAAAAAAAATAGTCTGTTTTCCTGATGTTGGACAGGAGGTCTCCCGCTAGGATGAGTTCAATTTTATCATCATTTTTCATTACTGGCCACATCGATACTATGTTGAGAAATGTTTTCTCTAAAATACCTTGTCTCCAATAGTGACTGTGAACGGCACTATTGTGGTCCGCTCATACCCATAACGTAACCCTCGGGCTCCGTGACCTCTGATGTCCGGTGATGTCACATGAGGCCAACATTTCTGAGTTTAAAATCATTTTTCAGTTGGTCTTATAAAATATTCTAATTTTCTGAGATAATGACTTTTGGGTTTTCATTGGCTGTAAGCCATAATCATCAACATTGACAGAAATAAACATGTCAAATAGATCCCTCTCTGTGTAATGACTCTCTATATATAGAAAGAGATCACTCTGTGTGTAATGACTCTATATAATATATAGGAAAAGAGCCCTCTATGTTGTCAGGGCCAGGTGGACGGGCAGACCCAGGAGGTGGATCCACTGGGCCGAACTCCTAGATGGTGGTAAGGGGTCCGGTAGCTGGAGCACTATAGGCAGCAGAACAGTCCGTGCACACGAGTATAACGGAGAAGTCCCTGGGACCACGGAGTCACTGGTGGTAGTCCGGGTGACGTAGCTCAGGTTCGGAAGCCGAGAAGATGTCAGGCGGGGTCCGGAACCTTTGGAGCGAGATGACGGGTCACCGCAGGGATCCAAGATGGTACGGACTGTCAGGATGGCAGATGGACAGCGTTCGGGGTTCGGGATTCGGCAGGACCGGATGGCGAGGCAGGCACGGCTCTACAAGAGAGATAGGTGAGTATATCACAGAGACACCAGGAGACCTGACTCCTAGCTTAAGAAACACAAAGATCAGGCCCCGCCCCCTTGGACATTACACCCCTTTATACCCTGTACCTGTTTTGCATCATTTCCTGTTAATGGACGCTGGCCCTTTAAGAAAGGGTCAATGACCGCGCGCGCGCCCTAATGCGCATGCGCGCGGCCCGAGTGCCAGAAGCCAGAGCAGGAAGCTGCGAGGAGGAAGCAGCAGGGCCGGGCTGGGGCTGTGAAGCCGACGGGCGCCGGGAGCGGGGACCAGGACGCTGGGGACGCGCCGGCAAAGGGTGCTGGAGAGCGGGGAGCGGTGGTGACCGGACCAAGGAACCGGGAAGCGAGGCGGGGGAGCTGGGGAGCGTGACAGGTGAGCCGGAGGGCAGCGCAGGGGACCCGGGGAGCGTGACAGTACCCCCCCCCCACGCCCCCCTCCCCGCAACCGGGACAGGAAGGCACGGATAAGCGGAGTACCCACATTCTCCCGGGGCTCCCAGGACCTATCCTCAGGACCATACCCTGCCCAGTCCACCAGGAAGAACTGTTGACCCCGTACGGTCTTCATGGCCACAATATCCCTTACCGCATAGATGTCGTCATTGGCAATAGGTGGAGGAGCCGAACTGGCAGCAGCGGAGAAGGGACCCAGGACAACCGGCTTGAGCAGGGAGACGTGGAATGAGTTGGGTATCCTCATCGTGGCCGGAAGCTGTAGCTTGTAGGAGACCTCATTGATCTTGTTGAGGACTTTAAACGGCCCGATGTAGCAAGGATCCAGCTTGTAGGAAGGTATCTTCAATCGGACGTACTTGGATGCAAGCCAGACTAGATCTCCAGGAGAGAAACACGGAGGGTCCAGACGTCTCTTGTCTGCGTGTCTTTTCATCCGCAGGGAAGCACGCCCAAGGGACGCCTTGACAGAGTCCCAAATGGTTGCAAAGTCACGGGCTACAGTATCAGCAGCAGGGACATCCGAAGAAGGGGATACAGGCAATGGGACGGAGGGCTGAAGTCCGTAAACGACATGGAAGGGAGAGCTGGAGGACGACTCACTGATGGGGTGGTTATGGGAGAATTCAGCCCAAGGAAGAAGAGTGGACCAGTCGTCGTGATGGGCGTTGACATAGTGACGTAAGAAAGAGGTCAAGATTTGATTGACCCTCTCCACCTGGCCATTAGACTGAGGATGGTAGGCAGATGAAAAGTCCAGAGTCACTCCCAGATGTTTGCAGAGAGCCCTCCAGAAGCGGGAGGTGAACTGAGTTCCTCTGTCGGATACGATGTGTGATGGAAAGCCATGCAAGCGGAAGATGTGATGTATATAGGCGTCCGCGAGTTCCTGAGCAGAGGGCAGTCCAGCCATAGGGACGAAATGAGCCATTTTAGAGAATCGATCCACCACGACCCATATGACCGGCTGTTTTCGAGGCATGACCCCAGTGTAACACTTTTTGCCTGTCTGTCTCAGAGACATAGGTCTTCCCGGGCGGTATCTGGGCCAGGGTGACAGGGGCCACCGGAATGATTTTACTAGGACAGATGATGGGTTGGGTAGTCTCCTCCTCCTGCTCCATGGGCATGAAAGACCTGGACAAGGCATCAGCGCGTACATTCTTGTCCGCGGGTCGGAAATGGAGCTGGAAATCAAACCTGGCAAAGAATAAGGACCACCTGGCTTGCCGTGGGTTCAGTCGCTGAGCGGACCGTAGGTATTCCAGGTTCTTGTGGTCCGTGTAAATAATCACGGGGTACACTGCTCCTTCCAGAAGGTAGCGCCATTCCTCCAGAGCCAGTTTGACTGCCAAGAGCTCTCGGTCACCGATGGTGTAGTTGCGTTCAGGCGCTGAGAAGCTCTTGGAGAAGAATCCGCAAGTCACCATCTTCCCGGAGGAGGACTTCTGCATGAGCACTGCTCCGGCTCCTGAGGAGGAGGCATCCACCTCCAAGGTGAACTGGCGGTTTAACTCCGGACGGTGGAGTACAGGAGAGGAGGCAAATGCCCGCTTCAGAGAGCCAAACGCGGCGTCGGCCGCAGGTGACCAGTCCTTTGGATTAGCCTCCTTCTTGGTCAAAGCGGAGAGAGAGGAGCAGTCAGAGCAGAGAAGTGAGGGATGAACTGGCGGTAGTAGTTGGCAAATCCCAGGAAGCGTTGGATTGCCTTCAGTCCAGAAGGAGGAGGCCAGTTGAGAATGGAGGAGACCTTCTTTGGATCCATCTGCAGTCCGGTATCAGAGATGATGTACCCCAGGAAGGGGAGAGAAGACTGCTCAAAGACACACTTCTCATACTTGGCGTACAGACGATTCTCTCTCAGTCTTTGTAGAACCAGCTGTACGTTCTCTCTGTGGGTCTGGAGGTCCGGAGAGAAGACAAGGATGTCATCCAGATACACTACCACACAGACGTAGAGAAGGTCCCGGAAAACGTCGTTCACCAGTTCTTGAAAGACAGCTGGGGCGTTACACAGGCCGAAGGGCATCACGCAGTATTCATAGTGCCCATCGCGCGTATTGAACGCGGTCTTCCATTCGTCCCCAGAGCGGATGCGTACCAGATTGTAAGCACCCCGAAGATCCAGCTTGGTGAAGACACGAGCTCCTCTAAGCCGGTCAAACAATTCGGGGATGAGCGGCAGAGGGTACTTGTTTTTTACGGTGATTTGATTCAAACCCCGGTAGTCTATGCATGGGCGTAAGTCGCCCTCTTTCTTCTTGACAAAGAAGAAACCTGCTCCAGCAGGAGAGGAGGATCTCCGAATGAATCCCCTTGCCAGGCTCTCTGTGATGTAAGTAGACATAGCCCTTGTTTCGGCTGGAGACAATGGATATATCCGTCCTCGAGGTGGTGTTGTTCCTGGGAGCAGGTCGATGGCACAATCGTAAGGACGATGTGGTGGAAGTACCTCTGATTCCTTTTTATCAAAGACGTCTGCAAAGGACCAATAGGCCGAGGGCAGCCCCGGTAGGTTCTCTGGAACCGGAGGTCGTCGGATGGGTTGTATGGTCTTCAGGCACTTCTCATGGCACGAAGAGCCCCATCGGGTGATTTCGCCAGTGCCCCAGCTGACTGATGGTTCGTGTGTCCGCAACCAGGGAAGTCCCAGCAGGATTTGATGGGACATGTGTGGGAGGACGTAGAAAGCGATATTCTCGGTGTGCAGGGCACCGATACGCAGTTCCACCGGCTTGGTGATCCAGGAGATGGTGTCAGAGAGGGGTCTCCCATCCACAGAGGCAATCACTAGGGGCTTGTCGAGTGGAGTAACAGGCACCTGGTACTTGTCCACCGTGGCCTGCTGGATGAAATTGCCTGCTGCCCCGGAATCGAGGTATGCCTCAGCCGTGAACCGCGTCTCTCCCGTTGTCACTTGCACAGTCCACGTAACCGGGTCTGAGAGAGTCCCAGCACCTAGGGTGGCCTCTCCTACCAACCCTAGGCTTTGGAGTTTCCCGGCCTCTCTGGACAGGAGCGTAGCAGGTGTGTGCCCTCTCCGCAGTAAAAGCAGAGGCCCTTGGCGAGCCGCTCAGCTCGACGTTGTTCAGACTGCCGCACTCTGTCGATCTGCATGGGCTCGTGGACGGGGGCCCCAGCTGTCGATGACTGAAGTACGGCGGGCTTCTGCGGAGGAGAGGAATGCCGTACCGGACGTCTCTCACGGGACACTTCCTTGGATCGCTCCTGAAAGCGAATGTCCACTCGAGTCGCTAGGGCGATCAGGGCATCCAGGGTGGTCGGTACGTCACGACCCGCCAGCTCATCTTTAATTCGCCCCGAGAGTCCTTCCCAGAAGGCGGCAGTTAGGGCCTCGTTGTTCCACCCGAGTTCCGAAGCTAAGGTGCGAAACCGGATTGCGTATTGGCCCACCGTCAGAGTCCCCTGACGTAAGCGGAGAAGAGACGAAGCAGACGCGGAGGCGCGTCCGGGCTCATCAAAGGTGCCACGGAATGCCTGCAGGAACTCCTGGATGTTCGTGGTCACAGGATCCCCCTTCTCCCACAAGGGGTTCATCCACGCCAGTGCCTGACCCTCTAGATGGGACATGATGAAGGCGACCTTGGCTTGGTCGGAGGCAAACAAATGCGGCAGCTGCGTGAAATGGAGGGAGCATTGGTTTAAGAATCCCCTGCAGGTCTTGGGGTCTCCGGCGTATCGGGGTGGTGAGGCCAAACGAAGTCTGGAAGTATCTGAAGATGTCGCCACGGGAGCTGGAGCCGTGGCTTGACTAGTGGAAGCCCGAGATGTTGAAGACGTAACTGCCGCTTGTAGCATGTTCAGGCGGGCGTCCACAGAAGACATGAATAGCAGCATGCGGGTCTGAGTCTCACGTTGGCGTTGGAGTTCCTCCTGTACGGCTGCTAGTGCTGCAGCGGGATCCATGGCCTGATCTTACTGTCAGGGCCAGGTGGACGGGCAGACCCAGGAGGTGGATCCACTGGGCCGAACTCCTAGATGGTGGTAAGGGGTCCGGTAGCTGGAGCACTATAGGCAGCAGAACAGTCCGTGCACACGAGTATAACGGAGAAGTCCCTGGGACCACGGAGTCACTGGTGGTAGTCCGGGTGACGTAGCTCAGGTTCGGAAGCCGAGAAGATGTCAGGCGGGGTCCGGAACCTTTGGAGCGAGATGACGGGTCACCGCAGGGATCCGAGATGGTACGGACTGTCAGGATGGCAGATGGACAGCGTTCGGGGTTCGGGATTCGGCAGGACCGGATGGCGAGGCAGGCACGGCTCTACAAGAGAGATAGGTGAGTATATCACAGAGACACCAGGAGACCTGACTCCTAGCTTAAGAAACACGAAGATCAGGCCCCGCCCCCTTGGACATTACACCCCTTTATACCCTGTACCTGTTTTGCATCATTTCCTGTTAATGGACGCTGGCCCTTTAAGAAAGGGTCAATGACCGCGCGCGCGCCCTAATGCGCATGCGCGCGGCCCGAGTGCCAGAAGCCAGAGCAGGAAGCTGCGAGGAGGAAGCAGCAGGGCCGGGCTGGGGCTGTGAAGCCGACGGGCGCCGGGAGCGGGGACCAGGACGCTGGGGACGCGCCGGCAAAGGGTGCTGGAGAGCGGGGAGCGGCGGTGACCGGACCAAGGAACCGGGAAGCGAGGCGGGGGAGCCGGGGAGCGTGACAGGTGAGCCGGAGGGCAGCGCAGGGGACCCGGGGAGCGTGACATATGTGTAATGACTCTATATAATATATAGGAATAGGTCCCTCTGTGTGTAATGACTCTATATAATATATAGGAATAGATCCCTCTGTGTGTAATGACTCTATGTAATATATAGGAATAAATCCCTCTGTGTGTAATGATTCTTTATAATATATAGGAATAAATCCCTCCGTGTGTAATGACTCTACATAATATATAGGAATAGATCCCTCTGTGTGTAATGACTCTATATAATATATGCGTTTTCCTTTTTGTATTGAAGTACGTAAATAAATTAACTTATTGATGATATTCTAATTTATTGAGACGTACCTGTATATATATGATGCATTATTAGAAGTCATGGGAATTTGTGTTAACAAATTAGATTTTGGCAGCAAAAGGTTTTACATAATGCTTTATAGCCAAGGTCAAGTTAAAATGTTTACGATTTGGTTACAAAAAAACTCAAATCCAATTTTTAAATTTACTTGTGGGCCTTTTATTTCTTTATATATATATATATATATATATATATATAAATATATATATATATATATATATAAATATATATATATATATATATATTTAGATATATATGTATGAGAAAAAATTCCAGCCGCGCACTGTGAAAAGACAAAATAAATTCTACCTTATACATATAATATTTTAATGGCCATTGTAATACTACCCCAGCGCCCCTTCACGGCAACCTCCTTTGCTGGGTCCTAAACTACACTGCACTACACTACACTGCATCTTCTCTGGGTTTTAAAAATCTACAAGATCAGCTGGTTAACAAAAAGGAGGCTAATGAAGCACCCAGGAGCTGGGGTGCAAATCCAGCAAACAGAGCACCACTCCCTGTTATATGCATTATACAATAGAAAAAAAACAGAATGAAACAGGGGTTCCCTTGCTGGTTTCCCATGCTGGTACTAACCTGACTTCAAACCGTATTGGCAGCACCTTTACAATGTGAACATGTGCGTATCTGGATGGTGTATATATATATATATATATATATATAGTGTTTTCCGTATTATAAGACATACTTATAAATGGGGTAAAATGGGAGTGCATCTTATAATCTGATATGGCTTACCGGAACAGTGGTGGTGGAGCGGGTTCACGGGAGGCTGGGTCGGTCACAGGACGAAGGATTCGTGATGCAGCGGGTGCCATTGATCTGACAGAGGGCTGCATGCTACATTGAACTGCCCATGGCTGACGCGATGGACTTCAAGAAAATGGCCACAGAGACAGTGCGTGTGCAGATTAATGCGATGGATGTCAAGAAAATGGCCATAAAGTCGTATGTGAATGTCGCGGGCGGAGGAGGGGACGCTGCACTCACCCACTGCTCGGGTCCGGCTGCTGCTGCTGCTTGGTGGTGGCTCGAGCGGTGGGCCGGATCCCAGGGACTCGACCGGTGTTCCTCGCCCGTGAGTGAAAAGGGGTTTGGTTTTGGGGATTTATTGTCCGTGACGCCACCCACGGTTGTGGTGAGATTGGTGACACCACCGCTGCTCTGGACGGGGATCCCGGGAGCGATGACAGGGAGCAGCTTGGATGTTGGTTCTCCCCTCCGTGGGTAGGGGTTTGGTTGTCCCGGGGCCCGGTGATGGGGTAGGGATGGATGGCAGGCGGGTTACGGGGCCTGGTGAGGTGCAGGGTCGCGGGGGCAGCGCTGTGCCACTCGGCACGGTGGTACTCACTCAGCCAATCATGAACACAAAGTCTCCGGTAAAACAAATGGCTGGATGGACGGGTCCCACAGGCGGCTGCGGTGTTTCTCCTCCCGGCAGGTTGATGGTGATTGCCTTTCCCTGCACCTGTGTAGTGTAGACGGTTCCAATGGGTTCCCACTGGTAACCCGCTCCCCAGCTTGGATATGTGCTGAAGGAGCCCCTTTGGCCCGCAGGCTCTGGCCCTGGGAACTGTAGCCTTGGCGGTTACTGTGTTTCCCTCTAACGGTTGGACTGTTGCCTTCTATCGGGACTTGGCTGCTGGGAAACCCCGGAGGTTCCCTTTGCTAACGGATTTGACAATTTCAGCGGCGATTCCTAGCCTTGTCAGGGTCCGTAAGCCCTGCCGGTTGGTGCTGGCTTCTCTTTACGTACCGGTCCGGTATCGCCGGGCCACCGCCCGTCCACGGTCCTTACGGCTAGCTCCAATAGGCCTCTCCTGCAGATGGTCACCACCGTCTGCCAACCTTGCTGTTCCGTCCGGGCCACACACCCGGACCAACTTCAGACTGCTCTTTTTCCACCTCACTTCTCCACTTCCAAACTAATCTCCCAACTTTCCTAAAAACTCTCTCTTTTTTCCCGCCTCCAGGACTGTGAACTCCTTGGTGGCCGGAACCAACCAGCTGGCCCACCCCCTGGTGTGAACATCAGCCCCTGGAGGGAGGCAACAAGGATTTTTGTTTGACTTAGGTGTGCCTGACCGGGGTGTGGGGTGTGTTGGTGTAGTACCTGTGACGTCCTGGCTTGTCCAGGGCGCCACATAAACATGCGCCGTCGCCTCCACGGCCATTTTCTTGAAGTCAATCTCATCAAATACGGGCAATTAAATGGAGCCTGCAGTCCGCCAGCAGAGCAATGGCGCCTGCCGCCACAACGCCCTGAGCCTGCAGTATCGCCGACCATCCGTCCACTGACCCTCTTGAGCCACGACACCCTACCTCCTGTGCCCTTCCTGAGCCACTCTACCACTGCCACTCCCCCTAGTGAGATATTATGAGATGCACTAGGATTATAAGATGGACCCTTATTTTATCATTAAAACAATTTTTTCCGATTTTTCTCCTCTAAATTTAACATGTGTCTTATAATCCGTTACGTCTTTTAAAACGAAAAATCGGTGCATATGTATATATATATATATGCAGTATATTATCAAAGGCTCATAAGTGAGTTTTAATATTGGAATAGAGTTTTGTTTACAACTATATTTTAACTTTTTAACTTGACCTTGACTATAATATCTTAAAAACACTTGCTGCCAAACTCTTAGTTGTTAATGCAAAATCTAATGACAACTACCAATGCATCATAATACTTCATTCTATCAGTACTCTAAAAGAACACAGAGTTGCACAAAGGAGACATTTATTGATGACTGTCTTGTGTTCTTCTTTCCCAGAAATGCTTAGGATTTTCTGGAATCCTCTTCTTGCCAGATTTTGCTCACTTTTTAAACTTGTCCAATAATTTTCATGTACAATGACAAGAGAACTTGATAATAATTGAACGCTTTTTCTATCCTGTCAATCATATATGAAAATTCAGCATTCCTTGTGTGAAACAAAGATTCATGCCATAAAGCGAATGTCCCAAAAGTATCTATTACTTTTCCTTTATGATGCAAAATACAATATTTTTTTATCTAAAACCTTTAAAAATGTATCCAGGTTATATAGTATACATATAACATTGATACATTGTTGTAATTACGATATCTCAAGCCGGGCAATTTTTGTGTTTTTAAATTTAGTGAAAGTGTAGAAACCTTCTGTGGTAGATCGGCTCACTCAGCTGTTTCATGATGTAGACCGTGGAATGTTTCTCATTTAAATGTTCATAATAAGCTTCGAAAACCATCAAAGAAAAATATAGAAGCAAATTACTTGCGAAACGGCCCGCCGTCGTCCGCGGTTGCACGCCCTAACCCTCCCCCACCACCTGTATCCATGAATTGAACCTGGAATAAAGATTTACCTTTACTGAGATCCTTGTGGAGTGTGACCCTTCATACTTGCTTATGGATTTCACATCGTATTTCCTTTGGGACATGCACCCGGATCTTCCCCCTGATGGGATTGCAGCTTCCAGCCATATGTGGATTAGCAGTGCCCAGTGTCTCTCACCCCAGCAGAAAAATATAAACATACACAGCCTTTCCGGGATAAAGAAAAAAAACAGCACTCACAACAGTAGGTATAACTTAAGGTCCACCGGCTAAGGATTAAGATTCAGTTCTTTGTGGCATGAGAACCACTATGGAGGTCTGTTCACCTCCAGACATGCCACACTGAGTAAATCCAAAGGCCTTCATGTTATCTGCTGGACAATACCCTAGGGTGGTGATATGTGAACAGTCATTATACCCATTACCCATCTCTTTGACTGTTCACAAAACCTTACCTTTATCATGTCCGATTATCCTTTTCAGCACATAACATGTGGGGAACTTACATCGGGGTTTTACAATCCAGAAGCTATCAACCTTAGTGAAATATATTTCCCCTCCAAGATTTTACCAGTGACGATTCTTACAATACCCAGTAGCTAAGCACCATTTTACAGATCTTGTTGATTTGGCAAATGATTAAGTTTTCATTAAAAGTGAATATAAAGAAAACAATAAGATATGTTGAGGAATAAAAAAAAGAATGCATTGGGTCTTATCTAGAGATGAGTGAACCTGAGGTTCAGTTTTCAAACCGAACATCAAATTTAAAAATCAAGGTTTAGGTTTGGGGTTCGGATGCTTTACATGTGAACAAAACTTGCTCGAGCAAAGCTCAGGTATGCTTGGTGCTCAGCCCTAGCCGCTTGCAGTGTTTGAACGTCTCGCACTGGCGGTAACAACAGCATGATCACATGTAGTGTGCAACAAAAAAAAAAAATTGAAAAAGTCCTTGTGTTGTCAATAGTGCCTGTGAGTAGTGCTAATGCGGTCCGCTTACCCCCTTCGAGTGACCCCCAGGGCTCTGTGTCATCTGATGTCTGGTGATGTCACGTCAACGGAGGGGGGCCACAGTCTTCCTGAGTGACTGGGCTGTGGGCGGCGTTTCACTGCTCCTCACAGCCCAGCGTCACTTCTTCTTGCAGCGCTCTGCAGCGAAGGAGAGAGCATGCTAGATGCTGGGCTGTGATGAGCGGTGAAACGCGGCCCACAGCCTAGTCACTCAGGAAGACTAGACACCTCAGTTGATGTGAAATCACCTAACATCAGAGGTCACGGAGCCCTGGGGGTCACGCGAAGGGGGTAAGTAGACCGTAACAGCACCGCTCACAGGTACTATTGCCAACACAAGGTATTTCAGAGAAACCTTGTTTCTCAACATAATATCGATGTGGCCAGTAATGAAAACGGGTGATCCACCTCTTTAATGGGCCACAAAACTGACTTAATGCTGAAGTCTCTTTATTGTTCTCCCTTATAGAAGGGCTCTATAAGCCATTGGGCTGAGAGGGATTTGATCTTCACTGCAACCAGGTGTGGTAAGAATTTCAAAGATTGAACCAACATATAGTGTTGGTATATCTGTACACTATGCCATCTCTTTGTGAGATGACCTTTTAGCACACAATGATTCACATTTATTAAAGGGATACCTGTCACCAGAAATATCCCATGTAAACTGCGGTCCCCACCAGTAAGCTCTTATATACAAGATTCTAAAATATTGTCTATAAGTGCCCAAGCCACTCTGTAGAACATAAAAAAGAACTTTTATTATAGTCACCTGCGGTGCAGTCCAGTCTGATGGGCATTGCTGGTCATTTGCCAACCAATGATGTCGCAGATGTGCTCAATGAGAGACAAGATTGAAGGCGCTGCAGCCCATAGTAACATGTTGACATACACTGCCCGCAGTAGCACAAGCAGCAGGCAGTCTAGTAATCTCGTGTTGAAAATTGTCTGCTGCAACACTTTGGGGAAATGGCCAGACTACTGGTTCCAATAGTGATCCATTCTGTACTGTAAGTGAAAATGGATCTCACGTGACATGGTTAAAGCACCAAACAGTGTCTACACAGAGCATGAAAATGCATTTGCATGACATTGAGCTATGAGCCAGACATCCAGCTAAAGGTGCTCCATTGACCTCATGAGGCTGCTCTCAAAGGCTATCATGGTGCAGAACACAATGGCAATGTAAATTAAATTAAGGTTTATACTCTTCAATAATGAGCCCCACTTTTGTCTTGGATGTAATGATAGCCAGAAATTGGTTTGAAGACCAGATGTTAAACGCCATAAAGAGGAATTCACAAGGGTACTTCATACTATTCCAACTCCTGGGATTATGATATGGAGACCCTTAGTATTTATTCTAGGTACACTATCATCTCAACATTACAGTGTAGAAATGGTCATATTATTGATTTCATGACCAAACCAAAGTGTCTCATGAGTCATTTTTCAACATGACACTGTCAGGCTGCATCTTGCTCATGCTACTGTAAGCAACCTGTATTGCAAAGGTCCCCAACCTGTAGCTGGGGAGCCACATGTGGCTCACGAGCCCATGATGTGTGGCTCATGGCTGGCTTCCAGCTTTATTCCTTAACAACATGTCTAGCAAATAACTGAACAGTAGGTCTTTAGATGTTGACTTTTGTGAGTAGCCCTGCACAGAAGAGCATATCTAAATGGGGTAAAGAACGGCCCCCTGGATCTTGGCTTACAGCCTCCTTTTGATTTCTTTGGCTGTCATTATACCAGTAAATGGGATGCTCTAGGTGCCAATACGGTGGCGACTGCTGGATGTGGCTCACGACCTTCTCTCAGAGCTGAATGTGGTTCTCAGGCTGGACTCAGACGAGCGTATGGCATCCGACGCGACAGCATCGAATACGATATGCTAATGACTCCCGGCTCAGGCTCTGCTGCGAGTGTGAGCTGAGTGTCATGCGACTGTGACCCGATCTTGCAATCAGGTCACAGCTGTGAAGCTGAGGACGGGCAATGCGGAAGAGAGGGAGGGGTTAATCCTTCCATCTCCTCCATTGTCAGCCTGTGTGTATATTGCACTGCACTGGGATAACATCCGAGTGCAGTCCGATGCATCTCTGGCACCCATTCACTTGAATGGGTTTGAGGGATACGGCTCTAGCAGAAAATCGCAGCATGCTGCTGCTTTTCTGGCATCCAGAATCTGGATGCGAGAAAAGCTGACTAACTGCTCTCCCTCATTGACTAACATAGGTCCAAGTCCAAGGTCAAAGGTCCGATTTTCACGCTCGTGTGAGCGTACTCTCAAGGTCAGAAAGGTTGGGGACCTCTGCTTTACAGCATAGACATGCGTCCATGATCTGCAGGGTCTTCGAACTTGTCTCACATCGAGCACATCTGAGAAGTCATTGGTTAGCATTTGCAAAGGGAGCTAACAGCAGCGGATCTTGATGATTTGCATTGCGGGTGTACATTTAGTCAACCATTAATAACCTCATTCATAGCATGCAAAGGAGAATAATTGTTTGTGTTTCTGTAAATGCTGCTCAGACTCGATATTGAATAGAATGAAATGCAGAATTTGCATACTATTAGCATGTTTATGGAATATGTGAGTTTCATAACTCCATGACTTTTCAATATGGAGGAGTGCATTTGTCTATGGATCTGATCACTAGACTAGACTAGATGTTGTGGCTTTTTTTATATTGACATAGATGGGATATGCATAAAGATGTTTACTTACATAAATTTAGTTGTTGTATTCATATTTTCCATTTAATCTTTGCTGCCTTTGTTCATATTAATACTGATAAATTATTAATGTTTAGTTTTATTTGGAGCTTTATATTTATTGAAGCAAAAACACTGATTTTATTTACTGATTTTTTTATGTAAATTAGTCATGAATTTGTAATAAGACAATATTATCAGTTGAAGTTAGCTCATTCAAATATTTCTTTTATGTTTGTTTCATGTTTGATTTGCTTAAAGTGTAGCTGTAATTTTAGAAAATGTTAGGCTTATCATAAATATGTCAGAGGTTTGGTGCTGAGTAATGATGAGCAAGTTTCGAAATACTCGGATTCGCGATTATCATATTGAGTACTGTCTAATACTCGCGTATGCATTCCGAATAGCGTGTACAATGCAAGTCAATGGGGAATACTCGCAATGTAAACAGTAACCCAAAATGCCGGATTATTCATGCGAGTAGCGAATAGTACGGCATTTGGGTTACTCGTTACATTGCGAGTATTCCCAATTCACTTGCATTGTACACGCTATTCGGAATGCATACACAAGTATTAGACAGTACTCGTTATGAGTACTATACTATAGTACTATTACTATAGTACTATTGAATGTAAGCGTTCAAGGGCAGGGCCCTCTTCCCTCTGTACTAGTCTGTCTACTGTAACTTGTATATGTATTCTGTATGTAACCCCCTTCTCATGTATAGCACCATGGAATCAATGGTGCTCTAAAAATAAATAATAATAATAATAAAAATATTAATAATAATAATAATGAGTATTGTGAATCGAGTATTTTGAAACTCGCTTATCATTAATGCTGAGACCACTTTGATTGCTAAAATTATTCCTAAAGGCCGCTTTACACGCTGCGATATCGGTACTGATATCGCTAGCGTGGGTACCCGCCCCCATCTGTTGTGCGACATGGGCAAATCGCTGCACGTGCCGCACAACATCGCCCAGACCCGTCACACTACTTACCTGTCCGGCGACGTCGCTGTGACCGGCGAACCGCCTCCTTTCTAAGGGGGAGGTTCGTTCAGCGTCACAGCGATGTCATAGCTGCGTCACTGAACCGCCGCCCAATAGAAGCGGAGGGGCGGAGATGAGCGGGACGTAACATCCCGCCCACCTCCTTTCTTCCGCATAGCGGCTGGGAGGCAGGTAAGGAGAGCTTCCTCGTTCCTGTGGTGTCACACGGAGCGATGTGTGCTGCCGCAGGAATGAGGAACAACCTCGCTACTGCTGCAGTAACAATTTTTGAGAATGGACCCCCATGTCACCGATGAGCGATTTTGCATGTTTTTGCAACGATGCAAAATCGCTCATAGGTGTCACATGCAACGTGCCCATGGGACATTGTACCTGCGGATATATCCGCAGCTATGTCCACAGGTTTCCCGCAGCTGCTGCCAGGAATCCACAGCTATCCATTGCTGCAGGATTCCAGCGAAATATTTGCGGAAACCTGCGGACATTTATGCGACTTACCTGCGGAAGTCCTGGCCTTTATCTCCATAGTGGAAAGACGGAATTTCAGCTGGTAATTCTGCATGAATAATTGACATGGAGTTACGTGCGGCTGCGGGACATCTGCAGCATATTCTGCAACCGCACATACCGCAGCATGGACACAGCTCTCACCATGTCCCATAGGATAACATAAGGAGTGTCTGTACTTGCTAAAACCTGCAGAAAATCCAGATAAATCCTCAGGTTTTCGGGTGCAAAATCTGCGGGTACATTGTCCCGTGGGCACATATCCTTACTCTCCTCTAAGACTGAAGATGGGCTCATAAACTTTCTAACTTACAATCTGACTTGGATAAACTAATTGTTTGGCATCCACTTGGCAGAAGAAATTTAATGTGAATAGAGTTAATTTTATGCATATGAATAATAGCAATCTGCAGGCATCATGCACTAGGAGGAACACAACTAGAAGAGTCACTTGTAGAGAAGGATCTGGGTGTACTTGTAGATCACAAGCTCCATATCAGCACAATGTTAATTAGTTGTTTTTAAGGCCAGCAGGATGCAATGACACTAATTCTTTCAAAGCATGAGCACAATCTCTTCTGGAAAATGAAGCACAGTTATGGATTTAAGATTATAAAAAGGATGCCCTGGAGTTATAAGAATTGCAAAGTATGATTTTAAGTGGGAAACATTAAAAGTACTACATTTATATACTATCGAGAAGAGACTTCTAAGGCTATGTTCACACACTGCATCTTTTACTACGTTTTTGGTGCATTTTTGAGGTCACAAAGATGCACCTAAATGCAGCATTTCCTTCCCCCAGCAAAGTCTATGAGATTTCTATTTTGCTGTCCACACAGGATATCTTTTTTGTCTACGTCTTGGCTGAGTTTTTGAAGATGCAGCATGTCAATTCTTTTTTGCCAGCGTTTTTGAACCCTTCCAGTCAAACGATTTGACTTAAAAAGCGCTGGATACAAAGGGTGGGCCCATCTATAAAAGAGGTTATCAGAGAACTACACAACCTTCTGAGATTGGAGAAATTAAAAGCGGAGAGGGACAAAGGGAAGATGACAGCTAGGTTCTTTGGGAGGTGGAGAAATTTTATTGAAAGCCGATTCACACAGGGAGAAATAAATAACCTGATGACAAATTTTATACACTTGGAGTGGTACCTATTCAAGATAGTTTGGGAAAATTGAGGACTGCCTAAGATGGGGCTCTGGGCGGGGGGGGGGGGGGAACGAGATGACGAGGAAGTATTAAGACATGCTATTAAAAACGGAAACATTTAAAGACGACAGGGGTTTAATATTTTATATTACGTGTGTTCTATTTTAGCATTCTTGTTTTGTTTCAATATGTATCATCCTAAATTGAGGAACAGTTTGAAAAATCAAGCTGGGGTATCACCCTTTTCTATGTCGTATTATGTCAGATTAATGTTCTTCTTATGTAAACATACCTATTTTGTTATGTTTTTATAAAAATTAAAAACCAATAAAAATGTTTGAAGATAAAAAACGCTTTCAGCAAAATGCGGTAAAATGAGTCAAAAGTGCAAGTGATGTTGATATGTTTTTGCCGCGGGTGCATTTTTTTGGGACCAAAAACGCTGCATCTCTGTGGTTAAGAAAAGATGTGTTATCTGAACATAGCCTAAGAAAAAACATGATTGTTTATGTACATAATTACAACATAAAAATATGGCCAAAAGCTGTTTCATGCAAAACACCCTAAATGAGGAGATCTCATTTATATGTCTAAATACATGTGTGGTCACTACAAAGGACTGGCACATGACTTATATTTTCCAAAGACAATACTAAGGACCAGGGGGTACTCACTGCGAGTGAAAGAAAGATGATTCCGGCAGCTAAATAGGAAAGGGTTCTTTACAGTTAGAGCAGTCAGACTGTGCAATGCCCTACCACAAGAGGTAGTAATGGCAGATACTATAACAGCTTTTAAAAAAGGGCTGGATGATTTTCTCAGTACACATAACATTGTTGGTTATAAATAATTTAATGACAAAATATATAATTAGTGGCGGAAGGTTGAATTAGATGGACCTAGGTCTTTTTTCAACCTATCTAATATATAAAGCTGAATGTGTGTGTGTATGTGTGTATGTCCGGAATTGACATCTGCACCGTCGCAGCTAGAGCCACAAAATTGTGCACACTCACACGTCTGGACCCCGAGAGCGTCATAGGCTATGTTTTGAGGGGAAATTTTAACCCTGCGCTTTACAGTTATTCGCCAAAAAACCTGCCTCCATTAAAGCGAATGGAGCGGGGAGCCACAGTGCAGCCAGAACTTCAGAAGAATGCGCAGCCACACCCTTATATGGAATGTTGGCGTGTCACAATGCAGCCAGGGAAAGAGACAGACACAGACAGGGAAAGAGGCAGACACAGACAGGGTAAGAAACAGACATAGACAGGGTAAGAGACAGACACAAAGAAACAGACAAAGAGACAGACTGACAGGGAAAGAGAGGGAAAGAGAGAGACAGGTTAAGAGACAGACACAGACAGGTAAAGAGACAGACAAAGAGACAGACACAGGGAAAGAGACAGACAGGAAAAGAGAGGGAAAGAGACAGACAGGGAAAGAGAGGGAAAGATAAAGGGAAAGAGAGGGAAAGAGAGGGACAGAGACAGACAGGGAAAGAAACAGACAGCGAAAGTGACAGAGATAGACAGACAGGGAAAAAGATTGAGACAGACGGAGAAAGAGACAGAGACAGTCAGAGACAGACAGGGAAAGAGACAGACAGAGAAAGAGATGGAGAGAGAGACACAGAGAGATATATACAGAGGGGGAGACAGACAGAGAATGGGATAGAAACAGAGAGACAGTTACTATCCCGGGCAGCGGATATTGTGTGCAGAATAAATTATTGTTAATACATTCTATTTTGTTAACAACAGTTATTAACCCGGGCGAAGCCGGGTAGTACAGCTAGTATAACTTTATAACCCTTAAAAAGGGGCACCACATCCATCTGGACAAAAAAGGTTTAATCTCCATTTTATAATACTTAATGTAAGAATAACAAAGGGGACTCCATAATACAGATTTTTATATAAAATTAGTGGTAAAGAAATAATGATAAAGGTTATAGGGTAGAATACTGATCTTTATTCTGATAAATCAGGCTACATCAGTCCCTGTCTCAGGCCATATTACAGTGAAAAACCAACAAGGATTTCTATACATGATAAGAATGTAAAGGAAATGACATCTTGAGGCTGAGTCAAAGTACATGACATCACAGGAAATAAACAATCATGTGTACAAAGCTTTTGGATTGTTCTGAACCAAAGAACATAACAGTTTTCCAAATGTTCAACTAAGCTTGATCTCAGCGTTATACTTTCTTTCCAATACATTTTGTGATTTTAAAAGGGTTTATCATTATGATAATTGTTTATGTACCACCTTTGTTTACCTAAATTTTGAGTGTCATGATTTCATATTGTCCACACCATTTACATGTCACAGGAGAGTTTGAACGAGCATAACACGCTTTAATCAAAGTTGTTGATCCCACAATTTTAGAATGGTGTCAACATTTTTTGTCTAGCCCAATATTGGGGTTTATGTGAAATTATGTCCAATTTTCCCTTTTTTCCTAAGTTTTTTTTGTGGTGTTCCAATAAATAAAAAAGAAATTAACATATAAAACAAAATATGTGTAATTGCAATAATTTTGTGGAAGATTGCATTAATTTCCCGGAACAATGGAACAATTTCAATGGTGCCAACACTTTCACTCATGACTGTATGTGATGTGTTTATATAATGAAGGAAATAATTATTTGATCCCTTGCTGATTTTGTAAGTTTGCCCACTGACAAAGAGATGAACAGTCTATAACTTTAACTGTAGGTCAATTTTAACAGTGAGAGATAGAATATCCAAAATAAAATCCAGAAGTTCACATTGTATAAAATATTTAAATTTATCAGAATTTTGCACAGAGAAATAAGTATTTGATCCCTACCAACCATTAAGAGTTCTGGCTCCTACAGACACTTAGGGGTACTTTGCACACTGTGACATCGCTAGCTGATTGTAGCGATGCCGAGCACGATAGTCCCCGCCCCCGTCGCACATGCGATATCTTGTGATAGCTGCCATAGCGAACATTATGGCTACGGCAGCTTCATATGCACTCACCTGCCCTGCAACGTCGCTCTGGCCGGCGACCTGCCTTCCTCCTAAGGGGGCGGGTCATGCGGCGTCACAGCGACGTCACTTGGCAGGCGGCCAATAGAAGCGGAGGGCCGGCGATGAGCGGGACGTAAACACCCCGCCCACCTCCTTCCTTCCTCATTGCAGCTTCATACACAGCGATGTGTGCTGCCGCAGGAACGAGGAACAACATTGTACCTGTCACTGCAGCGAAATTATGGAAATGACCGACACTACACAGATCACCAATTTACGACGCTTTTGCAATCATTTATCAGTGCTTCTAGGCTTTACACGTTGCGACATCATTACCGGCGCTGGAAGTGCGTCACTTTTGATTTGACCCTGACGAGATCGCAATAGCGATGTCACAACGTGCAAAGTACCCCTTGGACATGCCTAATCAACTTGTTGGAGTGGTACAAGAAGCCAAGGACAGTTATGACACTAGCTAAAATCTATCAGTAATTAGAAAGCAATCCTGACACTTGAGGGCGCTTTACATGCTGCGACATAGCTAGCAATGTCGCTAGCAATCGCACCCACCCCCGTCGTTTGTGCGTCACGGGCAAATCGCTGCCCATGGCAGACAATATTGGTAGTGCGTGTCACACGTACTTATCTGCCTAGTGATGTCGCTGTGGCCGGCAAACAACCTCTTTTCTAAGGGGGCAGTTCGTGCAGCGTCACAGTGATGTCACACAGCAGGCAACCAATACAAGTGGAGGGGCAGAGAGCAGCCGCATGAACGTCACTCCCACCTCAATGCCGGAGGATGCAGGTACGCTGTTATTCGTCGTTCCTGGGGTGCCACATGTAGCGATCTGTGCTGCCTCAGGAATGATGAACAACCTGCATCCAAAATCAGCAACGATATTTGGAAAATGAACGAAAAGTCAACAATCAACAATTTGGTGAGTATTCTGATCGTTAGCGGTCGCTCGTAGGTGTCACACACAACAACGTCTCTAATGAGGCCGGATGTGCATCACCAATTCCGTGACCGCCAACGATATCTCGTTAGCGATGTCATTGCGTGTAAAGCGTCCTTTAATACAAAATAATATTAGAACTTACCTTTTAACTTTGGGGTCCCATAATCTACAGAATGAGCTTTGTGCAATTTATAATACTGGATGTCGAATGCATGTATTTACTATCCAGTGTGTCTAGATTAGGGCTGGCCAAAGAGCAGCCACACCTGTCCCTCTAATTGTTCCTGTCTAGCCTATGTTCACAAATAGCAAGGTAAATGAATAGTTAATTTACCAGATTGTCCAGGAATACAGAGTATTATCTCTAATGTGGCCCCTTTGGATAATAAATTGCATACCTCTGGTCTAAATAAACACTCAAAAAATAGGTTCCCAATGTATAATGAGTAAAGGGTGCTTTACACACTGCGACATCGCTAACGATATATTGTCAGGGTCACGTCGTTAGTGACGCACATCAGGCGCCGTTAGTGACATTGCAGCGTGTGACACCAAGGAGCGACAATCAACGAGCGCAAAAACGTGAAAAATCGTTGCTCGTTGACACGTCGCTCCTTTTCCAAGCATGGTTGCTGTCGCAACACGCAGGTTTTTTGTCATTCCTGCAGCAGCACACATTGCTATATGTGACACCGCAGGAACGACGAACATCTCCTTACCTGCGTCCACCGGCAATGAGGAAGGAAGGAGGTGGGCGGCATGTTCCGGCCGCTCATCTCCGCCCCTCTTCTGCTATTGGACGGCTTCCGTGTGACGTCGCTGTGATGCCGCACGAACCGCCCCCTTAGAAAGGAGACGGTTTGCCGGCAACAGCGACGTTGCAGGGAAGGTAAGTCCGTGTGACGGGTGTAAGCGATGTTGTGCACCACGGGCAGCGATTTGCCCGTGTCGCACAAACGACGGGGGCGGGTACGCTCGCTAGCAATATCGGTACCGATATCGCAGCTTGTAAAGTACCCTTAAGAGCCTCATTTTTTTTATTCAAGCATAGTGGGCTTAGCTACATATGCAAGTGTACCTAGTACTAAAACCACTAGGCTGCCATTTCAGGCTCAACTATAGAAGACCCCTGTTTTGCTGATTGGTGTGGTGGAACATTGAAACAGATAATCATAGCTAAAGAAAACTATAACATTCAGTAGTAAAATTTCTTAACATTTAAAATTTTCCCTCTTATTTTTTTCCATTAAGTAATATACTAAACTTGGTGCATATATGATTAAAAAAAAGGGATCCCTGTCTTATGTGAATAAATTACATGCCATGTCTGGTGCTAAGTGTAGGTCTCTTGGGTAGAGATGGTGATGTAGCCAGTACATTTGTCACAGTAAATGATGAAGTAGGCCACGGTAATAGGTCATGGCTTCTATCACTCCTACATATTTTTTACTTGTTCCTTTTTTATATATCTGTTGTTGACTAGAAAAAGTCAGAGAAGTCATGTGTATTAATGTAGGCATCTGAGATCAAGTTGGCATACGAGTCTGTACTATCATTAATTATATCGGTCACAACCAGCACCTTCAATCTCCAGAGACTCTTATGAAGGGCAAAATTTCGCTCCCCTGATAAATACTCTCATAAGTATCTGTCAACAGAGAGATATTAATTATTGTCGCTGGCCTAATATAGGTCTACTTTATCATAGCCTCAATCGTTACCTGTTCCATCTGCAATGTTATCCAGTGCCATAGAGAATATTACGCAGTTGACTGATAGAGAAACATGTATCTATTTATCAAGTAATGTGATAGAAAAAAAATGATACAATAACTCTCTCTGGAACCATCGAACTTCTCCCTCTCAAACACACAAAAACCTTATTCATTTTTGTAAAAAAAAAAATGGCATTAATAAAAGGTAATAGTTTTACTCTCGTCAATATCTGCAGATGTCTATACTTTTTGTATTACTTTTCTCCCAAAAATTGAATATTATAGATCATTAGTATTACACTCTGACAATAGTCTCTCTAGGTTGCACCTACCTATAAAATATTCATACATATTTTGAAATTCTTTTTTTTAAGGTATCTTTACAAAAAATTTTATATTGCTCCAACTTTACATATAGTCTAGATAAAATAAAAAAATTGACCAATCAGTGGTGTAACTAAAGTCTACTGGACCCCAGTGCGAAATTTGGACCAGGGTACACACCTGTTGGTCAGATGTATGGACCCTATACCCTACAAAAACATATGTATTCCCCCCATGTAATAATGTCCCACATTCTGGGCTCCTTCCTGTAATAGTGTCCCATATCTTGGCACCTCTTCTTTAATAATATCCCACATCCCAGAATCTTTAGTGTAATAATGTCCCCCATTCTGGGCACTTTCCTGTAATAATAATGTTCCCCCTCCTAGGCACCTTCCAGTTTTAATTGTCCAATTCTGGGCTTTATCCAATTATAATTTCCCTCATTGTTGCTCCATTACTGTAAAAATGTCACCCTCATAGGCCCTTATCATGTTAAAATCTTCCCGGTCCTGGGCCCCTTCCTTGTATAAGGTTCCCCATCCTGGGCCTCTTCTTGATATAATGTTCCTCATCCTAGGCCTCTTACTGTTATAATATCCCCCATTGAGGCTGTTTCCTGGTGTAATAACCTACATTTGGCCCCCTTCCATATACAGTGAGGAGCAAAAAGGTAACAATGTTTTTAACTTTTCACTGTCAGGCTTAATATGTCACTATCCACTACAGTTTTCAGCTTGAGAGTATCTTTTTTTTTTAGACAATCATCTTAGCTATTTCATATATGAATTTGACTTGCAACTATTTGGCATATGATTAGTTATGCAGATTCTTGTCATGTCACTGAATTCTTACTGTTTTGCTCCTAAAAATCAAAAGTTTCATTTTTATTATTTTGTCAGTATTTTGTAAATCCACCTTTGGCTTTCAGCATGGCCTAAATCTTTCTGGGTATGGTCTTGGTCATGTTCAAGCATGTCTTGACCAAAATCTGATCCCAGATCTCTTCTACATGTTCCCCATGTTGATGCATACTTGGGTGTGTATTCAGCTTTTTCTTCAACTTTACCCACAAGTGTTAAATTAAGTTGAGGTCTGTGGACTTTGGGGGCCAATCCAGCGCTTAAATTTCATTGTCATAGAACAAATGTTCACCGATCTTGATGTATCCTTCGGGTCGTTGTCCTGCTGGAACAGTATGTCGTCCTTTTCATACACATAGTACTTGAGTGTACGAAGTAACTTGTCTTGTTGGATACTCACATATAGCTCAGCATTGAGTCCACCATCAATCCTGGTTATGTATCCAATGCTTTTGGAGGTGAAACAAACCCTTATCATCAGGTTTCTTCCAACGAACTTGACAGTTCCTTTAATTTATCGATTCCTTAGCCCCTTTTTCCCTTGCTTCTTGCAGATCCATTTGCACCCATCGTAGCTTAGTCTATTTACTTTTATCACATTGCTCCAAATCAGCCATTTCCAATCTTCTATTGTCCATTTTTCATACTTCTTGCAAACTTGAACCAGCTCTTCTTATGATTATATTGAAGTTGAGACTTCTTCACCTTTTTTCAGGCCACCAGACTTGTGTAACATGCATGGCACAGTGCTTGTATGGATGTCTATGATATCACTATTTTGAAACATAAGAGCCACCTTCACTGCTGTGTTTTTCGTGCCAGAACTGATAGACCTTCTAATGAACTGACTTGTTGACTCCGATATTTTGCCAGGACATCCATCTCTTGGTTTTTTAATGGATGGATTTCATTTTGTATTCTTCCAAATGTCATGACACTCACAGGATGCAGCTTGGCATTTTTTTTGGGCTAAGGGACCACTATTGTTGAGCTGTGTGATGCTGTTTCTCTGGTGGTGGTCACAGTTTATATGGGGGAAAACCTGGTAGCAAGTTCCCTCTAATGATATGTCCTCCCTTAGATAAAATACAGCAATACAAATCCCAACACAGCTGGAGAACTGGAGCTCTGCTGTGCCAGAAAAAAAAATCAGGTGGACAATTGTATCTTTCTTTATTCTAATGCTTGATATAAACTCTAAAAACTGAATACTATAACATATTGAAATATATTATACCACTCAAATTCAAAATACCCCTTCCCAGATTAACTACAAGTGCATTTCAATAAATTAGAATATCATCAAAAAGTTAATTGATTTCAGTAATTCAATTCAAAAAGGGAAACACATATATTATCTAGAGTCATTACACACAGAGGGATCTATTTCTATATATTATATAGAGTCATTACACACAGAGGGATCTATTTTTATATAATATAAAGTCATTACACACAGAGGGATCTATTCCTAAATATTATATAGAGTCATTACACACAGAGGGATCGATTTCTATATATTATATAGAGTCATTACACACAGAGGGATCTATTTCTATATATTATATAGAGTCATTACACACAGAGGGATCTATTCCTATATATTATATAGTCATTACACACAGAGGGATCTATTCCTATATATTATATAGAGTCATTACACACAGAGGGTCTATTCCTATATATTATATAGAATCATTACACACAGAGTGATATATTTCAATTTTGGCTCTTGAAGCACTGACTCCAGCAGTGTCCACTCCTTATCAATTTCCCCTCAAATTTTTGAATTACCTTTTCCTAACAATCCTATCCAGGCTGCGGTTATCCCTGTTTCTTGTGCACCTTTTTCTACCACACATTTACCTTCCACTCAACTTTCCATTAATATGCTTGGATACAGCACTTAGTGAATATCAATGACTTTGTGTGGCTTACCCTCCTTATGGAGTGTGTCAATGACTGCCTTGTGGACATCTGTCAAGTCAAAAATCTTCTCCATGATTGTGTAGCCTACTGAACCAGACTAAGGGACCATTTTAAATGCTTAGGAAGCCTTTGCAGGTGTTTTGTGGTAATGATTCTAATTTTCTGAGTTAATGACTTTTGGGTTTTCATTGATTGTAAGCCATAATCAAAATTAACAGAAATAAACACTTGAAATAGATCACTCTCTTGTAATGACTCTATATAATATATGTGTCTCCTTTTTGTATTGAATTACTTAAATAAATTAAGTTTTTGATTATATTTTAATTTATTGAGATGGACTTTTACATTTAGACACAAAGAAAAATTATTCATTTCCAAATTATGTGAAAACACCTTATTATTATATGACACCTTTTTATTATGACTTGCATAGAACTATTGCATGTACATGGGCATAAATAAAATATTAGAGGGCGTGGAAGTATGAGTATGCTATTATCATCATAGAATTGCTTAGAGTTGAAATAATTATATCCTTTAAAGTAGGCAAATATTAGCATCATTGTATAATTTGTATAACTGTATTTAAAACATTTTTCTTCAAAACAATTGTGCTGCATCCCAAATATAATTGTGATTTTGATTATAACTGTCTCTGAATAATTTGATAATATGGTACTATTGTGTTTTGTTATTTACTAATATGTCAAGATTATTATAACAGAAATATTTTGTCTATTGTTATTAAAAATGTATTTGAAATGTTGTAAATAGTGCGTATTCATAATTTTTTGTTCCAATGAGTAACAATTGTCTGATTACAATTTAAATTGATGCATTGTATCAAAATCCTTTTCATTTTCTCAGTATGTTCAGTATTTTATTATGATATAGATGTATGATATATATGCATCGTTTATTTAACCTTATTAAACTGTACTTTCTTTTTTACAGTAAATGAGGGAGGTATAAAACAAGCATCAAATATGTGTCCTGATCCAGGAGAACCCGAAAATGGGAAAAGAATAGGCTCTAACTTTAGGTAAAATATTAATTTCAAAATAGCATGTGGTTGGTTTTGTTATAAATGATAGAAGTATAACCGTGACATATCATACAAATACTAACCAAAATCAAACGCAGGTTTTTCCCTTCCATCTTTTATTACTAATACTTTTATTTTTTGTAGGTCTATTTTGCCAGAAGCAAACTGAGCTTATCTGAATTTTCAAAAGTAAAGAAAAATTATGTTGTAATACTTTGCAATTAAATGCGCTTACATCTAAGGGTCACCTTCTACTAATATGGTTATTACATACCTTTCATATTGTGTATATGCATTTGTACAATAGACTAACCAAAACCTTTTCATTGTACACTTAAAAAAAAAAAAATCTATTAAATATATTACTAGATAGATAATAGAT